>NC_092155.1:68715808-69015808 GCF_045791955.1 Oncorhynchus clarkii lewisi
GCTAGCTCACAAAAACAAAATGCCAAAGCAAGATAGAATGTATAGGCTTTTAGATGCCATATTTCTTTTTAAGTTTAATTGCAGCTCTGGCTCCAGGGGCATCTCTCTCCTGTCTGTTCACTCTGTCATCCATTAGATCTGAAATGGCTGGACCTGTTGGCCTGTCAATGGGCTCTCTGGGTATTGAAGTGGTATTGATGGCAGAGAGGCATGTTCAACAGCCACTCTTATCAAAGACAGGATGGAGAGAGGGAGGGAGGGAAGGAAGGAGGGAGGGCGGGAAGGAAGGAGGGAGGGAGGATGGGGCGGATGGTTTTAGGGCAGGAAACAACACAGGATGTGGCCATTTGAGTCCATCATATTCTGTGTATTACAGCAATAACACAGATTATACTATAGAAAAGCTCAGCATCTTCAAATGACTGGAAATGTTTAATAGTTGAGATTGACATTTATTTTAGGTCAAGTTCTGCCCTGGCTTATTGTTACCGGCAGAAAAGCTGTTGCTACGGTAATACTGTGCCAGATATCAATAATAAACTCATTCTTAAGAGCATTCCCCAGACATGTAACAGTTGAAAATAACTCGGGTAACATAGTTCAACGAATAATTTAAATGCCTTATTGCCTTATAGACTTTGTTATTGTATTCCACCTGTGTGAAGATGTGTAGTGGGAGGAGGGGGAGATAAAATAAATGGGAGGAGTGGGAGGAGGAGGGGGAGATAAAATAAATGAATACATGCACAGAGAGAAAATCAAAGAGCGAAAGAGACCGAGAGGACGATGTGAAGAAGAGATTTCGAATGAGAGAACGAGAGAGATGGACAGTAAACATGTTTCACTCAACAGAAGATGAGAGGAGTGAGGGATGGAGGGGTAGAGGGATTAGGGGGTCAACTTACTGGAAAAAGGAGAGGAGAGGAGAGGTATGGATAGGGGACCACAGGGGTGGAGGATGAGAGGAGAAGAGGAGAGGAGAGGAGAGGAGAGGAGAGGAGAGGAGAGGAGAGGAGAGGAGAAGTATGGATAGGGGACCACAGGGGTGGAGGATGAGAGGAGAGGAGAGGAGAGGAGAGGAGAGGAGAGGAGAGGAGAGGAGAGGAGAGGAGAGGAGAGGAGAGGAGAAGTATGGATAGGGGACCACAGGGGTGGAGGAACAGTAATTCAGACACCCCTGTAGAGTTAATTATTTATTACCTTCTCCTTCCTGTCACGTCAATTTGACCCAAATTTATAATTCTTATCTTTTTATTTCACCTTTATTTAACCAGATAGGCAAGTTGAGAACAAGTTCTCATTTACAATTGCGACCTGGCCAAGATAAAGCAAAGCAGTTCGACATGAACAACAACACAGTGTTACACATGGAGTAAAACAAACACACAGTCAATAATACAGTAGAAAAATGAGTCTATGTACAATGTGAGCAAACGAGGTGAGATAATGGAGGTAAAGGCAAAAAAAGGCCATGGTGGCGAAGTAAATACAAGCAAGTTAAAAAAATAAATGTAAAAAATAATAATAAACACTGGAATGGTAGATTTGCAGTGGAAGAATGTGCAAAGTAGAGATAGAAATAATGGGGGTGCAAAGGAGCAAAATAAATAAATACAGTAGGGGGAGAGGTAGTGGTTTGGGCTAAATTATAGATGGGCTATGTACAGGTGCAGTAATCTGTGAGCTGCTCTGACAGCTGGTGCTTAAAGCTAGTGAGGGAGATAAGTGGTGTTCGGTTCTGATATACAGCGGTGTTCAGTTCACCTTATATTTGGTTTGTTCCCCAGGACCCGGACCAATCGCCCACACCTTTCTCTTTCTGTTTCTCTCTCTCCTTTTCTCTCACTCTGTCAGGGTATAACCGAGTCTCTCTCACTTTGTCAGAGCTGGAGGAAAACTACTTGTCTTGGGAAATGACTACCTGTACTCTATATTGACTTAGATATGTGTGTATTAGGTATTTGTTGTGAAATTGTTAAGATTACTTGTTAGATATTGCTGCACTGTCGAAACTAGAAGCACAAGCATTTCGCTACACTCGCAATAACATCTACTAAACACGTGTATATGACCAATAAAATGTGATTTGATTTGCTCTCTGTTTCTATGTCTTGCTGTGGCTCGCAGAATAAGTTATTGTTACTGCTACTCAGTTGGTCATGTTGTACCATGACAACTTTTGACTTTTTCCTGTGTTTTATATCATATTGTACAACAGCTGATGAAACTAACACAGTAGAAGTGTGAAAAAAATGTGATCAATGTTATTTCCTGATAGTTACAGGAGCTTCTAATCAGCAGGTTCCCATGGGCCCAATCAGCAGGTTCCCATGGGCCCAATCAGCAGGTTCCCATGGGCGGGAGATTCAGTTTTCCATGGTGACATCACCATGCGGTAAATTGGTTAATAGACCAATAACAACGAGAGTTCCAAACCTCTCTGCCAATAACAGCTAGTTTTCTGTCATAGACACACCATCAGAGGGAAAGTCCAGTGAAGAGATGGGTTCATGGATGAGGGGTGGAGCTGTGTGATGTGCAGGGCAGATTTTGATGAGAGAGCTCCTCACTCTGCCACTCCTTGCTAGTAATGTGCAGTTTGCGAACTATTTATTCTTTTTGAACGACTGTTTTTACTGACTCGAGTCATGATTCATTTTTTCAGAGTGACATGAGACATGCAGGCAGCACAGAGGAAAAAAAGAAAGAATGAATGCAATGAATTGATTATTGAATGTTATTAATGGACACAGATTTGTAAAACCAATACCTAGGCTATAAAGTCTGCCTCTGCTCAACACTCAAACTGGAGAATTAATCATTCAGGTGGTGCTACAGTCCGCAAGGGAAATTCTCGAATCTGCCTCGCGGCAGTCAAGTCATTCTGCCAAGTCAGTCCAGTTGCATCCGTAACTAGACTTCGTTTCAAATGTACAGATGTAGGATCTTCATTTGAGCCAGTTTGCTACAGCAGGAAAATAATCCTGTAGCAACAGGAAATTATTATGTGGATTATAATTAATGGACATTTTTGTAGGGGTTGATAAAAAAATTTGTTAGAGCAAATCAAGTCTGACATTTTAAAGTCAGTTGGCTTTTCATATATGGCTGCATCCCTAGTTTGCATTTCCTGCTGTGCAAAACAATTTTCAGCAACAAAAGTGATCAAACTAAGATCCTAAATCTGTAGGGCCTATCAATAAATTATTTAAATGTTCAGTACATTGTCCTTCACAAATGAGTTCTTCAATAAGCCCCCATCTATCGTGAGCGAGAATCATGACCCTTTAGAGTTCATTAGAGAAGTGAGGTCTATCATTGGCTGGGATTGGCTGACCCTACAGTGAAATTAGGGCCCCTTGGCAACCTGGTCCCTAGCAACCAATCAGTTTGGCTAGGGCCAGAAGTGTGAAAAGCCAGGTGCAGTTTGGAATCACACAGTTTGGAGTTCCCAAAGTTTGTGCCTCTGTGTCCAAGGGCCAGAGAGAGAGGGTTTGAGAGAGGGCCAGAGAGGGTTTGAGGGAGGGCCAGAGAGGGTTTGAGAGAGGGCCAGAGAGGGTTTGAGGGAGGGCCAGAGAGGGTTTGAGAGAGGGCCAGAGAGGGTTTGAGAGACGGCCAGAAAAACGGCTAGAGAGAGGGTTTGAGAGAGGGCCAGAGAGGGTTTGAGAGAGGGCCAGAGAGGGTTTGAGAGAGGGCCAGAGAGGGTTTGAGAGAGGGCCAGAGAGGGTTTGAGAGATGGCCAGAGAGTGTTTGAGGGAGGGCCAGAGAGGGTTTGAGGGAGGGCCAGAGAGGGTTTGAGAGAGGGCCAGAGAGGGTTTGAGAGACGGCCAGAAAAACGGCTAGAGAGAGGGTTTGAGAGAGGGCCAGAGAGGGTTTGAGAGAGGGCCAGAGAGGGTTTGAGAGAGGGCCAGAGAGGGTTTGAGAGAGGGCCAGAGAGGGTTTGAGAGATGGCCAGAAAAACGGCTAGAGAGAGGGTTTTCTACACCCTCCCCACTCAGACCACTCCCAGACAGTCCTAGCAAAGTTTTAGCTTGATAAATATTTTTTGCTGAAAAGTTACTTCAGCCCCTTAATGGAAATCAATTACAGTAAGGTACTTAATTGTTACGCAGAAATACTTGATATTGATATAAAAATGAATGCATTGGGCCTTTAGTGGATCAGATCTTCAAGATGTTCAAACGTTAGATGACCAGTGGTGTTAAATAATAATCAAAGTGCTTGTAGAAGGTACAACAGGTCAGCACCTCAGGAGTAAATGTCAGTTGGCTTTTCATATATGGCTGCATCCCTATTCCCTTTATAGTACACTACTTGTGACCAGGGCCCCCATAGGACATAGTGCACTATGTAGGGAATAGTGTGCATTTTGGGAGGTATCTTATCTGTGCTTCAGTATTATAATAAAACCTGCCAAAAAGAGATGAGTGCCTATTTTCCTGTCTCCTTTTAATCAATATTCCTCTGCTCTTCTCCTCCTTTCCCACTATCAACCCCCCTTTTTCACTTTCTCCTTCCTTCCTCAATCCCTCCTTTCTCCATCTATATTCAACCCTGCTCTGATCTGACCCTCAATTTAATATACTCCTCTGTCCATATTGCCTTGGAGAAAAGGCAAATAACAGATTAATTCAAAATCATCCAACTTTATTGGAAATGGGTTTTCTTTACGACATAAAGACCAAAACTAAGTTCTCTCTAATATGCCTGTGGTTTCCACTGCATTTCAAATGATTTCTCTCCATATGTTACGGCCGTCGTTGAATGAGTGAGACCAAAGCGCAGCGTGGAAAGTGTTCATGATAATTTAATACTGAACCGCCGACAAAACAACAAAATATAAACAAACGTAAAGTTCTGCAGGGCTAGACAGCTACTGTGCAAAAACAACATCCCACAAACTCAGGTGGAAAACAGGCTGCCTAAGTGTGATTCCCAATCAGAGACAACGATAGACAGCTGCCTCTGATTGGGAACCATACCCGGTCAACAAAGAAATAGAAAACTAGAATACCCATCCAAATCACACCCTGGCCTAACCAAATAGAGAAATAAACAGGCTCTCTAAGGTCAGGGCGTGACACCATATGTCTCTGGATTAAAAAGTATATCTCTCCATATGTCTCTGGATTAAAAAGTATATCTCTCCATATGTCTCTGCATTAAAAAGTATATCTCTCCATATGTCTCTGCATTAAAAAATATATATCTCCATATGTCTCTGCATTAAAAAGTATATCTCTCCATATGTCTCTGCATTAAAAAGTATATCTCTCCATATGTCTCTGCATTAAAAAAGATATATATGCTATATAACATGTGGCTGAAGAACAGCAGGGGTGACCATTATGTTTTAAATCAAAGGTTACAAGAAAAGGAAAACACACCATTGCTCCTTATAGGAAACATCACTGCACTCTATACTCCTCTGTAAACTGGTCATCTCTGTATACCCGTCGCAACCCGCTGGTTGATGCTTATTTATAAAACCCTCTTAGGCCTCTCTCCCCCCTATCTGAGATCTACTGCAGCCCTCATCCTCCACATACAACACCTGTTCTGCCAGTCACATTCTGTTCATTTTAAAGGTTCCCAAAGCACACTCATCCCTGGGTCGCTCCTCTTTTCAGTTCGCTGCAGCTAGCGACTGGAACGAGCTGCAACAAACACTCAAACTGGACCGTTTTATCTCAATCTCTCCATTCAAAGACTCAATCATGGACACTCTTACTGACAGTTGTGGCTGCTTTGTGTGATGTATTGTTGTCTCTACCTTCTTGCCCTTTGTGCTGTTGTCTGTGCCCAATAATGTTTGTACCAAGTTTTGTGCTGCTATCATGTTGTGTTGCTACCATGTTGTTGTTATGTTGTGTTGTGTTGCTACCATGTTGTTGTCTTGGGTCTCTCTTAATGTAGTGGTGTGTTGTCTCTCTTGTCATGCTGTGTATTTTGTCCTATATTTATATATATATATTTTTAAAAATGTATCCCAGCCCCTGTCCCCGCAGGAGGCCTTATGACATTTGGTAGGCCGTCATTGTAAATAAGAATTTGTTCTTAACTGACTTGCCTAGTTAAATAGTTAAACTCTAAATTACATCCTATAGAGCTCAATTTTTATGGCATGTTCTGCCTCTTGATGTGAAAGACGCAGACTTGATCTCAAACTTTAGGTCTTTATTGAAGACTAATTTCTTCAGTAGGTCCTATGATTGAGTGTAGTCTGTCCCAGGGGTGTGAAGGTGAACAGAAAGGCACTGGAGCGACGAACCGCCCCTGCTGTCTCTGCCTGACCTGCTCCACTGTCTCCACTGGGATTCTCTGCCTCTATTACGGGGCTTGAGTCACTGGCTTACTGGTGCTCTTCCATGCCGTCCCTAGGAGGGGTGAGTCACTGGCTTACTGGTGCTCTTCCATGCCGTCCCTAGGAGGGGTGAGTCACTGGCTTACTGGTGCTCTTCCATACCGTCCCTAGGAGGGGTGAGTCACTTAAGTAGGTTGATCTTCCTGACCGGGTTGGCGCCCCCCTCAGGTTCGTGCCTTGGAGGAGATCTTCGTGGGCTATACTCAACCGTGTCTCAGGGTAGTATGTTGGTGTTTTGTTGATATCCCTTTAGTGGTGTGGGGGCTGTGCTATGGCACAGTGGGTGGGGTTATATCCTGCCTGATTGGCCCTGTCCAGGGGCTAGAGTCAGTCTGTTATATCTGGTGTAATTCTCCAGTCGATTCTGATCTTCTGTTTGAATTTAATTATGCTCCCCTCCCGGAGGACCAGTCCACCTGGTCGTGTTGCTGCACCAGTTTTAACTGTTCTGCCTGCGGCTAGTGAACCCTGACTTGTTCACTGGACGTGCTACCGTGTCCCGGACCTGCTGTTTTCATCTCTCTCTCTCTCTCTCTCTCTCTCTCTCTCTCTCTCTCTCTCTCTACCGCACCTGCTGTCTCGACCTCTGAATGCTCGTCTATGAAAAGCCAACTGACATTTACTCCTGAGGTACTGACCTGTTGCACCCTTTACAACCACTGTGATTATTATTTGACCCTGCTGGTCATCTATGAACGTTTGAACATCTTGAAGAGCAATCTGGCCTTAAATGGCCATGTTCTGTTATAATCTCCACCCGGCACAGCCAGAAGAGGACTGGCCACCCCTCAGAGCCTGGTTCCTCTCTAGGTTTCTTCCTAGGTTCCTGCCTTTCTAGGGGGTTTTTCCTAGCCACCGTGCTTCTACATCTGCATAGCTTGGGTTTCTGTATAGCACTTTGTGACATCTGCTGATGTAAAAGGGCTTTATAAATACACTTGATTGATATAGACGCTTATCTACAAATAGGCAGACCAACAGTGTTGCAGATAGAAATAACACATCTATAAGCTTAACACATTCAGTTGACATTCCAGTCACTGCTGTTAGATGTCAGACATGGTGATTATATACAGATGTTCTCCCTTCCTCCCTCCCTCCCTCCCTCCCTCCCTCCCTCCCTCCCTCCCTCCCTCCCTCCCTCCCTCCCTCCCTCCCAACCTCCAGCCCACCCTCCCTCCCTCCCTCCAGCCCTCCAGCCCTCCCTCCCTCCCTCCCTCCCAACCTCCAGCCCTCCCTCCCTCCCTCCCTCCTTATCCCTCTCTCTCTCTCTCTCTCTCTCTCTCTCAGGTTAAGGGCTAAGATAGGTTATATAAAAAGCTGGAGAAAATAAAGGTTGTCAGGGGGAACCTTCTCCATCCATGTTGCCATGGCAACAATATCCACATAACAACAGCATCAGCATCCCTCCTCCTAACTACACATGCACATTCTGTTATTCATACACACGTGTGGACAACCATACGCTCCCTCCTGGTTAGCGGTTATCACTCAGTCACATGCATGCTGACAAACACTCACACACACAGTCTCATACACAAACACACACACATCAAAGCACACACGTATGCAGACACACACTCACACAATGTCTTACAGACACACACGCCGAGAGAGGTAGAGATAACAACGCACTCAAAGGTATTTTCTTTTGAGAGACTTAACATTTATGGACTTTTTCTAACTTGTCTTGACTAAAAGGCAAAAGCTGTAAAGAGTGTAGAGAGACATTCCCCACGAGAGACAGTCTCTTTTACCTCTCCCCAACTCTCTCCCTTCATCTATATGTCCCTCTCTCTCTCGCTTTCCCCTCTCTCTCCCTCCCTCCCTCTATCCTATAGTTTATACTGTCTGTCTACACTGCGAGGTAGGAAGGGTTGTTTATTGATGTTTTCAATAGGAGGAACAGAGGAACAGAAGTAGTAGTATGAGGAGTGGACTCGTTAAGAGAACAGTGGGCTTTAGAAAGGAGGAGAGGAGAGGAGGATAATAGCAAGGGAAGAGGAGAAGAGGGGGCAAGAGAGAAGAGAGGAGATGGGAAGAGGAGAGTAGGAGAGGAGAGGGGATACATGTTGAACATGGCCTGATGGACAGAAGGAGAAAACACAGATCATGGAGAGGTATATAGAGGAGAGAGAAGAGAGAGGGAGAAGAGAGAAAGATAGAGAAGAAAGAGAGAGAAGAGAGAGAGGGAGAAGAGAGAAAGAGAGAGAAGAAAGAGAGAGATAGACATTGGCTAGAGATCAAAGATCTTCACCGTAAAGTCCATGGAGAATAAGAGCACCTCCTCCCAGCTGACCACTGCACTGAGGCTAGGAAACACTGTCACCACCGATAAATCTACGATAATCCATAATTTCAATAAGCATTTTTCTATGGCTGTCCATGCTTTCCACCTAACCCCCCCCCCTGCTTCTCCTTTACCCAAATCCAGACAGCTGATGTTCTGATAGAGCTGCAAAATCTGGATCCCTACAAATCAGCTGGTCTAGACAGCTGGGCTAAATCTGGACCCTCTCTTCCTAAAATGATCCGCCGTCATTACTAGCCTGTTCAACCTCTCTTTCATCTGAGATGCCCAAAGATTGGAAAGCTGCCACGGTCATCCCCCTCTTTAAAGGGGGAGACACTCTAGACCCAAACTGTTATAGATCTATGTCCATCCTGCCCTGCCTTTCTAAAATCTTCGAAAGCCAAGTTACAAACAGATCACCGACCATTTCGAATCCCACCGTACCTTCTCCACTATGCAATCTGGTTTCCGAGCTGGTCATGGGTGCACCTCAGCCACGCTCAAGGTCCTAAACGACATCATAACCGCCATTGATAAAAGACAGTACTGTGCAGCCGTCTTCATCGACCTGGACAAGGCTTTTAACTCTGTCAATCACCGCATTCTTATTGGCAGACTCAACAGCTTTGGTCTCTCAAATGACTGCCTCGCCTCGTTCACCAACTACTTCTCAGATAGAGTTCAGTGTGTCAAATTGGAGGGCCTGTTGTCCGGACCTCTGGCAGTCTCTATGGGGGTAACACAGGGTTCAATTCTCGGGCCGACTCTTTTCTCTGTATATATCAATGATGTTTCTCTTGCTGCTGGTGATTCTCTGATCCACCTCTACGCAGACCACACCATTCTGTATACTTCTGGTCCTTCTTTGGATACTGTGTTCAAAAAACTCCCAACGAGCTTCAATGCCATACAACACTCCTTCCATGGCCTCCAACTGCTCTTAAATGCTAGTAAAACTAAATGCATGCTCTTCCATCGTTCGATGCCCACACCTGCCCTCCCGACTAGCATCACTACTCTGGACGGTTCTGACTTAGAATATGTGGACAACTACAAATACCTAGGTGTCTGATCAGACTGTAAACTCTCCTTCCAGACTCATATTAAGCATCTCCAATCCAAAATTACATCTGGAATCACTTCCTATTTTGCAACAAAGCCTTCTTCACTCATGCTGCCAAACATACCGTCGTAAAATGGACTATCCTACCCATCCTTGACTTCGGCGATGTCATTTACAAAAAGGCCTCCAACACTCTACTCAGCAAACTGGAAGTAGTCTATCACAGTGCCAACCGTTTTGTCACCAAAGCCCCATATACTATCAACCACTGTGACCTGTATGCTGTCGTTGGTTGGTTCTCGCTACATACTCGTCGCCAAACCCGCTGGCTCCAGGTCATCTCTAAGTATTTGCTATGTAAAGCCCCGCCTTATCTCAGCTCACTGGTCACAATAGCAGCACCCACCCATAGCACGTGCTCCAGCAGGTATATTCCACTGGTCATCCCCAAAGCCAACACTTCCTTTGGCCTCCTTTCCTTCAAGTTCTCTGCTGCCAATGACTGGAACGAATTGCAAAAATCACTGAAGCTGGAAACTCGTATCTCCAGCAGCTTCCCGATCACTGTACCTGTGCACAGCCAATCTGTAACTAGCACACCTATGAGGGGAAGTCAGACGCAGGAGAGCAGAACTAGGTAATAGCCGGAGCAGTTTAATAGCAAAACCAACAGCATAAAAATAACAAGACATGGGTACAAAACCCGTCGCGCACCAGTCAACACGTGCACAAACACTTACAGTGCCTTGCGAAAGTATTCGGCCCCCTTGAACTTTGCGACCTTTTGCCACATTTCAGGCTTCAAACATAAAGATATAAAACTGTATTTTTTTGTGAAGAATCAACAACAAGTGGGATAAAATCATGAAGTGGAACGACATTTATTGGATATTTCAAACTTTTTTAACAAATCAAAAACTGAAAAATTGGGCGTGCAAAATTATTCAGCCCCCTTAAGTTAATACTTTGTAGCGCCACCTTTTGCTGCGATTACAGCTGTAAGTCGCTTGGGGTATGTCTCTATCAGTTTTGCACATCGAGAGACTGACATTTTTTCCCACTCCTCCTTGCAAAACAGCTCGAGCTCAGTGAGGTTGGATGGAGAGCATTTGTGAACAGCAGTTTTCAGTTCTTTCCACAGATTCTCAATTGGATTCAGGTCTGGACTTTGACTTGGCCATTCTAACACCTGGATATGTTTATTTTTGAACCATTCCATTGTAGATTTTGCTTTATGTTTTGGATCATTGTCTTGTTGGAAGACAAATCTCCGTCCCAGTCTCAGGTCTTTTGCAGACTCCATCAGGTTTTCTTCCAGAATGGTCCTGTATTTGGCTCCATCCATCTTCCCATCAATTTTAACCATCTTCACTGTCCCTGCTGAAGAAAAGCAAGCCCAAACCATGATGCTGCCACCACCATGTTTGACAGTGAGGATGGTGTGTTCAGGGTGATGAGCTGTGTTGCTTTTACGCCAAACATAACGTTTTGCATTGTTGCCAAAAAGTTTAATTTTGGTTTCATCTGACCAGAGCACCTTCTTCCACATGTTTGGTGTGTCTCCCAGGTGGCTTGTGGCAAACTTTAAACAACACTTTTTATGGATATCTTTAAGAAATGGCTTTCTTCTTGCCACTCTTCCATAAAGGCCAGATTTGTGCAATATATGACTGATTGTTGTCCTATGGACAGAGTCTCCCAACTCAGCTGTAGATCTCTGCAGTTCATCCAGAGTGATCATGGGCCTCTTGGCTGCATCTCTGATCAGTCTTCTCCTTGTATGAGCTGAAAGTTTAGAGGGACGGCCAGGTCTTGGTAGATTTGCAGTGGTCTGATACTCCTTCCATTTCAATATTATCGCTTGCACAGTGCTCCTTGGGATGTTTAAGGCTTGGGAAATCGTTTTGTATCCAAATCCGGCTTTAAACTTCTCCACAACAGTATCTCGGACCTGCCTGGTGTGTTCCTTGTTCTTCATGATGCTCTCTGCGCTTTTAACGGACCTCTGAGACTATCACAGTGCAGGTGCATTTATACGGAGACTTGATTACACACAGGTGGATTGTATTTATCATCATTAGTCATTTAGGTCAACATTGGATCATTCAGAGATCCTCACTGAACTTCTGGAGAGAGTTTGCTGCACTGAAAGTAAAGGGGCTGAATAATTTTGCACACCCAATTTTTCAGTTTTTGATTTGTTAAAAAAGTTTGAAATATCCAATAAATGTCGTTCCACTTCATGATTGTGTCCCACTTGTTGTTGATTCTTCACAAAAAAAT
Organism: Oncorhynchus clarkii lewisi; assembly: GCF_045791955.1. Lineage (NCBI taxonomy): Eukaryota > Metazoa > Chordata > Actinopteri > Salmoniformes > Salmonidae > Oncorhynchus > Oncorhynchus clarkii. The sequence continues at coordinate 68,727,812 of NC_092155.1, forward strand.
ACAGTTTTATATCTTTATGTTTGAAGCCTGAAATGTGGCAAAAGGTCGCAAAGTTCAAGGGGGCCGAATACTTTCGCAAGGCACTGTACAATAAACAATACCACACAAAGACATGGGGGGAACAGAGGGTTAAATATACAACAAGTAATTGAGGGAATTGAAACCAGGTGTGAGGAAAAACAAGACAAAATACATGGATAATGAAAAGTGGATCGATGATGGCGACGCCGACCGCCGAGCACCTGTCCGAACAAGGAGAGGAACCGACTTCGGCGGAAGTCGTGACAACACCCAACTTCCTCATCCTCATATTGTTATTTATCTTCTTGCTCTTTTGCACCCTAGTATCTCTACTTGCACATCATCTTCTGCACATCTATCACTCCAGTATTAATGCTAAAATTGTATTATTTTGCCACTATGGCCTGTTTATTGCCTTACCTCCCTAATCTACATCTGCACACACTGTACATCGATTTTTCTATTGTGTTATTGACTGTATGTTTGTTTATGTGTAACTCTGTGTTGTTATTTTTGTCACACTGCTTTGCTTTATCTTGGCCAGGTCGCAGTTGTAAATGAGAACTTGTTCTCAACTGACCTAAACAACATCTAAAAAGAAAGAAATCAACCAAGATATTTTTTACATTTATTTTTTTAAAGAAATGTAAAAATAAATAAATAAAAATCTATAAATCATAAGTGAATCATGTTTCAACTATGGGCCCATGGCAATCATGAGATTGCATAAAAGACTGGGTTGAGTGTCATGGTGTCTATCATGTTCCCTCCATGTCTCTCTGTGTCTCCATGTCTCTCTGTGTCTCCATGTCACCATGTCTCTCTGTGTCTCCATGTCACCATGTCTCTCTGTGTCTCCATGTCACCATGTCTCTCTGTGTCTCCATGTCTCTCTGTGTCTCCATCTCACCATGTCTCTCTGTGTCTCCATGTCACCATGTCTCTCTGCGTCTCCATGTCACCATGTCTCCATGTCTCTCTGTGTCTCCATCTCACCATGTCTCTCTGTGTCTCCATGTCACCATGTCTCTCTGTGTCTCCATGTCACCATGTCTCTCTGTGTCTCCATGTCTCTCTGTGTCTCCATGTCACCATGTCACCATGTCTCTCTGTGTCTCCATGTCACCATGTCTCTCTGTGTCTCCATGTCTCTCTGTGTCTCCATGTCACCATGTCTCTCTGTGTCTCCATGTATCTGTGTTGCCATGTCTCCATGTCTCTCTTTGTCTCCATGTCTCTGTGTTGCCATGTCTCCATGTATCTCCATGTCTCCACATCTTTCTTTGTCGTCATGTCTCTCTTTGTCTCCATGTCTCTGTGTTGCCATGTCTCCATGTATCTCCATGTCTCTCTGTGTCTCCATGTCTCTCTGTGTCTCCATGTCCCTGTGTTGCCATGTCTCCATGTATATCCATGTCTCTCTGTGTCTCCATGTCCCTGTGTTGCCATGTCTCTGTGTCTCCATGTCTCTCTGTGTCTCCATGTCTCTCTGTGTCTCCATGTCTCTCTTTGTCTCCATGTCTCTCTTTGTCTCCATGTCTCTGTGTGTGTGTCTGTGTGTCTGTATCAGTAGATATGTTAGATTGTGTAGTGTGTCTCCATGTAATATAGTGTATCTTGTTCCCTAGATGTCTCTCTGTGTCTCCATGTAATATAGTGTATCTTGTTCCCTAGATGTCTCTCTGTGTCTCCATGTAATATAGTGTATCTTGCTCCCTAGATGTCTCTGTGTCTCCATGTAATATAGTGTATCTTGCTCCCTAGATGTCTCTCTGTGTCTCCATGTAATATAGTGTATCTTGTTCCCTAGTTGTCTCTCTGTGTCGGCCTATTGTGTATCAGTAGATCAGCCATCAGTGTATCAGTCAGCAGATCAGATAATCAACTGGTTTTATAATCCTCTGGTCAGATAATCCTCTGGTCAGATAATCCTCTGGTCAGATAATCCTCTGGTGTGATAATCCTCTGGTGTGATAATCCTCTGGTCAGATAATCCTCAGGTCAGATAATCCTCTGGTCAGATAATCCTCAGGTGTGATAATCCTTTGGTGTGATAATCCTCTGGTCAGATAATCCTCTGGTGTGATAATCCTCTGGTCAGATAATCCTCTGGTGTGATAATCCTCTGGTCAGATAATCCTCTGGTGTGATAATCTTCTGGTCAGATAATCCTCTGGTGTGATAATCCTCTGGTCAGATAATCCTCTGGTGTGATAATCTTCTGGTCAGATAATCCTCTGGTGTGATAATCCTCTGGTCAGATAATCCTCTGGTGTGATAATCCTCTGGTCAGATAATCCTCTGGTGTGATAATCCTCTGGTGTGATAATCCTCTGGTCAGATAATCCTCTGGTCAGATAATCCTCTGGTGTGATAATCCTCTGGTGTGATAATCCTCTGGTGTGATAATCCTCTGGTCAGATAATCATCTGGTCTGATAATCCTCTGGTCAGATAATCCTCTGGTCAGATAACCGAGACTGCTTTGGATGGAAACCTACATTCTTTGATCTCTGGTATCTTGTTGACTGGGCTTAATTGGCTGTATTCTATTGCTACCATTGTATTGATAAGATAGTTTATCGGTCTGGGCTCTAGAGTGATAATTGATCATTGACCAAAGATTACATTTGGAGTAGTTGGCAGGGTTAGATATTCTGGATTAGATAATCACTAATTTCCCATTTTACTATAACATAAATCAGAAAATAAATTCAGTCACTAAAAATTGTTGTGCTAATTAAACATTTGGAAAAGCTTAATAAACATGTATGAAATTACTGTGATTAAATTAGCATTTTATTGTGAGTCAAAATAAAGCTGTTACCGCATCAAACAAACCAGTCATTTCCAGCTTCTTAGTAGACTAGACACACACTGCCTGTGGTTCTCGTTAGCTGGCTTCGTTACTGTCATCATCAGAGAGACACTATGGCTACAGATGTATACTGTCCCTGTAGAGCTCACTCCCTACTTACCATGGAGATAACACACACACACACACACACACACACACACACACACACACACACACACACACACACACACACACACACACACACACACACACACACACACACACACTGCCTGTGGTTCTCGTTAGCTGGCTTCGTTACTGTCATCATCAGAGAGACACTATGGCTACGGATGTATACTGTCCCTGTAGAGCTCACTCCCTACTTACCATGGAGATAACACACACACACACACACACACACACACACACACACACACACACACACAAACACACACACAAACACACACACACACACTGCCTGTGGTTCTCGTTAGCTGGCTTCGTTACTGTCATCATCAGAGAGACACTATGGCTACGGATGTATACTGTCCCTGTAGAGCTCACTCCCTACTTACCATGGAGATAACATACACACACACACACACACACACACACACACACACACACACACACTGAGCAAAACATGTACACAGCCTGCACATCCAGACTAAATGGCTGCTACTTTGATCCGTCAGGGAAAATAATCTACATTACCTACACACTGAATGGGATAAAGACAATGAACCAGGAAAACTACTACAGCACATGGTATTACATGGGGAATATACACAACTACTACAGCACATGGTATTACATGGGGAATATACAAAACTACTACAGTACATGGTATTACATGGGGAATATACAAAACTACTACTGTATATGGTATTACATGGGGAATATACAAAACTACTGCTGTATATGGTATTACATGGGGAATATACGAAACTACTACAATACATGGTATAACATGGAGAATATACACAACTACTACAAGACATGGTATTACATGGGGAATATACAAAACTACTACAGTTCTTGATATTACATGGGGAATATACAAAACTACTACAGTTCTTGATATTACATGGGGAATATACAAAACTACTACAGTACTTGATATTACATGGGGAATATACAATGTTCCATACAATAACCCAGAGATAGTAGGCCATAGAGATACATGTATGATCTATTTAAGTCAGTGGCCCATGACGAGGCCATACAGTGACCAACAACAAGAGGTAGGCCATTAATATGTATTGTCATATGTCAGGATGTACAGTACCGAGAGGTGGTGGCACACAGAACATACTTCAGGTAGCCACTAACAACCCATAATGAGGCCTGGAGATAGGCCAGGACAAAGAGTTGGTGGTGGCACAGACCAAAACAGGCCTCATCATAATGTCGCCTGGGCCTTTCTCAACATTAGCCTGGGTAAATAGGAGCAATCATGACATTATGAAATTAAGCGTAAAACCTGTTACCAGTGACCTTCTATCTCTCTCCCTCCTTCCCGCTTTCTCTCCCTCGCCTCCGGTCCACTATCTCGCTCATCCACCCTCTCTTCCCCTCTCCTCTTCTCTCTCTCTACCTCCCCCTCTCTTCTCCTCTCCTCTTCTCTCTCCCTACCTCCCCCTCTCTTCTCCTCTCCTCTTCTCTCTCCTTACCTCCCCTTCTCTTCTCCTCTCTTCTTCTCTCTCCCTACCTCCCTACAACCCTCAATGTGATCGATTATAAAGAGATTATCCAGTTGAGAAGCTGAATGCTCAGAGGACTATCCGTGAGCGGAGAGCAGCTTGAGGAAGAACCAGTAGACGGTATCTGTCAGAGCAGAACAGGGAGAATAGCTGGAATCAGCTTCCCAGTGTTGCCTGGTATCTTACAGTATTAGCAGTATTAGCACTGACATCAGCCGGTTGGACAGCACAACAACGGAAGATAAAAAATAGCCCTCAACCAACTGGACACCACAACCATAAATAGCACTGTCATTTACAACACCATGACAACAGCCAAATAAAACAACAGCACTCTAAGAAGCCACACACACACAATAAGAAAATGCCGTAAAACTCCAATCTGATTCTGGTTCAGTTTGTATCAGCAGGAACGTAACTCCATCTGATTCTGGTTCAGTTTATATCAGCAGGAACATAACTTAATCTGATTCTGGATCAGTTTGTATCAGCAGGAACATAACTCAGATTCCGACCGAGTTAAGTGCTCGTAAATGGAACGTAATTCCATTTTTATGCACTTTTCTCTCTATGCGTATTCTGACCTTGAACTTAAGCATGAAAATAGCATGAGAATATTTACCCACTGTTCGTTTGGGGTGGAGATTTAATAAATTAAGTTGTGGTGGAGGTGTGTCTGCAGATACAGTATGCCGTATTCTGACCTTGACTGAATTCCGTAATTATTCCACCACCATTTACGTGCAAGGAAACAAGGTTCAGCAAACATACTGGTTCCAAGTGGAAAAAGCATCTACTCGATTCTTTCCTAAAGAAGTAACACCATTCTCCATGCACTGGAATGTACAACTGGATAACAACTATTGATAAGAGCTAGGTTTGGATAAGGGAATTGTAAGTATAAATGACACTTGTTTCAGATGTATTTTTACCTTATAATCGCTGAAGACTAATGTGAAACCAGTCATATGTCAGAAAACTGAAGCATATCAACATACAGTATCAACTTTCCCAGAGTCTAGTTTATGAAATGCTGTGCCACAATGCAGAATTTAACTTACAGGGATGGGCACTCTCGAATGTCTTAATTATAGGCTACCCTGACTTTCTCTGTTTCCTGTTTCTATCATGTTAATATTAGTCACTATCAGTATCGACCGTCAGCAGGCCTAATAACCACACATATTACACTGCCACCTGTTAGTTCCCTTCAGTTTGTGTAGCCTACATAATCATTCCATTACTGTTAGTTCTCTTCAGTTGGTGGAGCCTACATAATCATTCCATTACTGTTAGTTCCCTTCAGTTGGTGTAGCCTACATAATCATTCCATTACTGTTAGTTCCCTTCAGTTGGTGTAGCCTACATAATCATTCCATTACTGTTAGTTCCCTTCAGTTGGTGTAGCCTACATAATCATTCCATTACTGTTAGTTCTCTTCAGTTGGTGTAGCCTACATAATTATTCCATTACTGTTAGTTATCTTCAGTTGGTGGAGCCTACATAATCATTCCATTACTGTTAGTTCCCTTCAGTTGGTGTAGCCTACATAATCATTCCATTACTGTTAGTTCTCTTCAGTTGGTGGAGCCTACATAATCATTCCATTACTGTTAGTTCTCTTCAGTTGGTGGAGCCTACATAATCATTCCATTACTGTTAGTTCCCTTCAGTTGGTGTAGCCTACATAATCATTCCATTACTGTTAGTTCCCCTCAGTTGGTGTAGCCTACATAATCATTCCATTACTGTTAGTTCTCTTCAGTTGGTGTAGCCTACATAATCATTCCATTACTGTTAGTTCCCTTCAGTTGGTGTAGCCTACATAATTATTCCATTACTGTTAGTTCTCTTCAGTTGGTGGAGCCTACATAATCATTCCATTACTGTTAGTTCCCTTCAGTTGGTGTAGCCTACATAATCATTCCATTACTGTTAGTTCTCTTCAGTTGGTGGAGCCTACATAATCATTCCATTACTGTTAGTTCCCTTCAGTTGGTGTAGCCTACATAATCATTCCATTACTGTTAGTTCCCTTCAGTTGGTGTAGCCTACATAATCATTCCATTACTGTTAGTTCCCTTCAGTTGGTGTAGCCTACATAATCATTCCATTACTGTTAGTTCTCTTCAGTTGGTGTAGCCTACATAATCATTCCATTACTGTTAGTTCCCTTCAGTTGGTGTAGCCTACATATTCATTCCATTACTGTTAGCTCCCTTCAGTTGGTGGAGCCTACATAATCATTCCATTACTGTTAGTTCTCTTCAGTTGGTGTAGCCTACATAATCATTCCATTACTGTTAGTTCTCTTCAGTTGGTGGAGCCTACATAATCATTCCATTACTGTTAGTTCTCTTCAGTTGGTGTAGCCTACATAATCATTCCATTACTGTTAGTTCCCTTCAGTTGGTGTAGCCTACATAATCATTCCATTATTGTTAGTTCCCTTCAGTTGGTGTAGCCTACATAATTATTCCATTACTGTTAGTTCTCTTCAGTTGGTGGAGCCTACATAATCATTCCATTACTGTTAGTTCCCTTCAGTTGGTGTAGCCTACATAATCATTCCATTACTGTTAGTTCTCTTCAGTTGGTGGAGCCTACATAATCATTCCATTACTGTTAGTTCCCTTCAGTTGGTGTAGCCTACATAATCATTCCATTACTGTTAGTTCCCTTCAGTTGGTGTAGCCTACATAATCATTCCATTACTGTTAGTTCCCTTCAGTTGGTGTAGCCTACATAATTATTCCATTACTGTTAGTTCCCTTCAGTTGGTGTAGCCTACATAATCATTCCATTACTGTTAGTTCTCTTCAGTTGGTGTAGCCTACATAATCATTCCATTATTGTTAGTTCCCTTCAGTTGGTGTAGCCTACATAATCATTCCATTACTGTTAGTTCCCTTCAGTTGGTGTAGCCTACATATTACACTGCCACCTGTTAGTTCCCTTCAGTTGGTGTAGCCTACATAATCATTCCATTACTGTTAGTTCTCTTCAGTTGGTGGAGCCTACATAATCATTCCATTACTGTTAGTTCTCTTCAGTTGGTGTAGCCTACATAATCATTCCATTACTGTTAGTTCCCTTCAGTTGGTGTAGCCTACATAATCATTCCATTATTGTTAGTTCCCTTCAGTTGGTGTAGCCTACATAATTATTCCATTACTGTTAGTTCTCTTCAGTTGGTGGAGCCTACATAATCATTCCATTACTGTTAGTTCCCTTCAGTTGGTGTAGCCTACATAATCATTCCATTACTGTTAGTTCTCTTCAGTTGGTGGAGCCTACATAATCATTCCATTACTGTTAGTTCCCTTCAGTTGGTGTAGCCTACATAATCATTCCATTACTGTTAGTTCCCTTCAGTTGGTGTAGCCTACATAATCATTCCATTACTGTTAGTTCTCTTCAGTTGGTGTAGCCTACATAATCATTCCATTATTGTTAGTTCCCTTCAGTTGGTGTAGCCTACATAATCATTCCATTACTGTTAGTTCCCTTCAGTTGGTGTAGCCTACATATTACACTGCCACCTGTTAGTTCCCTTCAGTTGGTGGAGCCTACATAATCATTCCATTACTGTTAGTTCTCTTCAGTTGGTGGAGCCTACATAATCATTCCATTACTGTTAGTTCTCTTCAGTTGGTGTAGCCTACATAATCATTCCATTACTGTTAGTTCTCTTCAGTTGGTGTAGCCTACATAATTATTCCATTACTGTTAGTTCCCTTCAGTTGGTGTAGCCTACATAATCATTCCATTACTGTTAGTTCTCTTCAGTTGGTAGAGCCTACATAATCATTCCATTACTGTTAGTTCTCTTCAGTTGGTGTAGCCTACATAATTATTCCATTACTGTTAGTTCTCTTCAGTTGGTGGAGCCTACATAATCATTCCATTACTGTTAGTTCCCTTCAGTTGGTGTAGCCTACATAATCATTCCATTACTGTTAGTTCTCTTCAGTTGGTGGAGCCTACATAATCATTCCCTTACTGTTAGTTCCCTTCAGTTGGTGTAGCCTACATAATCATTCCATTACTGTTAGTTCCCTTCAGTTGGTGTAGCCTACATAATCATTCCATTACTGTTAGTTCCCTTCAGTTGGTGTAGCATACATAATCATTCCATTATTGTTAGTTCCCTTCAGTTGGTGTAGCCTACATAATCATTCCATTACTGTTAGTTCCCTTCAGTTGGTGTAGCATACATAATCATTCCATTACTGTTAGTACTCTTCAGTTGGTGTAGCCTACATAATTATTCAATTTAATTACACTGTTTAATTTACCTTCATTTGCTTGCTCTGTAAACACCAACACGAGGTGTGATTGTTGCTGAGGATCATTAGTAACAGTGTATCATGTATAAAAAATTAAAGACATGTACATAGGCTAATTAACCTGTTATGGAGCAGAGTGCAGACCAAGTCGTAACAGTTTGAACCCAACGTATGGTGCAATACTTGGCCATGTCATCACACAGTTCCATGGTTAGTGCAGGCAATAGATGAGGATATAGACTACTATTGTACACTATTTTACCTATTATAGTTATATGTACACTAATCTTCCAACATTCCCATGGATTGAATAACTGAATGTGGAATTTTTCAGAATGAATCAAACCACAGTTTTCTTTCTTCCATGTGTAAAGGCTCTCCAACCTTGTTTTTTTAATGATTGATAAGTACTTTCCTAAACCTAAATAATCTATATGATCAGAGTATTTTTTAATCTACCAATTGGTGCTGAAATGGAGACGAATATCTGTATATTTAGATGTCTTTCTTTTATGGATCCCTAATATTCTGAACCGTTCTCTCCATATATTCTAGTCTGCTCGCCAAAGTTCAGAGGTCAGTCTGAGTACCTAATACTGGGAAGTGCATAGGAAAGGCATGAATTCCTGAGTCTGAATCTGCCCCCCTAATGAGCAGGTCCAAAGTATAGCACTATACCTCAGCTAACCCTTAATGGGTGGTAGACTGTAACCCGTTACACAATACCTCAGCTAACCCTTCATGGGTGGTAGACTGTAACACATTACACTATACCTCAGCTAACCCTTCATGGGTGGTAGACTGTAACCCGTTACACTATACCTCAGCTAACCCTTCATGGGTGGTAGACTGTAACACATTACACTATACCTCAGCTAACCCTTCATGGGTGGTAGACTGTAACACATTACACTATACCTCAGCTAACCCTTCATGGGTGGTAGACTGTAACCCGTTACACTATACCTCAGCTAACCCTTCATGGGTGGTAGACTGTAACCCGTTACACTATACCTCAGCTAACCCTTCATGGGTGGTAGACTGTAACACATTACACTATACCTCAGCTAACCCTTCATGGGTGGTAGACTGTAACCCGTTACACTATACCTCAGCTAACCCTTCATGGGTGGTAGACTGTAACACATTACACAATACCTCAGCTAACCCTTCATGGGTGGTAGACTGTAACCCGTTACACTATACCTCAGCTAACCCTTCATGGGTGGTAGACTGTAACCCATTACACAATACCTCAGCTAACCCTTCATGGGTGGTAGACTGTAACACATTACACTATACCTCAGATAACCCTTCATGGGTGGTAGACTGTAACACATTACACTATACCTCAGATAAGCCATTAAGGTCAATAGACAAGGCTCAAGATTCAAGGCATGGTTATTTCATGTTCATGGATGTTGCATTTTACCCAATGAAAGCCATTGCTGGTGGTAACTGTAAAAATATTATACTTTACCCCAGAGGAGTAGATAATTGGGATCCTAATAAAATACTAAATACACCAAGAGAGTAAGGAATACGATAGAAACCATGCACACCTTAAGAACAGGCACATCACCATGATGACATTTTAGGTAGATTGCTCTAATTTAGGTCACATAGTTGAGACTTGGGACTGCAGCACTGAGCACTGAGAACAGGCAGCAGTGCAGCACTGTGTGTATGTGTGTGTGTCTAGGCAGATCACCAGGGTTAGGTGACCTCTAACTTTTAACCCCTACACAAAATAGGTCAGCCATCTGTGATGATCTGAGACACCAAGGTCACGTGATGTCACACTGCTGCCACATAATCCTATCATGGAGATGTGAGGGGCGTTTGTTTTATCTAGGAACATCTGCAGGTCTAAAGAAAATTATATTTTATCCCAGTGGAACTAACCTGTACCGAGAAAGGTTCAATAGGAAAGCAAATGGATGTATTTATGCGTTTTGATCTTCCATTGAGAATCCCCACAGGTTAGTTTCTTTTCTTACCGTTAGTGTTGAACTTTCGTTTTGGGGGGGAGAATTTCTCCAGTATGACTTTTCTTTTTTTGTGCTTCGTGTGACCTTAACTTATTGCTCTATTTCACACAGCTCATTGTCAAGCAATAGCTTCCCCTCCAGCTTAACTCCTGGACGTACAGCACATTGGAAACATTTGCAAGGTCTACTTGGGTTAGCCTTAATCACTGTCAATTCCCCCTCTATCACCACACGGAAATCAGCTGTAGACATGACAAGGTCCTCCCCTAGAACAAGCTTTATTTAACCTAAATCCCCATCCTGTACCTGGAATAACCTTTATATAACCTAAATCCCCATCCTGTACCTAGAATAACATTTATATAACCTAAATCCCCATCCTGTACCTAGAATAACCTTGATTTAACCTAAATCCCCATCCTGTACCTAGAATAACATTTCTTTAACCTAAATCCCCATCCTGTACCTGGAACAACCTTTATTTAACCTAAATCCCCATCCTGTACCCGGAACAACCTTTATTTAACCTAAATCCTCATCCTGTACCTAGAATAACCTTTATTTAACCTAAATCCCCATCCTGTACCTGGAACAACCTTTATTTAACCTAAATCCTCATCCTGTACCTAGAATAACCTTTATTGAACCTAAATCCCCATCCTGTACCTGGAACAACCTTTATTTAACCTAAATCCCCATCCTGTACCTGGAACAACCTTTATTTAACCTAAATCCCCATCCTGTACCTAGAAAAACCTTTATACAACCTCAATCCCCATCATGTACCTAGAATAACATTTATATAACCTCAATCCTAATTTCAGGTTATGTCGATATAGGACTTGTTTTAATGTGGATATACGTAGATACTTTTGTACCTGTTTCCTCCAGCATCTTCACAAGATCCTTTGCTGTTGTTCTGGGATTGATTTGCACTTTTCGCACCAAAGTACGTTCATCTCTAGGAGACAGAACGCATCTCTTCCTGAGCGGTATGATGGCTGCGTGGTCCCATGGTGTTTATACTTGCGTACTATTGTTTGTACAGATGAACATGGTACCTTCATGTGTTTGGAAATTGCTCCCAAGGATGAATCAGACTTGTGGAGGTCTACCATTTTTTCTCTGAGGTCTTGGCTGATTTATTTTTGATTTTCCCATGATGTCAAGCAAAGAGGCACTGAGTTTGAAGGTAGGCCTTGAAATACATCCACAGGTACACCTCCAATTGACCCAAATTATGTCAATTAGCCTATCAGAAGCTTCTAAAGCCATGACATAATTTTCTGGAATTTTCCAAGCTGTTTAAAGGCACAGTCAACTTAGTGTATGTTAACTTCTGACCCACTGGATTTATGATACAGTGAATTATAAGTGAAATAATATGTCTGTAAACAATTGTTGGAAATTTTACTTGTGTCATGCACAAAGTAGATGTCCTAATCGACTTGCCAAAACTATAGTTAGTTAACAAGAAATTTGGTTGAAAAGTTTTAATGACTCCAACATAAGTGTATGTCATATTCCAACTTCAACTATATATTTAACCTAAACATTTATATAACCTAAATCCCCACCCTGTACCTAGAATAACCTTTATATAACCTAAATCCCCACCCTGTACCTAGAATAACCTTTATATAACCTAAATCCCCACCCTGTACCTAGAATAACCTTTATATAACCTAAATCCCCATCCTGTACCTAGAATAACCTTTATATAACCTAAATCCTCATCTTGTACCTAGAATAACCTTTATATAACCTAAATCCCCACCCTGTACCTAGAATAACATTTATATAACCTAAATCCTCACCCTGTACCTAGAATAACCTTTATATAACCTAAATCCCCATCCTGTACCTAGAATAACCTTTATATAACCTAAATCCACATCCTGTACCTAGAATAACCTTTATATAACCTAAATCCTCATCCTGTACCTAGAATAATCTTTATATAACCTAAATCCCCACCCTGTACCTAGAATAACCTTTATATAACCTAAATCCCCACCCTGTACCTAGAATAACCTTTATATAACCTAAATCCCCATCCTGTACCTAGAATAACCTTTATATAACCTAAATCCCCACCCTGTACCTAGAATAACCTTTATATAACCTAAAACCCCATCCTGTACCTAGAATAACCTTTATATAACCTAAATCCCCATCCTGTACCTAGAATAACCTTTATATAACCTAAATCCTCATCCTGTACCTAGAATAATCTTTATATAACCTAAATCCCCATCCTGTACCTAGAATAACCTTTATATAACCTAAATCCAAATCCTGTACCTAGAATAACCTTTATATAACCTAAATCCCCATCCTGTACCTAGAATAACCTTTACATAACCTATATCCCCATCCTGTACCTAGAATAACCTTTACATAACCTATATCCCCATCATGTACCTAGAATAACCTTTATATAACCTAAATCCCCATCCTGTACCTAGAATAACCTTTATAAAACCGAAATCCCCATCCTGTACATAGAATAACCTTTATATAACCTAAATCCTCATCCTGTACCTAGAATAACCTTTATATAACCTAAATCCCCATCCTGTACCTAGAATAACCTTTATATAACCTAAATCCCCATCCTGTACCTAGAATAACCTTTATATAACCTAAATCCCCACCCTGTACCTAGAATAACCTTTATATAACCTAAATCCCCACCCTGTACCTAGAATAACCTTTATATAACCTAAATCCCCATCCTGTACCTAGAATAACCTTTATATAACCTAAATCCCCACCCTGTACCTAGAATAACCTTTATATAACCTAAATCCCCATCCTGTACCTAGAATAACCTTTATATAACCTAAAACCCCATCCTGTACCTAGAATAACCTTTATATAACCTAAATCCCCATCCTGTACCTAGAATAACCTTTATATAACCTAAATCCTCATCCTGTACCTAGAATAATCTTTATATAACCTAAATCCCCATCCTGTACCTAGAATAACCTTTATATAACCTAAATCCCCATCCTGTACCTAGAATAACCTTTATATAACCTAAATCCCCATCCTGTACCTAGAATAACCTTTACATAACCTATATCCCCATCCTGTACCTAGAATAACCTTTACATAACCTATATCCCCATCATGTACCTAGAATAACCTTTATATAACCTAAATCCCCATCCTGTACCTAGAATAACCTTTATAAAACCTAAATCCCCATCCTGTACCTAGAATAACCTTTACATAACCTCTATCCCCATCCTGTACCTAGAATAACCTTTATATAACCTAAATCCCCATCCTGTACCTAGAATAACCTTTACATAACCTATATCCCCATCCTGTACCTATAATAACCTTTATATAACCTAAATCCCCATACTGTACCTAGAATAACCTTTACAAAACCTATATCCCCATCCTGTACCTATAATAACCTTTATATAACCTAAATCCCCATACTGTACCTAGAATAACCTTTATATAACCTAAATCCTCATCCTGTACCTAGAATAACCTTCATATAACCTAAATCCCCATCCTGTACATAGAATAACCTTTATATAACCTAAATCCTCATCCTGTACCTAGAATAACCTTTATATAACCTAAATCCCCATCCTGTACCTAGAATAACCTTTATATAACCTAAATCCCCATCCTGTACCTAGAATAACCTTTATATAACCTAAATCCCCACCCTGTACCTAGAATAACCTTTATATAACCTAAATCCCCACCCTGTACCTAGAATAACCTTTATATAACCTAAATCCCCATCCTGTACCTAGAATAACCTTTATATAACCTAAATCCCCATCCTGTACCTAGAATAACCTTTATATAACCTAAATCCCCATCCTGTACCTAGAATAACCTTTACATAACCTATATCCCCATCCTGTACCTAGAATAACCTTTACATAACCTATATCCCCATCATGTACCTAGAATAACCTTTATATAACCTAAATCCCCATCCTGTACCTAGAATAACCTTTATAAAACCTAAATCCCCATCCTGTACCTAGAATAACCTTTACATAACCTCTATCCCCATCCTGTACCTAGAATAACCTTTATATAACCTAAATCCCCATCCTGTACCTAGAATAACCTTTACATAACCTATATCCCCATCCTGTACCTATAATAACCTTTATATAACCTAAATCCCCATCCTGTACCTAGAATAACCTTTACAAAACCTATATCCCCATCCTGTACCTATAATAACCTTTATATAACCTAAATCCCCATACTGTACCTAGAATAACCTTTATATAACCTAAATCCTCATCCTGTACCTAGAATAACCTTCATATAACCTAAATCCCCATCCTGTACATAGAATAACCTTTATATAACCTAAATCCTCATCCTGTACCTAGAATAACCTTTATATAACCTAAATCCCCATCCTGTACCTAGAATAACCTTTATATAACCTAAATCCCCATCCTGTACCTAGAATAACCTTTATATAACCTAAATCCCCACCCTGTACCTAGAATAACCTTTATATAACCTAAATCCCCACCCTGTACCTAGAATAACCTTTATATAACCTAAATCCCCATCCTGTACCTAGAATAACCTTTATATAACCTAAATCCCCACCCTGTACCTAGAATAACCTTTATATAACCTAAATCCCCATCCTGTACCTAGAATAACCTTTATATAACCTAAATCCCCATACTGTACCTAGAATAACCTTTACAAAACCTATATCCCCATCCTGTACCTATAATAACCTTTATATAACCTAAATCCCCATACTGTACCTAGAATAACCTTTATATAACCTAAATCCTCATCCTGTACCTAGAATAACCTTCATATAACCTAAATCCCCATCCTGTACATAGAATAACCTTTATATAACCTAAATCCTCATCCTGTACCTAGAATAACCTTTATATAACCTAAATCCCCATCCTGTACCTAGAATAACCTTTATATAACCTAAATCCCCATCCTGTACCTAGAATAACCTTTATATAACCTAAATCCCCACCCTGTACCTAGAATAACCTTTATATAACCTAAATCCCCACCCTGTACCTAGAATAACCTTTATATAACCTAAATCCCCATCCTGTACCTAGAATAACCTTTATATAACCTAAATCCCCACCCTGTACCTAGAATAACCTTTATATAACCTAAATCCCCATCCTGTACCTAGAATAACCTTTAT
This sequence comes from Oncorhynchus clarkii lewisi, assembly GCF_045791955.1. Taxonomy (NCBI): domain Eukaryota; kingdom Metazoa; phylum Chordata; class Actinopteri; order Salmoniformes; family Salmonidae; genus Oncorhynchus; species Oncorhynchus clarkii. The sequence goes on from NC_092155.1 coordinate 68,743,813, forward strand.
ATAACCTAAAACCCCATCCTGTACCTAGAATAACCTTTATATAACCTAAATCCCCATCCTGTACCTAGAATAACCTTTATATAACCTAAATCCTCATCCTGTACCTAGAATAATCTTTATATAACCTAAATCCCCATCCTGTACCTAGAATAACCTTTATATAACCTAAATCCCCATCCTGTACCTAGAATAACCTTTATATAACCTAAATCCCCATCCTGTACCTAGAATAACCTTTACATAACCTATATCCCCATCCTGTACCTAGAATAACCTTTACATAACCTATATCCCCATCATGTACCTAGAATAACCTTTATATAACCTAAATCCCCATCCTGTACCTAGAATAACCTTTATAAAACCTAAATCCCCATCCTGTACCTAGAATAACCTTTACATAACCTCTATCCCCATCCTGTACCTAGAATAACCTTTATATAACCTAAATCCCCATCCTGTACCTAGAATAACCTTTACATAACCTATATCCCCATCCTGTACCTATAATAACCTTTATATAACCTAAATCCCCATACTGTACCTAGAATAACCTTTACAAAACCTATATCCCCATCCTGTACCTATAATAACCTTTATATAACCTAAATCCCCATACTGTACCTAGAATAACCTTTATATAACCTAAATCCTCATCCTGTACCTAGAATAACCTTCATATAACCTAAATCCCCATCCTGTACATAGAATAACCTTTATATAACCTAAATCCTCATCCTGTACCTAGAATAACCTTTATATAACCTAAATCCCCATCCTGTACCTAGAATAACCTTTATATAACCTAAATCCCCATCCTGTACCTAGAATAACCTTTATATAACCTAAATCCCCACCCTGTACCTAGAATAACCTTTATATAACCTAAATCCCCACCCTGTACCTAGAATAACCTTTATATAACCTAAATCCCCATCCTGTACCTAGAATAACCTTTATATAACCTAAATCCCCACCCTGTACCTAGAATAACCTTTATATAACCTAAATCCCCATCCTGTACCTAGAATAACCTTTATATAACCTAAAACCCCATCCTGTACCTAGAATAACCTTTATATAACCTAAATCCCCATCCTGTACCTAGAATAACCTTTATATAACCTAAATCCTCATCCTGTACCTAGAATAATCTTTATATAACCTAAATCCCCATCCTGTACCTAGAATAACCTTTATATAACCTAAATCCCCATCCTGTACCTAGAATAACCTTTATATAACCTAAATCCCCATCCTGTACCTAGAATAACCTTTACATAACCTAAATCCCCATCCTGTACCTAGAATAACCTTTACATAACCTATATCCCCATCATGTACCTAGAATAACCTTTATATAACCTAAATCCCCATCCTGTACCTAGAATAACCTTTATAAAACCTAAATCCCCATCCTGTACCTAGAATAACCTTTACATAACCTCTATCCCCATCCTGTACCTAGAATAACCTTTATATAACCTAAATCCCCATCCTGTACCTAGAATAACCTTTACATAACCTATATCCCCATCCTGTACCTATAATAACCTTTATATAACCTAAATCCCCATACTGTACCTAGAATAACCTTTACATAACCTATATCCCCATCCTGTACCTATAATAACCTTTATATAACCTAAATCCCCATACTGTACCTAGAATAACCTTTATATAACCTAAATCCTCATCCTGTACCTAGAATAACCTTCATATAACCTAAATCCCCATCCTGTACCTAGAATAACCTTTATATAACCTAAATCCCCATCCTGTACCTAGAATAACCTTTATATAACCTAAATCCTCATCCTGTACCTATAATAACCTTTATATAACCTAAATCCCCATCCTGTACCTAGAATAACCTTTATATAACCTATATCCCCATCCTGTACCTAGAATAACCTTTATATAACCTAAATCCTCATCCTGTACCTAGAATAACCTTTATATAACCTAAATCCCCATCCTGTACCTAGAATAACCTTTATATAACCTAAATCCCCATCCTGTACCTAGAATAACCTTTACATAACCTATATCCCCATCCTGTACCTATAATAACCTTTATATAACCTAAATCCCCATACTGTACCTAGAATAACCTTTATATAACCTAAATCCTCATCCTGTACCTAGAATAACCTTCATATAACCTAAATCCCCATCCTGTACCTAGAATAACCTTTATAAAACCTAAATCCCCATCCTGTACCTAGAATAACCTTTACATAACCTATATCCCCATCCTGTACCTAGAATAACCTTTATATAACCTAAATCCCCATCCTGTACCTAGAATAACCTTTATATAACCTAAATCCTCATCCTGTACCTAGAATAACCTTTATATAACCTAAATCCCCATCCTGTACCTAGAATAACCTTTATATAACCTATATCCCCATCCTGTACCTAGAATAACCTTTATATAACCTAAATCCCCATCCTGTACCTAGAATAACCTTTATACAACCTCAATCCCCATATGGTACCTAGAATAACCTTTATATAACCTAAATCCCCATCCTGTACCTAGAATAACCTTTATACAACCTCAATCCCCATCATGTACCTAGAATAACCTTTATATAACCTATATCCCCATCCTGTACCTAGAATAACCTTTATACAACCTCAATCCCCATATGGTACCTAGAATAACCTTTATATAACCTAAATCCCCATCCTGTACCTAGAAAAACCTTTATACAACCTCAATCCCCATCATGTACCTAGAATAACATTTATATAACCTCAATCAACTTCAACTCCAAGATCGCATAGCAGTTCAGACGTCTTTTGTCCTCGTCTTGTCGTGTCCTGTATATATATATATATTTACAACTTTTTTCACATACATTTTATTTTTATTTTCCATCAACTCATCTTCTAAACACTCTCCTGCAACCAGCCTCACCAATTTATATTTATAAAAAAGTATTATTTACCTCAGTAAATAATCGGACAATTTATTTATTTTTATTATTATTATGTTTTCTTCTCGGGCCTCTATAACTATATCTATTGTTCTTATTTTTGTTGTTGTTGTGTGATTTGGATTAATCCCCTCTACCACATGGAACCCCACTAATCTACTGACCGAACGCAAGAGGTGGCTAACAACAGACTCCATCCTATGCTAGCTTGCTACCGGTTGGCCTGGCTAGCTGTCTAAATCGCCGTGACCCTCAACCAACCTCTCCACTCACTGGACCCTTTTGATCACTCGACTAAGCATGCCTCTCCTTAATGTCAATATGTCTTGTCCATTGCTGTTCTGGTTAGTGTTTATTGGCTTATTTCACTGTAGAGCCTCTAGTCCTGCTCACTATACCTTATCCAACCTATTAGTTCCACCACCCACACATGCAATGACATCTCCTGGTTTCAATGATGTTTCTAGAGACAATATCTCTCTCTTCATCACTCAATACCTAGGTTTACCTCCACTGTATTCACATCCTACCTTACCTTTGTCTGTACATTATACCTTGATGCTATTTTATCGCCCCCAGAAACCTCCTTTTACTCTCTGTTCCAGACGTTCTAGACGACCAATTCTTATTGCTTTTAGCCGCACCCTTATTCTACTCCTCCTATGTTCCTCTGGCGATGTAGAGGTGAATCCAGGCCCTGCAGTGCTTAGCTCCACTCCTATTCCCCAGGCGCTCTCTTTTGACGACTTCTGTAACCGTAATAGCCTTGGTTTCATGCATGTTAACATTAGAAGCCTCCTCCCTAAGTTTGTTATATTCACTGCTTTAGCACACTCTGCCAACCCGGATGTTCTAGCTGTGTCTGAATTCTGGCTTAGGAAGACCACCAAAAATTCAGACATTTTAATTCCAAACTACAACATTTTCAGACAAGATAGAACTGCCAAAGGGGGCGGTGTTGCAATCTACTGCAAAGATAACCTGCAGAGTTCTGTCCTACTATCCAGGTCTGTACCCAAACAATTTGAACTTCTACTTTTAAAAATCCACCTCTCTAAAAACAAGTCTCTCACCGTTGCCGCCTGCTATAGACCACCCTCTGCCCCCAGCTGTGCTCTGGACACCATATGTGAACTGATTGCCCCCCATCTATCTTCAGAGCTCGTGCTGCTAGGCGACCTAAACTGGAACATGCTTAACACCCCAGCCATCCTACAATCTAAACTTGATGCCCTCAATCTCACACAAATTATCAATGAACCTACCAGGTACCTCCCCAAAGCCTTAAACACGGGCACCCTCATAGATATCATCCTAACCAACTTCCCCTCTAAATACACCTCTGCTGTCTTCAACCAAGATCTCAGCGATCACTGCCTCATTGCCTGCATCCGTAATGGGTCAGCGGTCAAACGACCTCCTCTCATCACTGTAAAACGCTCCCTGAAACACTTCAGCGAGCAGGCCTTTCTAATCGACCTGGCCGGGGTATCCTGGAAGGATATTGACCTCATCCCGTCAGTAGAGGATGCCTGGATATTTTTTAAAAATGCCTTCCTAACCATCTTAAATAAACATGCCCCATTCAAGAAATTTAGAACCAGGAACAGATATAGCCCTTGGTTCTCCCCAGACCTGACTGCCCTTAACCAACACAAAAACATCCTATGGCGTTCTGCATTAGCAGCGAACAGCCCCCGTGATATGCAGCTGTTCAGGGAAGCTAGAAACCATTATACACAGGCAGTTAGAAAAGCCAAGGCTAGCTTTTTCAAGCAGAAATTTGCTTCTTGCAACACTAACTCAAAAAAGTTCTGGGACACTGTAAAGTCCATGGAGAATAAGAACACCTCCTCCCAGCTGCCCACTGCACTGAAGATAGGAAACACTGTCACCACTGATAAATCCACCATAATTGAACATTTCAATAAGCATTTTTCTACTGCTGGCCATGCTTTCCACCTGGCTACTCCTACCCCTGTCAACAGCACTGCACCCCCAACAGCAACTCGCCCAAGCCTTCCCCATTTCTCCTTCTCCCAAATCCATTCAGCTGATGTTCTGAAAGAGCTGCAAAATCTGGACCCCTACAAATCAGCCGGGCTAGACAATCTGGACCCTTTCTTTCTAAAATTATCTGCCGAAATTGTTGCCACCCCTATTACTAGCCTGTTCAACCTCTCTTTCGTGTCGTCTGAGATTCCCATAGATTGGAAAGCAGCTGCGGTCATCCCCCTCTTCAAAGGGGGGGACACTCTTGACCCAAACTGCTACAGACCTATATCTATCCTACCATGCCTTTCTAAGGTCTTCGAAAGCCAAGTCAACAAACAGATTACCGACCATTTTGAATCTCACCATACCTTCTCTGCTATGCAATCTGGTTTCAGAGCTGGTCATGGGTGCACCTCAGCCACGCTCAAGGTCCTAAACGATATCTTAACCGCCATCGATAAGAAACATTACTGTGCAGCCGTATTCATTGATCTGGCCAAGGCTTTCGACTCTGTCAATCACCACATCCTCATCGGCAGACTCAACAGCCTTGGTTTCTCAAATGATTGCCTCGCCTGGTTCACCAACTACTTCTCTGATAGAGTTCAGTGTGTCAAATCGGAGGGTCTGTTGTCCGGACCTCTGGCAGTCTCTATGGGGGTGCCACAGGGTTCAATTCTTGGACCGACTCTCTTCTCTGTATACATCAATGAGGTCGCTCTTGCTGCTGGTGAGTCTCTGATCCACCTCTTCGCAGACGACACCATTCTGTATACTTCCGGCCCTTCTTTGGACACTGTGTTAACAACCCTCCAGGCAAGCTTCAATGCCATACAACTCTCCTTCCGTGGCCTCCAATTGCTCTTAAATACAAGTAAAACTAAATGCATGCTCTTCAACCGATCGCTACCTGCACCTACCCGCCTGTCCAACATCACTACTCTGGACGGCTCTGACTTAGAATACGTGGACAACTACAAATACTTAGGTGTCTGGTTAGACTGTAAACTCTCCTTCCAGACCCATATCAAACATCTCCAATCCAAAGTTAAATCTAGAATTGTCTTCCTATTTCGCAACAAAGCATCCTTCACTCATGCTGCCAAACATACCCTTGTAAAACTGACCATCCTACCAATCCTCGACTTTGGCGATGTAATTTACAAAATAGCCTCCAATACCCTACTCAACAAATTGGATGCAGTCTATCACAGTGCAATCCGTTTTGTCACCAAAGCCCCATATACTACCCACCATTGCGACCTGTACGCTCTCGTTGGCTGGCCCTCGCTTCATACTCGTCGCCAAACCCACTGGCTCCATGTCATCTACAAGACCCTGCTAGGTAAAGTCCCCCCTTATCTCAGCTCGCTGGTCACCATAGCATCTCCCACCTGTAGCACACGCTCCAGCAGGTATATCTCTCTAGTCACCCCCAAAACCAATTCTTTCTTTGGCCGCCTCTCTTTCCAGTTCTCTGCTGCCAATGACTGGAACGAACTACAAAAATCTCTGAAACTGGAAACACTTATCTCCCTCACTAGCTTTAAGCACCAACTGTCAGAGCAGCTCACAGATTACTGCACCTGTACATAGCCCACCTATAATTTATCCCTATCAACTACCTCTTTCCCAACTGTATTTAATTTATTTATTTATTTTGCTCCTTTGCACCCCATTATTTTTATTTCTACTTTGCACATTCTTCCATTGCAAAACTACCATTCCAGTGTTTTACTTGCTATATTGTATTTACCTTGCCACCAAGGCCTTTTTTGCCTTTACCTCCCTTCTCACCTCATTTGCTCACATTGTATATAGACTTGTTTATACTTTATTATTGACTGTATGTTTGTTTTACTCCATGTGTAACTCTGTGTTGTTGTATCTGTCGAACTGCTTTGCTTTATCTTGGCCAGGTCGCAATTGTAAATGAGAACTTGTTCTCAACTTGCCTACCTGGTTAAATAAAGGTAAAATAAATAAAAAATAAAAAAAATCCTAATTTCAGGTTATGTCGATATAGGACTTGTTTTAATGTGGATATACGTAGATACTTTTGTACCTGTTTCCTCCAGCATCTTCACAAGATCCTTTGCTGTTGTTCTGGGATTGATTTGCACTTTTCGCACCAAAGTACGTTCATCTCTAGGAGACAGAACGCATCTCTTCCTGAGCGGTATGATGGCTGCGTGGTCCCATGGTGTTTATACTTGCGTACTATTGTTTGTACAGATGAACATGGTACCTTCATGTGTTTGGAAATTGCTCCCAAGGATGAATCAGACTTGTGGAGGTCTACAATTTTTTCTCTGAGGTCTTGGCTGATTTATTTTTGATTTTCCCATGATGTCAAGCAAAGAGGCACTGAGTTTGAAGGTAGGCCTTGAAATACATCCACAGGTACACCTCCAATTGACCCAAATTATGTCAATTAGCCTATCAGAAGCTTCTAAAGCCATGACATAATTTTCTGGAATTTTCCAAGCTGTTTAAAGGCACAGTCAACTTAGTGTATGTTAACTTCTGACCCACTGGATTTATGATACAGTGAATTATAAGTGAAATAATATGTCTGTAAACAATTGTTGGAAATTTTACTTGTGTCATGCACAAAGTAGATGTCCTAATCGACTTGCCAAAACTATAGTTAGTTAACAAGAAATTTGGTTGAAAAGTTTTAATGACTCCAACATAAGTGTATGTCATATTCCAACTTCAACTATATATTTAACCTAAACATTTATATAACCTAAATCCCCACCCTGTACCTAGAATAACCTTTATATAACCTAAATCCCCACCCTGTACCTAGAATAACCTTTATATAACCTAAATCCGAACCCTGTACCTAGAATAACCTTTATATAACCTAAATCCCCATCCTGTACCTAGAATAACCTTTATATAACCTAAATCCTCATCTTGTACCTAGAATAACCTTTATATAACCTAAATCCCCACCCTGTACCTAGAATAACCTTTATATAACCTAAATCCTCACCCTGTACCTAGAATAAACTTTATATAACCTAAATCCCCATCCTGTACCTAGAATAACCTTTATATAACCTAAATCCACATCCTGTACCTAGAATAACCTTTATATAACCTAAATCCTCATCCTGTACCTAGAATAATCTTTATATAACCTAAATCCCCACCCTGTACCTAGAATAACCTTTATATAACCTAAATCCCCACCCTGTACCTAGAATAACCTTTATATAACCTAAATCCCCATCCTGTACCTAGAATAACCTTTACATAACCTATATCCCCATCCTGTACCTAGAATAACCTTTACATAACCTAAATCCCCATCCTGTACCTAGAATAACCTTTATATAACCTAAATCCCCATCCTGTACCTAGAATAACCTTTACATAACCTATATCCCCATCCTGTACCTATAATAACCTTTATATAACCTAAATCCCCATACTGTACCTAGAATAACCTTTATATAACCTAAATCCTCATCCTGTACCTAGAATAACCTTTATATAACCTAAATCCCCATCCTGTACCTAGAATAACCTTTATATAACCTAAATCCCCATCCTGTACCTAGAATAACCTTTACATAACCTATATCCCCATCCTGTACCTATAATAGCCTTTATATAACCTAAATCCCCATACTGTACCTAGAATAACCTTTATATAACCTAAATCCTCATCCTGTACCTAGAATAACCTTTATATAACCTAAATCCCGATCCTGTACCTAGAATAACCTTTTTATAACCTAAATCCCCATCCTGTACCTAGAATAACCTTTATATAACCTAAATCCTCATCCTGTACCTAGAATAACCTTTATATAACCTAAATCCCCATCCTGTACCTAGAATAACCTTTATATAACCTAAATCCTCACCCTGTACCTAGAATAACCTTTATATAACCTAAATCCCCATCCTGTACCTAGAATAACCTTTATATAACCTAAATCCCCATCCTGTACCTAGAATAACCTTTATATAACCTAAATCCCCATCCTGTACCTAGAATAACCTTTATATAACCTAAATCCTCATCCTGTACCTAGAATAATCTTTATATAACCTAAATCCCCACCCTGTACCTAGAATAACCTTTATATAACCTAAAACCCCATCCTGTACCTAGAATAACCTTTATATAACCTAAATCCCCATCCTGTACCTAGAATAACCTTTACATAACCTATATCCCCATCCTGTAACTAGAATAACCTTTATATAACCTAAATCCCCATCCTGTACCTAGAATAACCTTTATATAACCTAAAACCCCATCCTGTACCTAGAATAACCTTTATATAACCTAAATCCCCATCCTGTACCTAGAATAACCTTTACATAACCTATATCCCCATCCTGTACCTAGAATAACCTTTATATAACCTAAATCCCCATCCTGTACCTAGAATAACCTTTATATAACCTAAATCCTCATCCTGTACCTAGAATAACCTTTATATAACCTAAATCCCCATCCTGTACCTAGAATAACCTTTATATAACCTATATCCCCATCCTGTACCTAGAATAACCTTTATATAACCTAAATCCCCATCCTGTACCTAGAATAACCTTTACATAACCTATATCCCCATCCTGTACCTAGAATAACCTTTATACAACCTCAATCCCCATATGGTACCTAGAATAACCTTTATATAACCTAAATCCCCATCCTGTACCTAGAATAACCTTTATATAACCTAAATCCCCATCCTGTACCTAGAATAACCTTTATATAACCTAAATCCCCATCCTGTACCTAGAATAACCTTTATATAACCTAAATCCCCATCCTGTACTTAGAATAACATTTTTATAACCTAAATCCCCATCCTGTGGATAGAATACCATTTGCCAGTTCCAGAAAACCTACATCACCCTATGGCTAGTTCTTAGGACAAAATAAATCACTGTCCTACCTTTAATAAACTCTAGAATCACATTTGCTATAGTAGTTTCAAATACCATCCAACCATATCACATTAGCCCAATAGAGGGAGATATATTTCTGGAAAATGGAAGACATCCTCTGGCTTGACTATCATCATCATCATCACACAGCGATTAACCAAGTCAGACAGGTGCTACTTCTCCTCTGCTGGCCTCATTAACTTTGTTAAAAGTCGTGCTAGCAGCACTTTATCTTTAAGTGCACCTGATCTAATCACATATGCAGGCCTGGTGGGAATAGAGAGGAAAGTGAATGACGAGATATATACTTCCAGGCTATTTTGAGAGAGAGAGAGAGAGAGAGAGAGAGAGAGAGAGAGAGAGAGAGAGAATATAGAGAGAGAGAGAGAGGGAGAGAGAGAGAGAGAATAGAGAGAGAGAGAGAGAATAGAGAGAGAGAGAGAGAGAGAGAGAGAGAGAGAGAGAGAAGAGAGAGAGAGAGAGAGAGAGAGAGAGAGAGAGAGAGAGAGAGAGAGAGAGAGAGAGAGAGAGAAAGAAAGAAAGAAAGAAAGAAAGAAAGAAAGAAAGAAAGAAAGAAAGAAAGAAAGAAAGAAAGAAAGAAAGAAAGATGAAAGAGAGAAACAGGGTGTGGGGGGAGAGAAAATTATTTTATTTTTTAAATCTTTAAAAAAAAATTGTTGTGGATTGTTTCAAATCACAAGTGTGTTTGGGAAGCCCGCAATTTGGGTAGTGAACTTGGCAAATTATGTGTGAAGATAATGTGTCTTGAGTATAATTTAAAATGTTGCATCAAGAAGAAGGGGAGGGGTTGTGGTGGAGATATGGTGTGTCTCCAGAATGCATATAGGAAAGTGCCCATTTGGCAATGTCATATTTTTTATTGTCTTAACTCACCAAGTACACCACCATTTTTTTAACCGGGCCTAACATAAGTCAACGTAGTCTGTTATTTTAACATCCATTGTGAATGATAGTTACTCTTACCATAGTTAAATCTTACCAACACTCCGGGCCACGGTAAACACCAAGCCTCGGTGTGAAAGAACCAAATATCATGATCTGATGATCCCATATATCCACTGGAAACATCATTCAAAAACAGCTTTCTGTCCCGGGCTCACTGGCACAGGAAATAGGCTTGTTGACACAGTGTTGTGAGTTTGTTTGTGACAGCTTGGGGGCCAGAACCTGTGATAATTTGACTCAATGTCGAACTTCACTAAGCAACAGCTCAAGTCAAGACAGATAGAACAGGAGGCTGACAGGCGGAGAAGAGTGATTATGTGATTGAAAGAACCTGAATTTTCATCAGGATGTTTTCTACTGTTTTATTTTGTCGGCTGTTTAAAAATATATATATATATATATTTCACCTTTATTTAACCAGGTACTCAACTGTATTTTACTTAGTTGATGGGTGAAGTTATTTTCCTACTGCTGAATTGGCCATCTATGAGTTATATGCTCTCGTTTCTTTAGCCGCCAAAGGATCATTGTATATTGTGTATCTATGTGTTTATATGGCAGAGGCTAGTGCTCTCGCCTTAGTTTAATTTCTACTTTCACATTTTTATCATTTTACTTCAGATTTGTATGATTAACCACATGGCAATGATTTTGAGAAACAAAAACGTCATTATTGAAATTAAAATGTAATTCGAATATGTGCATATATAAATATAAATATCTGTCACGCAGATCCTAGAAACGGTAAGATAAATTGTAAGTTTCCCCAAACTTGAAATTCATGAGCTGCCTATGGTCTTTACACGAGCGCACACATAGGAGATCCTGTGAAAAAACGGGGCCGCCTACGGAAATCAAATGCCCGTCCAACTGATTAGTTCTGGCGCCGGGTATGGAGCTGCATCCCACAGAGCGGTAAGGGCAGGCTGGGAGTCTAGTCTAGTCCATCAGAGAGCCAGCCATAGTAACGCCCATGTCTGTCTGTCTGTCTGTCTGTCTGTCTAGACTGTCTGTCTAGACTGTCTGTCTGTCTGTCTGTAGATACAGACAGACAGACAGACAGACAGACAGACAGACAGACAGACAGACAGACAGACAGACAGACAGACAGACAGACAGAAAAGGAGAGAGAGTGGGGGGGAGAGAATGAATGATTTTCTTTTTTTAAAGAGAGAGAATATTATTTTGCTTTCCTCACTCACCAGGGTGAGTGGGTAAATTATGAGAACGGAAACAAAGAACAACTAAGACAAACTACAGACATCATCATCACTCCATAAAAGTAATATTGTGGTGTTAGGAGCTGTTTCTGGGCAGCGTTAGGAGCTGTGTTTGGGCAGCATTAGGAGCTGTGTCTGGGCAGCTTTCGGAGCTGTGTTTGGGCAGCGTTAGGAGCTTTGTCTGGGCAGCGTTAGGAGCTGTGTTTGGGCAGCACTAGGAGCTGTGTCTGGGCAGCGTTAGGAGCTGTGTCTGGGCAGCACTAGGAGCTGTGTCTGGGCAGCGTTAGGAGCTGTGTCTGGGCAGCTTTAGGAGCTGTGTTTGGGCAGCGTTAGGAGCTGTGTTTGGGCAGCGTTAGGAGCTGTGTCTGGGCAGCTTTAGGAGCTGTGTTTGGGCAGCGTTAGGAGCTGTGTCTGGACAGCGTTAGGAGCTGTGTTTGGGCAGCGTTAGGAGCTGTGTTTGGGCAGCGTTAGGAGCTGTGTCTGGGCAGCTTTAGGAGCTGTGTTTGGGCAGCGTTAGGAGCTGTGTTTGGGCAGCGTTAGGAGCTGTGTCTGGGCAGCGTTAGGAGCTGTGTTTTGGCAGCACTAGGAGCTGTGTTTGTGTGTTTAGATGCCAGGTGTGTCTTTGCCTTACCTCTCTGCCTCTTTACTCTGTTACATTTCAATCATTGCAATCTCTCTTTCTCTCTCTACCACCCACCTGCTTTGTGCTCTCTCTTCTTCTATCCTATCTATCATTAGGCTCGTTAGTGTTGGCCGTGGCCTCTGTCTATTTTCGCCTCCTCTGATGGCTTTGTCTTTCCTCTCTTATTCCCCCTCTCTCCATCCATCCTCCCTCTCTCCATCCTCCATCCTCCCTCTCCCCATCCCCCTTCTCTCCATCCTCCATCCTCCCTCTCTCCATCCTCCATCCTCCCTCTCTCCATCCTCCATCCTCCCTCTCCCCATCCCCCTTCTCTCCATCCTCCATCCTCCCTCTCTCCATCCTCCATCCTCCCTCTCTCCATCCTCCATCCTCCCTCTCTCCATCCTCCATCCTCTCTCTCCCCATCCTCCCTCTCTCCATCCTCCATCCTCCCTCTCCCCATCCTCCCTCTCTCCATCCTCCATCCTCCCTCTCCCCATCCTCCCTCTCTCCATCCTCCATCCTCCCTCTCCCCATCCTCCATCCTCCCTCTCTCCATCCTCCATCCTCCCTCTCTCCATCCATCCTCCCTCTCTCCATCCTCCATCCTCCCTCTCTCCATCCTCCCTCTCTCCATCCTCCATCCTCCCTCTCTCCATCCTCCATCTCTCCATCCTCCATCCTCCCTCACTCCATCCATCCTCCCTCTCCCCATCCTCCATCCTCCATCTCTCCATCCATCCTCCCTCTCTCCATCCATCCTCCCTCTCCCCATCCTCCATCCTCCCTCTCTCCATCCTCCATCTCTCCATCCTCCATCCTCCCTCACTCCATCCATCCTCCCTCTCCCCATCCTCCATCCTCCATCTCTCCATCCATCCTCCCTCTCTCCATCCATCCTCCCTCTCCCCATCCTCCATCCTCCCTCTCCACATCCCCCTTCTCTCCATACCCCTCCATAACGTTCCCACTTGCCTGGCATGTTATAGACCTAATGCACACTGCTCAAAATGCTAAGCTACAATCGGTAGCTCTCTCTCTCTCTCTCTCTCTCTCTCTCTCTCTCTCTCTCTCTCTCTCTCTCTCTCTTCCCCTGCCTGCCTTTCATCTGTCTCCTCCCTCACATCTCTCTGTCTCCTCCCTCACCCCCTCTTTCTCCCCCCTCACCCCCTCTGTGGGTGGCTGAAGGGATTAAATTATCCTGAATAGGTATTAAATTAGCTCAGTGAATAGATATTAAATTAGCTCAGTGTATAGGTATTAAATTAGCTCGGTGAATAGGTATTAAATTAGCTCAGTGAATAGGTATTAAATTAGCATGGTGAATAGGTATTAAATTAGCTCAGTGAATAGATATTAAATTAGCTCAGTGTATAGGTATTAAATTAGCTCAGTGTATAGGTATTAAATTAGCTCGTTGTATAGTATAGGGATTAAATTAGCTCAGTGTATAGGTATTAAATTAGCTCGTTGTATAGTATAGGGATTAAATTAGCTCAGTGTATAGGTATTAAATTAGCTCGTTGTATAGTATAGGGATTAAATTAGCTCAGTGTATAGGTATTAAATTAGCTCGTTGTATAGATATTAAATTAGCTCAGTGTATAGGTATTAAATAAGCTCAGTGTATAGGTATTAAATTAGCTCAGTGAATAGGTATTAAATTAGCTCGTTGTATAGTTATTAAATTAGCTCAGTGAATAGGTATTAAATTAGCTCAGTGAATAGGTATTAAATTAGCTCAGTGTATAGGTATTAAATTAGCTCGGTGTATAGATATTAAATTAGCATGGTGAATAGGTATTAAATTAGCTCAGTGAATAGGTATTAAATTAGCTCAGTGAATAGGTATTAAATTAGCTCAGTGTATAGGTATTAAATTAGCTCGTTGTATAGGTATTAAATTAGCTCAGTGTATAGGTATTAAATTAGCTCAGTGTATAGGTATTAAATTAGCTCAGTGAATAGGTATTAAATTAGCTCAGTGAATAGGTATTAAATTAGCTCAGTGAATAGGTATTAAATTAGCTCAGTGAATAGGTATTAAATTAGCTCAGTGAATAGGTATTAAATTAGCTCAGTGAATAGGTATTAAATTAGCTCAGTGTATAGGTATTACATTAGCTCGTTGTATAGGTATTAAATTAGCTCAGTGTATAGGTATTAAATTAGCTCGCTGTATAGGTATTTAATTAGCCTGGTGAATAGGTATTTAATTAGCCTGGTGAATAGGTATTTAATTAGCCTGGTGAATAGGGATTAAATTAGCTCAGTGAATAGGGATTAAATTAGCTCAGTGAATAGGTATTAAATTAGCTCCCTGTATAGGTATTAAATTAGCCTGGTGAATAGGTATTTAATTAGCCTGGTGAATAGGGATTAATTTAGCTCAGTGAATAGGGATTAAATTAGCTCAGTGAATAGGTATTAAATTAGCTCAGTGTATAGGTATTAAATTAGCTCGCTGTATAGGTATTAAATTAGCCTGGTGAATAGGTATTTAATTAGCCTGGTGAATAGGGATTAAATTAGCTCAGTGTATAGGGATTAAATTAGCTCAGTTAATAGATATTAGATTAGCTCAGTGTATAGATAGATAGTAAATTAGCTCAGTGAATAGGTATTAAATTAGCTTGGTGAATAGGGATTAAATTAGCTCAGTGAATAGGTATTAAATTAGCTTGTTGTATAGGTATTAAATTAGCTCAGTGAATAGATATTAAATTAGCTCGTTGTATAGGTATTAAATTAGCTCAGTGAATAGGTATTAAATTAACTCGTTGTATAGGTATTAAATTAGCTCAGTGAATAGGTATTAAATTAGCTCAGTGTATAGGTATTAAATTAGCTCGTTGTATAGGTATTAAATTAGCTCAGTGAATAGATATTAAATTAGCTCGTTGTATAGGTATTAAATTAGCTCAGTGAATAGGTATTAAATTAGCTTGTTGTATAGGTATTAAATTAGCTCAGTGAATAGGTATTAAATTAGCTCAGTGAATAGGTATTAAATTAGCTCGTTGTATAGGTATTAAATTAGCTCAGTGAATAGGTATTAAATTAGCCTGGTGAATAGGTATTTAATTAGCCTGGTGAATAGGGATTAAATTAGCTCAGTGAATAGGGATTAAATTAGCTCAGTGAATAGGTATTAAATTAGCTCAGTGTATAGGTATTAAATTAGCTCTCTGTATAGGTATTAAATTAGCCTGGTGAATAGGTATTTAATTAGCCTGGTGAATAGGGATTAAATTAGCTCAGTGTATAGGGATTAAATTAGCTCAGTTAATAGATATTAGATTAGCTCAGTGTATAGATAGATAGTAAATTAGCTCAGTGAATAGGTATTAAATTAGCTTGGTGAATAGGGATTAAATTAGCTCAGTGAATAGGTATTAAATTAGCTCAGTGTATAGGTATTACATTAGCTTGTTGTATAGGTATTAAATTAGCTCAGTGAATAGATATTAAATTAGCTCGTTGTATAGGTATTAAATTAGCTCAGTGAATAGGTATTAAATTAACTCGTTGTATAGGTATTAAATTAGCTCAGTGAATAGGTATTAAATTAGCTCAGTGTATAGGTATTAAATTAGCTCGTTGTATAGGTATTAAATTAGCTCAGTGAATAGATATTAAATTAGCTCGTTGTATAGGTATTAAATTAGCTCAGTGAATAGGTATTAAATTAGCTTGTTGTATAGGTATTAAATTAGCTCAGTGAATAGGTATTAAATTAGCTCAGTGAATAGGTATTAAATTAGCTCGTTGTATAGGTATTAAATTAGCTCAGTGAATAGGTATTAAATTAGCTCAGTGAATAGGTATTACATTAGCTCAGTGAATAGGTATTAAATTAGCTCAGTGAATAGATATTAAATTAGCTCAGTGTATAGGTATTAAATTAGCTCAGTGAATAGGTATTAAATTAGCTCAGTGTATAGGTATTAAATTAGCTCAGTGTATAGGTATTAAATTAGCTCAGTGAATAGGTATTAAATTAGCTCAGTGAATAGGTATTAAATTAGCTCAGTGTATAGGTATTAAATTAGCTCAGTGTATAGGTATTAAATTAGCTCAGTGAATAGGTATTAAATTAGCTTGTTGTATAGGTATTAAATTAGCTCGGTGAATAGGTATTAAATTAGCTCGGTGAATAGGTATTAAATTAGCTCAGTGTGTAGGTATTAAATTAGCTAGGTGAATAGGTATTAAATTAGCTCAGTGAATAGGTATTAAATTAGCTCAGTGTATAGGTATTAAATTAGCTCAGTGAATAGGTATTAAATTAGCTCAGT
Source organism: Oncorhynchus clarkii lewisi (assembly GCF_045791955.1). Lineage (NCBI taxonomy): Eukaryota > Metazoa > Chordata > Actinopteri > Salmoniformes > Salmonidae > Oncorhynchus > Oncorhynchus clarkii. The sequence continues at coordinate 68,760,785 of NC_092155.1, forward strand.
GTGTAGGTATTAAATTAGCTAGGTGAATAGGTATTAAATTAGCTCAGTGAATAGGTATTAAATTAGCTCAGTGTATAGGTATTAAATTAGCTCAGTGAATAGGTATTAAATTAGCTCGTTGTATAGGTATTAAATTAGCTCGGTGAATAGGTATTAAATTAGCTCGGTGAATAGGTATTAAATTAGCTCAGTGTGTAGGTATTAAATTAGCTAGGTGAATAGGTATTAAATTAGCTCAGTGAATAGGAATTTAATTAGCCCGGTGAATAGGGATTAAATTAGTCCGATGTCTAGGGATTCAATTAGCCCGGTGTCTAGGGATTCAATTAGCCCGGTGCATAGGGATTCAATTAGCCCGGTGCATAGGGATTCAATTAGCCCGGTGTCTAGGGATTCAATTAGCCCGGTGCCTAGGGATTCAATTAGCCCGGTGCATAGGGATTCAATTAGCCCGGTGTCTAGGGATTCAATTAGCCCGGTGTCTAGGGATTCAATTAGCCCGGTGTCTAGGGATTCAATTAGCTCGGTGTCTAGGGATTCAATTAGCCCGGTGTCTAGGGATTCAATTAGCCCGGTGTCTAGGGATTCAATTAGCCCGGTGTATAGGGAGGGGTTAAATCAGTCCCGTGTATAGGGATTACACACACTACATAACTGATCCGCTACCACACCACAGGAGGCTGCTGAGGGGAGGATGGCTCATAATAATGCCTGGAATGGAGTAAATGGAATATAGTATTAACCACCTGGAAACCATGTGTTTGATTTGTTCGATATCATTCAATTGATTCCATTCCAGCTATTGCTATGAGCACGTCCTCCCCAGTTAAGGGACCACGGTCCGCCTCTGTACCACACCACCTAATCCAGGCCTAATGAATATGTCATGGCTGACACACAGACAGCAGCAGAGTGCCTCTTCACTGTAGTCACACGATACAGAGGCATAGGCTGCTTCCCAAAGGGCACCCTATTCCCTATAGAGTGCACTGTAAAAAGAAAAAATATAGCACTATGAAGGAAAAACTGTGCCCTTTGGAATGCAGGCATAGTGACAAACTGGTTTATTTACAGTGCCTATTCCAGTCACAGTACTGGAAGTTATAGTACACTCATTCACTGTGTTAGATGAGAAAACAGGCTATTTCCATATCCAGTTGTTCTTACTGTAGGTTCAATAACAAGAGACAGTGGAGTGAGGCAACGTGAGACTGCAGTAGGTTCAATAGAACAAGAAACAGTGGAGTGAGGCAACCTGAGACTGCAGTAGGTTCACTAGAACAAGAGACAGTGGAGTGAGGCAACGTGAGACTGCAGTAGGTTCAATAGAACAAGAAACAGTGGAGTGAGGCAACGTGAGACTGCAGTAGGTTCAATAGAACAAGAAACAGTGGAGTGAGGCAACGTGAGACTGCAGTAGGTTCAATAGAACAAGAAACAGTGGAGTGAGGCAACGTGAGACTGCAGTAGGTTCAATAGAACAAGAAACAGTGGAGTGAGGCAACGTGAGACTGCAGTAGGTTCAATAGAACAAGAGACAGTGGAGTGAGGCAACTTGAGACTGCAGTAGGTTCAATAGAACAAGAAACAGTGGAGTGAGGCAACGTGAGACTGCAGTAGGTTCAATAGAATACGAGACTGTGGAGTCAAGCAATCTGAAACTACAGTAGATTCAATAGAATACGAGACTGTGGAGTCAAGCAATCTGAGACTACAGTAGATTCAATAGAATACAAGACTGTGGAGTCAAGCAATCTGAGACTACAGTAGATTCAATAGAATACGAGACTGTGGAGTCAAGCAATCTGAGACCACAGTAGATTCAATAGAATACAAGACTGTGGAGTCAAGCAATCTGAGACTACAGTAGATTCAATAGAATACAAGACTGTGGAGTCAAGCAATCTGAGACTACAGTAGATTCAATAGAATACGAGACTGTGGAGTCAAGCAATCTGAGACTACAGTAGATTCAATAGAATACAAGACTGTGGAGTCAAGCAATCTGAGACTACAGTAGATTCAATAGAATACGAGACTGTGGAGTCAAGCAATCTGAGACTACAGTAGATTCAATAGAATACGAGACTGTGGAGTCAAGCAATCTGAGACTACAGTAGATTCAATAGAACAAGAAACAGTGGAGTGAGGCAACGTGAGACTACAGTAGGTTCAATAGAACAAGAAACAGTGGAGTGAGGCAACGTGAGACTGCAGTAGGTTCAATAGAACAAGAAACAGTGGAGTGAGGCAACGTGAGACTGCAGTAGGTTCAATAGAACAAGAAACAGTGGAGTGAGGCAACGTGAGACTGCAGTAGGTTCAATAGAATACGAGAATGTTGAATCAGGCAACTCAAGACTACAGTAGATTCAAAAGAATACAAGACTGTGGAGTCAAGCAATCTGAGACTACAGTAGGTTCAATAGAATACGAGACTGTGGGGTCTGGCAACATGAGACTACAGTAGGTTCAATAGAATACGAGACTGTGGGGTCTGGCAACATGAGACTACAGTAGGTTCAATAGAATACGAGACTGTGGGGTCTGGCAACATGAGACTACAGTAGGTTCAATAGAATACGAGACTGTGGGGTCTGGCAACATGAGACTACAGTAGGTTCAATAGAATACGAGACTGTGGGGTCTGGCAACATGAGACTACAGTAGGTTCAATAGAATACGAGACTGTGGGGTCTGGCAACATGAGACTACAGTAGGTTCAATAGAATACGAGACTGTGGGGTCTGGCAACATGAGACTACAGTAGGTTCAATAGAATACGAGACTGTGGGGTCTGGCAACATGAGACTACAGTAGGTTCAATAGAATACGAGACTGTGGAGTCTGGCAACATGAGACTACAGTAGGTTCAATAGAATACGAGACTGTGGGGTCTGGCAACATGAGACTACAGTAGGTTCAATAGAATACGAGACTGTGGGGTCTGGCAACATGAGACTACAATAGGTTCAATAGAATACGAGACTGTGGGGTCTGGCAACATGAGACTACAGTAGGTTCAATAAAATACGAGACTGTGGGGTCTGGCAACATGAGACTACAGTAGGTTCAATAGAATACGAGACTGTGGGGTCTAGCAACATGAGACTACAGTAGGTTCAATAGAATACGAGACTGTGGGGTCTGGCAACATGAGACTACAGTAGGTTCAATAGAATACGAGACTGTGGGGTCTGGCAACATGAGACTACAGTAGGTTCAATAGAATACGAGACTGTGGGGTCTGGCAACATGAGACTACAGTAGGTTCAATAGAATACGAGACTGTGGAGTCTGGCAACATGAGACTACAGTAGGTTCAATAGAATACGAGACTGTGGGGTCTGGCAACATGAGACTACAGTAGGTTCAATAGAATACGAGACTGTGGGGTCTGGCAACATGAGACTACAATAGGTTCAATAGAATACGAGACTGTGGGGTCTGGCAACATGAGACTACAGTAGGTTCAATAAAATACGAGACTGTGGGGTCTGGCAACATGAGACTACAGTAGGTTCAATAGAATACGAGACTGTGGGGTCTAGCAACATGAGACTACAGTAGGTTCAAAACAACAAGAGCTACTTAACTTATCCTGAATCTACATTCAAATATATTATGATTTTTGAGTTCATGCTATTCAGTACAATTATTTAGGGTAAATGAATACACTGTTCTTTTGAACATGTGAGTGAATAATTTGTGTCAATCATTTCCTGTGTCAATCATTTAATGGCAAGTAGTCATCTTCCATAAAGTACACTGTCATAATCTCCCAGTGAGCTCCATAGACGGCCAAGTCCCCTGTCTGAGCCTCAGCGCAGAGACAAGAGGGGGTACATGATCCTAGACCAGTACTCCCACGCTCAGACTTTTACAATCCATCATCACTGGGGCCATGTTCCTACCCATCCAGGACATCTACTTGAAACGGTGCCTGAGGAAGTCTCGCAGCATCCTCAAGGACCCCACACACCCCAGCCATGAGCTGTTTTCTTCCTTACCATCGGTATTGGAGCATGAGGTCTGACACCAACAGGCTCAGTTTCTATCTACAAGCCATCAGAATGCTGAACACTTGAACTGGACTGACCACCTGCACTGATTCTCTACACACGCGCACACACACATTTATGCTACACACACATCCCAACATGGGCCAGCATCCCTGTGGAACGCTTACAACACCTTGTAGAGTCCATGCCCCAACAACTTGAGGCTGTTCCTAATGTTTGGTATACTCAGTGTATTCTGTGGGTGTACAGTATTTTGCATATAGTACACTTGGTGTCAGACACAGTGGATGATTGAGGAGCTGTGTAAATGCTCCCAAGTGGCGCACTGCATCTCAGTGCTAGAGGCGTCGAATCCAGACTGTATCACAACCTGTCCGTGATTTGGAGTCCCATATGCAGGACAACAATTGGCCCAGCGAGTTTGGCCGGTGTAGGCCGTCATTGTAAATAAGAATGTGTTCTTAACTGACTTGCCTAGTTAAATAAAGGTTAAAAAAAATGATGTGACACACACACACACACATGCATGAACACAGGCAAGCATGCAGGCGCACGCACACACACACTCCCACACTTCCTCTACATTCAACAGAACACTTCATCCACCCATAGTGCAGAAGTGAGACATACTGGACAGGGATGCGATTCAGGACAATTTTAGTCAGAGGTGTTTTCCATAAAGCCTCTTTGATAGGACTAGCATGTGTTCGATGGGAGGAAGAGGGGAATTCTTACAGCAACTTGAAGACAAAGACATCGTTTTGTCAGAGTGACAGAGCAAGAGAGAGAGAGAGAGGGAGAGAAAGAGACAGAGCAAGAGAGAGAGAAAGGAAGCGAAAGAGACAGAGCAAGAGACAGAGAGGGAGAGAAAGAGACAGAGCAAGAGAGAGAGAGGGAGAGAAAGAGACAGAGCAAGAGAGAGAGAGGGAGAGAAAGAGACAGAGCAAGAGAGAGAGAGGGAGCGAAAGAGACAGAGCAAGAGAGAGAGGGAGAGAAAGAGACAGAGCAAGAGAGAGAGAGGGAGAGAAAGAGACAGAGCAAGAGAGAGAGAGCGAAAGAGACAGAGCAAGAGAGAGAGAGGGAGCGAAAGAGACAGAGCAAGAGAGAGAGAGGGAGAGAAAGAGACAAAAGTGATTCAAGAAGTGATTCACAAACCTTCCATAACAAAGCCATCACCTACAGAGAGATGAACCTGGAGAAGAGTCCCCTAAGCAAGCTGGTCCTGGGGCTCTGTTCACAAACACAAACACACCCTACAGAGCCCCAGGACAACAGCACAATTAGACCCAACCAAATCATGAGAAAACAAAAAGATAATTACTTGACACATTGGAAAGAATTAACAAAAAAACAGAGCAAACTAGAATGCTATTTGGCCCTAAACAGAGAGTACACAGCGGCAGAATACCTGACCACTGTGACTGACCCAAAATTAAGGAAAGCTTTGACTATGTACAGACTCAGTGAGCATAGCCTTGCTATTGAGAAAGGCCGCCGTAGGCAGACATGGCTCTCAAGAGAAGACAGGCTATGTGCTCACTGCCCACAAAATGAGGTGGAAACTGAGCTGCACTTCCTAACCTCCTGCCCAATGTATGACCATATTAGAGAGACATATTTCCCTCAGATTACACAGATCCACAAAGAATTCGAAAACAAATCCAAATTTGAAAAAGTCCCATATCTACTGGGTGAAATTCCACAGTGTGCCATCACAGCAGCAAGATTTGTGACCTGTTGCCACGAGAAAAGGGCAACCAGTGAAGAACACACACCATTGTAAATACAACCCATATTTATGCTTATTTATTTTATCTTGTGTCCTTTAACCATTTGTACATTGTTAAAACACTGTGTATATATATATATAATATGACATTTGTAATGTCTTTACTGTTTTGAAACCTCTGTATGTGTAATGTTTACTGTTAATTTTTGTTGTTTTTCACTTTATATATTTACTTTGTATGTTGTCTACCTCACTTGCTTTGGCAATGTTAACACATGTTTCCCATGCCAATAAAGCCCTTGAATTGAATTGAATTGAATTGAAATTGAATTGAATTGAATTGAATTGAATTGAATTGACAAAGCAAGAGAGAGAGAGAGAGCGAAAGAGACAGAGCAAGAGAGAGAGAGGGAGCTAAAGAGACAGAGCAAGAGAGAGAGAGGGAGAGAAAGAGACAAAGCAAGAGAGAGAGAGAGAGCGAAAGAGACAGAGCAAGAGAGAGAGAGGGAGCTAAAGAGACAGAGCAAGAGAGAGAGAGGGAGCTAAAGAGACAGAGCAAGAGAGAGAGGGAGCTAAAGAGACAGAGCAAGAGAGAGAGAGGGAGCGAAAGAGACAGAGCAAGAGAGAGACAGAGCAAGAGAGAGAGGGAGCGAGAGAGGGAGAGAGAGTGGGAGCGAAAGAGACAGAGCAAGAGAGAGAGAGGGAGATAAAGAGACAGAGCAAGAGAGAGAGAGGGAGAGAAAGAGACAGAGCAAGAGAGAGAGGGAGAGAAAGAGACAGAGCAAGAGAGAGAGAGGGAGCTAAAGCGACAGAGCAAGAGAGAGAGGGAGCGAGAGCAAGAGAGAGAGAGGGAGCGAAAGAGACAGAGCAAGAGAGAGAGGGAGCGAAAGAGACAGCAAGAGAGAGAGAGGGAGAGAAAGAGACAGAGCAAGAGAGAGAGAGAGAGAAAGAGACAGAGCAAGAGAGAGAGAGGGAGAGAAAGAGACAGAGCAAGAGAGAGAGAGGGAGCTAAAGAGACAGAGCAAGAGAGAGAGAGGGAGAGAAAGAGACAGCAAGAGAGAGAGCGGGAGAGAAAGAGACAGCAAGAGAGAGAGAGGGAGAGAAAGAGACAGAGCAAGAGAGAGAGGGAGCGAGAGAGGGAGAGAGAGTGGGAGCGAAAGAGACAGAGCAAGAGAGAGAGCGGGAGAGAAAGAGACAGCAAGAGAGAGAGAGGGAGAGAAAGAGACAGCAAGAGAGAAAGAGGGAGAGAAAGAGACAGCAAGAGAGAGAGTGGGAGCAAAAGAGACAGAGCAAGAGAGAGAGAGAAAGAGACAGCAAGAGAGAGAGAGGGAGAGAAAGAGACAGCAAGAGAGAGAGAGGGAGAGAAAGAGACAGAGCAAGAGAGAGAGGGAGCGAGAGAGGGAGAGAGAGTGGGAGCGAAAGAGACAGAGCAAGAGAGAGAGGGAGCGAGAGAGGGAGAGAGAGTGGGATGAAAGAGAGAGCAAGAGAGAGAGAGGGAGAGAAAGAGACAGCAAGAGAGAAAGAGGGAGAGAAAGAGACAGCAAGAGAGAGAGAGGGAGAGAAAGAGACAGCAAGAGAGAGAGAGAGGGAGAGAAAGAGACAGAGCAAGAGAGAGAGGGAGCGAGAGAGGGAGAGAGAGTGGGATGAAAGAGACAGAGCAAGAGAGAGAGAGGGAGAGAAAGAGACAGCAAGAGAGAAAGAGGGAGAGAAAGAGACAGCAAGAGAGAGAGAGGGAGAGAAAGAGACAGAGCAAGAGAGAGAGAGGGAGAGAAAGAGACAGCAAGAGAGAGAGAGGGAGAGAAAGAGACAGAGCAAGAGAGAGAGAGGGAGAGAAAGAGACAGAGCAAGAGAGAGGGAGCGAATGAGACAGAGCAAGAGAGAGAGAGGGAGCGAGAGAGGGGAGATGAAGGTCTCTGAAAGACAGAGATTTGATCTTAACTTCTCCCCTCTTTTTTCCTCTCTTTCTCTCATGTACGCTTCTCTCATCTCCTCTCTTATCTCTGTAGTTTTCTCTCTCTCTGTTTCTCCTTCAGTCTGTTTCTTGTTTTTCTCTTTTCGTTCTGAAACCATTTCCTTTTATGAGATTCTAGGAACTCTAATATGTTTACGGCGTTTCCAATTATAATAGAATTAAGTAGATTAAATCCAGGATTCATGCATTTTCCAGCTTTAATCGAATACAAAGCTTTCTCTTTGACACCTACTGTGCTCTGTAAATGACTTGATTGTTTGAAGTCGTAAGGCATACTCAGCATTCACTTCTCTTATGACTTCAATTTAGTAGTCATAATACTGTTAGGTCCCTGTTTAATGGTTAAACAGGGATATTTCCTATGTTTTTCAAGGGGTATTAATCCCCTCCTACTCCTCTCTCTCAAACACACATGCGTACGTGCACGCACACAGACAAAACTGTTAAACTATTGTCTTTTTCTCTCTTTGAGTCAATTACTCACCACATTTTATACACTGCAGTGCTAGCTAGTTGTAGTTTATGCTTTCAGTACTATATTAATTCTCTGATCCTTTGATCAGTTTTGCTTCTACAAACACACAGAAAGCGGTGCCACTGACAGAGATTTAATAAGGTAATCCACTTGATCAAATAAAATGAATTCCATCCAATATCCATATTTTCCACAAGTATGATACTTGAACCCCAGCTTTAAAGTGTGTGTCCCAAATGTCACCCAATTCCCTATATAGCGCACTAAATAGGGAACAAGCCTGTTAAACAGCCATCGTTGAGTGGCTGCTGCCAACATACTGACTCATCTCTAGCCACTTTAATAATGAAAAATTGATGTAATATATGTATCACTAGTCACTTTAAACAATGCCACTTTATATAATGTTTACATACCCTACATTACTCATCTCATATGTATATACTGTACTCTATACCACCTACTGCATCTTGCCTATGCTGTTCAGCCATCGCTCATTCATATATTTTTATGTACATATTCTTATTCATTCCTTTACACTTGTGTGTATAAGGTAGTAGTTTGGGAATTGTTAGGTTAGATTACTCGTTGGTTATTACTGCATGGTTGGAACTAGAAGCACAAGCATTCCGCTACACTCACATTAACATCTGCTAACCATGTGTATGTGACCAATCAAATTTAATTTGATTTGAGATGCCATATGGGATGTAGCCTGTTACACCCTGATCTGTTTCACCTGTCTTTGTGATTGTCTCCACCCCCCTCCAGGTGTCACCCATCTTCCCCCTTATCCCCTGTATATTTAAACCTGTGTTCTCTGTTTGTCTGTTGCCAGTTCGTTGTGTTCATCAAACCTACCAGCGTTTGTTTCCCTGCTCCTGCCGGTTTTCCTGCTCCTAGTCCTTCCCGGTTTTGACCACTGCCTGCCTTGACCCTGAGACCTCCTGCCGTTCTGGATCCTTTATACCTTCTCTGGATTATTGACGCCTGCTTGCCTTGACCTGTCATTTGCCTTTCCCTGTTAGGAATACACTTTTGTTTCTTCAACTCTGTCTGCATCTCAGTCATACCTCAAATGTGATAAGCCTATGGTTGGTTCAATTGTATAAATGGGTTAATTCTATTGGTCTTAATGTCTGAGGGTTTCTTGGAAATTCATTAATAATCTAAAGCTATTATTCTAATTAAGGCCTGGAGTGGCAGGCTTTGTTTTGGTTTGGTTTCCTACTCAACTATGCATGAATCCAAAAAATGTGAAACCACACTTGGTGAATAAACAAAGGTAGAAAGAGATGGAGAGAGAAAAGCCAGTAAAAGAGGGGAATGGATTAGAAGTAGTAGCGGTGGTGGTAGTAGTAGTAGTATAGGGGAGGACCATTTCATAAAAATACATGTTTTTTTTTACATTTAAAAAGTTAGCCTTTATAGATAAAACTATACCGAATATAATCACATCACCAAACAATTGATTACAATTTTCCAACAGTCTATAGGAGGCACAACAGCACTCTGTAGGGTAGCACCATGGTGTAGCCGGAGGACAGCCTGCTTTCATCCTCCTCTGGGTACATTGACTTCAATAGAAAACCTAGAAGTTCTCACTCCCTGCCATAGACTTACACAGTAGTTATGACAACTTCCGGAGGAAGACATGTTGTCCAGCTAATCAAAGGATCAGAGAATTAATATAGTACTGAAAGCATAAACTACAACTAGCTAGCACTGCAGTGTATAAAATGTGGTGAGTAATTGACTCAAAGAGAGAAAAAGACAATAGTTTAACAGTTTTGAAGAAATTAATTTCTTCCAAAATGAAGGATAAGCAAGATAAAAAGAGAGAGTGTTTTTTTTCACTTTCAGTTACTTCGCTAGCAAATGCAGCTAGCTAATTTAGCCTACTCAAACACCCTGCTCAAACAGAGGGATGCTATGTTAGCTAGCTGGACACGACTATCCAACACAACACTAGAACACTTACAAATCAAGGTAAGCTTTCGGTATTACTCATTTATTGCCACCGGGGCCCGCCAGTGCAACTGCTTACTGACTGTACACTAACGTTACTGCATGATTGTAGCGGGTTTACAAATGCGTTAGTTCTATTAGCTATGCTGACTATGACATTACTTTAGCTAATATGGAGACAACGATGTAAGCTGTGTGTAGCGGTTTGGTTTGGAAAATATTTTTTTAGCCTGGTCACATACAGCTAATGTGTTGTGCATTGAAGTCCACAAGCGAAAGGACAAGGTGAGAGGAGGAAAGCGCATAGAAGGAATAAAACGTGGCTGCTATGAAAGTGAACTGTGTTTACGCGTAATCAGGGGTGTATTCATTCTGCTGATTCTGTTGAAAAAACTTTCTTAAGCGGAAGCAAATGGAACAAAACGGGGATAAACATAACTGAATTTGTCCAATATAAACTCTTGTTTGCAACTGTTGGACTAATGATTACACTCTATATCAGCTAGATGCAGGCAAGAGTGTGCAAGGTGGTATTGAATGTCACTGTCAGTCCATGTGTCACTGTCTGTGGCCTCAAATTTGTCTCTCGAGCTGTGTGCATCTACGTTGTAAACTTTCATTCATAGGCTAGGATGTAGCAACCTCATGATGGGTATAGGGAACATTTGAGTATCATGTACAGTTGAAGTCGGAAGTTTACATACACCTTAGCCAAATATATTTAAACTCAGTTTTTCACAATTTCTGACATTTAATCTGAGTAAAAATTCCCTGTCTTAGGTCAGTTAGGATCACCAGTTTATTTTAAGAATGTGAAATGTCAGAATAATAGTAGAGAGATTGATTTATTTCAGCTTTTATTTCTTTCATCACATTCCCAGTGGGTCAGAAGTTTACATACACTCAATTAGTATTTGGTAGCATTGCCTTTAAATTGTTTAACTTGGGTCAAACATTTCAGGTAGCCTTCCACAAGCTTCCCACAATAAGTTGGGTGAATTTTGGCCCATTCCTCCTGACAGAGCTGGTGTAACCGAGTCAGGTTTGTAGGCCTCCTTGCTCGCATACGCTTTTTCAGTTCTACCCACACATTTTCTATGCGATTGAGGTCAGGACTTTGTGATGGTCAATCCAATACCTTCCCTTTGTTGTCCTTAAGCCATTTTGCCACAACTTTGGAAGTATGCTTGGGGTCCATTTGGAAGACCCATTTGTGATCAAGCTTTAACTTCCTGACTGATGTCTTGAGATGTTGCTTCAATATATCCACATAATATTTCTTCCTCATTAAGCCATCTATTTTGTGAAATGCACCAGTCCCTCCTGCAGCAATGCACCCCCACAACATGATGATGTCACCCCAGTGCTTCACAGTTGGGATGGTGTTCTTCGACTTGCAAGCCTCCCCCTTTTTCCTCCAAACATAACGATGGCCATTATGGCCAAACAGTTCTATTTTTGTTTCATCAGACCAGAGGACATTTCTCCAAAAAGTACGATCTTTGCAGTTGTAAACCGTAGTCTGGCTTTTTTATGGCGGTTTTGGAGCAGTGGCTTCTTCCTTGCTGAGCGGCCTTTCAGGTTATGTCGATATAGGACTCGTTTTACTGTGGATATAGATACTTTTGCATCTGTTTCCTCCAGCATCTTCACAAGGTCCTTTGCTGTTGTTCTGGGATTGACATGCACTTTTCACACCAAAATACGTTAATCTCTAGGAGACAGAACGCGTCTCCTTCCTTGGCAGTATGACGGCTGCGTGGTCCCATAGTGTTTATACTTGCGTACTATTGTTTGTACAGATGAACGTGGCACCTTCAGGTGTTTGGAAATTGCTCCCAAGGATGAAACAGACTTGTGGAGGTCTACAATTTTTTTCTCTGAGGCCTTGGCTGATTTCTTTTGATTTTCCCATGATGTAAGGTAAAGAGGCACTGAGTTTGAAGGTAGGCCTTGAAATACATCCACAGGTACACCTCCAATCGACTAAAATGTTGTCAATTAGCCTATCAGAAGCTTCTAAAGCCATGATATAATTTTCTGGAATTTTCCAAGCTGTTTAAAGGAACAGTCAACTTAGTGTATGTTAACTTCTGACCCACTGGATTTGTGATACAGTGAATTATAAGTGAAATAATCTGTCTGTAAACAATCGTTGGAAAAATGAATTGTGTCATGCACAAAATAGATGTCCTAAACGACTTGCCAAAACTATAGTTTGTTAACAAGACATTTGTGGAGTGGTTCAAAAACAAGTTTTAATGACTCCAACCTTAGTGTATGTAAACTCCCGACTTCAACTTTAGTAGCCTAAACCTATCAATCTGATATTGAACTGGGTGAATGGAATATGAATGAGTCATCCAATATGCTGTAATAGATAAATAGCCATGCTCATGAAAAAAATAACTTAAAATAACTTAAACGGCACTGACCGCCACTGTAGTGGTAGTAGTAGTAGTAGTAGTAGTAGTGGTAGTAGTAGTAATAGTAGTAGTCATAGTAATAGTAGTGGTAGTAGTAGTAATAGTAGTAATAGTAGTAGTAATAGTAGTAGTAGTAGTACTAGTAGTAGTAGTGGTAGTAATAGTAGTGGTAGTAATAGTAGTAGTAATAGTAGTGGTAGGCGTAATAGTAGTAGTAGTAGTAGTAGGAACAGTAGTAGTAGTAGTAGTGGTAGTAATAGTAGTGGTAGTGGTAGTAGTGGTAGTAGTAATAGTAGTAATAGTAGTAGTAATAGTAGTTGTAGTAGTACTAGTAGTAGTAGTGGTAGTAGTAATAGTAGTAGTAATATTAGTAGTAGTAGTACTAGTAGTAGTAATAGTAGTAGTAGTAGTAGTAGTAGTAGTAGTAGTACTAGTAGTAGTAATAGTAGTATTAGTAGTAATAGTAGTAATAGTAGTAGTAATAGTAGTAGTAGTAGTAGTAATAGTAGTAGTAATAGTAGTAATAGTAGTAGTAGTAGTACTAGTGGTAGTAGTAATAGTAGTAGTAATAGTAGTAGTAGTAGTACTAGTAGTAGTAATAGTAGTAGTAGTAGTAGTAGTAGTAGTAGTAGTACTAGTAGTAGTACTAGTAGTAGTAATAGTAGTATTAATAGTAGTAGTAATAGTAATAGTAGTAGTACTAGTAGTAGTAGTGGTAGTAGTAATAGTAGTAGTAGTAGTAATAGTAGTAGTAATAGTAGTAGTAGTACTAGTAGTAGTAGTAATAGTGGTAGTAGTGGTAGTAGTGATGGTATTAGTGCTTCGTTGCAGAGAACTGGTATAAACGGTACTGTAGGTGTCTATCTCTTTGCCTTGTATCATCACTGGGCACTGACCTAATGTTGACAACATCCCCAGGTCTCTCCCCTTTTTAAAACCACCCACTACCTTTCAAATCAACTCTCATCTTTCCTTTTTTTTCTGTCCTTGTCTATTGCATTATTATTTCTTTCTCAATAAAGTATCTATGCTATTCTATTTCATCATAAAATCCCTCACCTCTCTCTATATTTATATTCAGACACCCCTCCCTCCCTCCAGGTTGAATAATCATGTCCCCCTGCCTTCCAATCACTCCTTGCCTGACTCTTCACTCTCTAAATCAAAGTAATGTATTCTGAACCCCACCCTGGCACATCTGCCTGATCCACCACTTGACACCCACCCGTCAGTCAGTCAAGCTAGGCCTCCAGCTGCAGAAACTAAATCAAACAAGTGTGTGCGTGACACACATGCATACAGTACCAATCAAAAGTTTGGACACACCTATTAATTCAAGGGTTTTTCTTTATTTGTACTATGTTCTACATTGTAGAATAATAGTGAAGACATCAAAACTATGAAATAACACATGGAATCATGTAGTAACCAAAAAAGCGTTAAACAAATCAAAATATATTTGAGATTTGAGATTCATCAAAGTAGCCATCCTTTTCCTTCATGACAGCTTTGCACAATCTTGGCATTCTCTCAACCAGCTTCATGAGGTAGTCACTTGGAATGCATTTAAATTAACAGGTGTGCCTTGATTAAGTTAATTTAATTTAATTAACTTCTTAATGCGTTCGAGCCAATCGGTTGTGTTGTGACAAGTTCGGAAAGACCAAGTCCATATTATGGCAAGAACAGCTCAAATAAGCAAATGGAAACGAAAGCCCATCATTACTTTAAGACATGAAGGTCAGTCAATCTGGAACATTTCAAGAACTTTGAACGTTTTTTCAAGTGCACTTGCAAAAACCATCAAGCGCTATGATGAAACGCCACAGTAAAGAAAGACCCAGAGTTACCTCTGCTGCAGAGGATAAGTTCATTAGAGTTACCAGCCTCAGATTGCAGCCCAAATAAATGCTTCACATAGTTCAAGTAACAGACACATCTCAACATCAACTGTTCAGAGGAGACTGTGTGAATCAGGTCGAATTGCAGGTTGAATTGTTGCAAAGAAACCACTACTAAAGGACACCAATAAGAAGAAGAGACTTGCTTGGGCCAAGAAACATGAGCAACGGACATTAGACCGGCGGAACTTTGTCTGGTCTTATGAGTCCAAATTTGAGATTTTTGCTTCCAACCACTGTCTTCGTGAGACGCAGAGTAGGTGAACGGATGATCTCTGCATATGTGGTTCCCACCATGAAGCATGGAGGAGGAGGTGTGATCGTGTGGGGGTGCTTTGCTAGTGACACTGTCAGTGACACTGTCAGGTACACTTAACCAGCATGGCTACCACAGCGTTCTGCAGCATACGCCATCTCATCTGGTTTGCGCTTAGTGGGACTATCATTTGTTTTTCAAGAGGACAATGACCCAACACACCTTCAGGCTGTGTAAGGGCTACTTGACCAAGAAGGAGAGTGATGGAGTGCTGCATCAGATGACCTGGCCTCCACAATCACCCAACCTCAACCCAATTGAGATGGTTTGGGATGAGTTGGACCGCAGAGTGAAGGAAAAGCAGCCATCAAGTGCTCAGCATATGTGGGAACTCCCTCAAGACTGTTGGAAAAGCATTCCAGGTGAAGCTGGTTGAGAGAATGCTAAGAGTGTGCAAAGCTGTCATCAAGGCAAAGGGTGGCTACGTTGAAGAATCTCAAATATAGAATATATTTTGATCTGTTGAACACTATTTTGATTACTACGTTATTCCATATGTGTTATTTCATAGTATTGATGTCTTCACTATTATTCTACAATGTAGAAAATCATAAAAATAAAGAAAATCCCTTGTATGAGCAGGTGTGTCCAAACTTTGGACTGGTACTGCATTCAGAAAGTATTCAGACCCCTTGACTTTTTCCACATTTTGTTACAATACAGCCTTATTCTAAAATCGATTACATAGATTTTTTCCCCTTCATCAATCTACACACAATACCCCATAATGACAGTGAAAGCAGGTTTTTAGAATTTTTTGCCAATTTATTCAAAATAAAAAAACAGATGCCTTGTTTACATAAGTATTCAGACCTTTGCAGTGAGACTCGAAATTGAGCTCAGGTGCATCCTGTTTCCATTGATCATCCTTGAGATGTTTTTACAACTTGATTAGAGTCCACCTGTGGTAAATTCTATTGATTGTATATGATTTGGAAAGGCACATGCTTGTCTGTAGGGTCCCACAGTCGACCGTTCATGTCAGAGCAAAAGACATGAGGTCGAAGGAATTGTCCATAGCGCTCAGAGACATCATTGTGTCGAGGCACAGATATGGGGAATTGTACCAAAACCTTTCTGCAGCATTGAAGGTCCCCAAAAACGCAGTGGCCTCCATTTATCTTAAATGGTAGAAAGTTGAAAACATCAAGACTCTTCCTAGAGCTGGCCACCCGGCCAAACTGAGCAATCAGGGGAGAAGGGCTTTGGCCAGGGAGGTGACCAAGAACCCAAGGGTTACTCAGAGAGAGCTCCATATTTCCTCTGTGGAGATGGGAGAACCTTCCAGAAGGACAACCACCTCTGCAGCACTCCACCAATCAGGACTTTATGATAGAGTGGCCAGACGGAAGCCACTACTCAGTAAAAGGCACATGACAGCCTGCTTGGAGTTTTCCAAAAGGCACCTAAAGGACTCTCAGACCATGAGAAACAAGATTCTCTGATGAAACCAAAGAACTCTTTGGCCTAAATGCCAAGCGTCACGTCTGGAGGAAACCTGGCCACCCTACAGTGAAGCATGGGGGTGGCAGAATCATACTGTGGGGATGTTTTTCATCGGCAGGGACAGGGAGACTAGTCAGGATCGAGGGAAAGATGAACGGAGCAAAGTACAGTACAGAGATCCTTGATGAAAACCTGCTCCAGAGCGCTCAGGACCTCAGACTGGGGTGAAGAATTATCTTCCAACAGGACAACGACCCTAAGCACACAGCCAAGACAACGCAGGAGTAG
Organism: Oncorhynchus clarkii lewisi; assembly: GCF_045791955.1. Taxonomy (NCBI): domain Eukaryota; kingdom Metazoa; phylum Chordata; class Actinopteri; order Salmoniformes; family Salmonidae; genus Oncorhynchus; species Oncorhynchus clarkii. The sequence goes on from NC_092155.1 coordinate 68,777,328, forward strand.
CTTCAGAACAAGTCTCTAAATGTCCTTGAGTGGACCAGCCAGAGCCCGGGACTTGAACCCGCCCTGAAAATAGCTGTGCAGCAAAGATCCCCATCCAACCTGACAGAGCTTGAGAGGATCTGCAGAAAAGATTGGGAGAAACTACCCAAATACAGGTGTGCCAAGCTTGTAGCGTTATACCGAAGAAGACTTGAGGCTGTCATCTCTGCCAAAGGTGCTTCAACAAAGTATTTATGTAAATGTGATATTTCAGTTTTTTTATTTGTTATACATTTTGGGGAAAAAACACAAAAAACAGTTTTTGCTTTGTCATTATGGGATATTGTGTGTAGATGGATGAGGAACAAAAACTATTTAATCCATTTTAGAATAAGGCTGTAACGTATCAAAATGTGGAAAAAATCAAGGGGTTTGAATACTTTCCGAATGCACTGTAGTGCACTACTTTAACTAGATCCCTATGGGCCCTGGTCAAATAATAGTGCACTGTCTAGTGGTTAGAGCATTAGACCAGTAACCGAAAGGTTACTGAAAATAAACCCTGCAAATGATGCAACCCTGCCCCTCTCTGGTTCACTAACACATTGATCTATATGTCATATAAACTGTGCATATCATGTTTATCTTTCCCTCCCTCCATCCCTTCTTCCTCTCTTCTGTCTTGCTGCCGTCTCCCTGTGAACTTGTCTTTCTCGCTCATTCTTCTCTTGATCCCTCCTCTCTTTTTTCTCTCTGTCTCTTCAGACAATTTATCTACCAGCATATATATTACAGGATCGTGAGTGCATTGCTTTTCAAATGGGAGCCCACCCTTCCTTTCCCTTTCCCTCCCTCCCTCCCTCTCTCATCCTCCCCTCCCCTCTTTCTTTCTCCCCTCCCTCTTTCTCTCCCCTCTCTCTCTTTTTAACCTATTTTTCTCTCTCCCCCTCCCTCTCTCTGACCCCACTCCCTCCCTCCCTCTCTATTGCTCCCCCCTCCCCCGTGTCTCTCTCACCTCTCTCTCTTAACTCTCTCTTTATCTGCCCCCCCCCCCCCCCATCTCCCTGGTCTCTCTTAAATCACCCTCTTCAGCCATCCCTCTGTTAGAACAGCTCAATTAATCTCCAGCTGGCTTCAGCGAGGAGGAGGAGATTACATTCTGCTACGGCATAGAGGACCCAGGGTAATCACACACTGTACTGTACAGCGATGTGTGTGTGTGTATAGTGTAGCTATATGAAAGACAGTAAGAAATAACAACTATCTGTTTGGCTCTGGGAGCAGCAGATCTAGGACAGTCAAAGTTAGGGTTGTGACCCCTACTGGGGTCAAGGGGGAACTGCATTGGGGTCGCCAATAAATAAAAAAACAAGAGTAATACAATCTGTACTATTGTGTGGGAAAATATACAAACGTTTTTGAGAAAGATAATTTGAAAAATACAATTTTGAGTAAATGTATTTAAAAAATAACAATAATGATAAGAGATGAAAATGCAATGAATTGAAGGTTATTTATTGATGTGAAATGTACCTATTTTAAGTGTCTGTCGTTAGATTTGTGGTGGAGTGGAGTCGCAACAAATTTTTTGGGGAAAAAACCGGGGTCCCCATAAATTCTGGCAAAATATTTTTTATTTATTTAACTCCAAATTGAATTTCCTGCAATTCTACACATTTTGACATGAGGAGTAGAGAAAATGTTGCAGTTTTAAAGCAAGTTTTCTGCCAACTCTACACAAGGGGTGGAGAGAAAATAATAACAATATTATAAAACATTTCATGCAATTCTACTTATTTTTCCATGGGGCAGAGAGAATTGTTTTGTTGTTTTACAGCTAATTTCTTGACATCAGCAAACCTGTCTCTCACACAACGCCATACACGTGGTCTGCGGTTGTGAGGCCGGTTGGACGTACTGCCAAATTCCCTAAAACGACGTTGGAGGCGGCTTATGGTAGATAAATTAAATAATTCTCTGGCAACAGCTTTGGTGGACATTCCTGCAGTCAGCATGCCAATTGCATGCTCCCTCAAAACTTGTGACATTTATGGCATTGTGTTGTGTGACAAAACTGCATAATTTAGAGTGGCCTTTTATTTCCCCAGCACAAAGTGCACCTGTGTAATGATCATGATACACTTGTCAGGTGAATTACTTATCTTGGCAAAGGACAAATGCTCACTAACAGAGATGTAAACAAATCTGTGCACAACATTTGGCAGAAATAAGCTTTTTGTACGTGTAGAACATTTCTGGGAATCTTTTATTTCAGCTCATGGGACCAACACTTTACATGTTTATATATTTTTTCATTGTATTATGGGCTGCCTGTTCTGTGATCTAGAAACAGAATATAATGTTTTGCATTCTAGAATACCAGAACACTCTACATTGTAATCCTCTCATTTGCCTAATGGATTAATGTAGATTTGCAAGGTCGTTGCCATGTTTGGCACATTGCCTGGTGTTTGCATCTGTTTACAGGCACACCTATACAGTCTGTTGGGAGAGCTGACTGCCACTGCCACACCCATCTTTTCCTTTTCAACGTCTCTCTCTCTCTCTCTCTCTCTCTCTCTCTCTCTCTCTCTCTCTCTCTCTCCTGTTGAAAGCATCTCTCTCTTTTTCTCTTTCTACATCATTCTTTCTTTACCTCTCTCTCTTCTTTCCTCTACCACTTCACTCTCTCTCCCTCCCCTTCCACCTGTTTCTCTCCCCTTTTCTCTCGTTCTCCTACACCCCTTGCTCGGTCTCTTCTTCTCCCGCCTCCCTCTCTGTCCCATCAGACAGTACTGTAGTTAAGGTAGCCAGAGGGAGGAACACAGGAGCACCTCAGAGGAGCACCGCCCCAGATAAATGCCTTCGGTTCCAGAGCGAGAGTGAGAAAGAAGAGAGAGAGATACACTGCAGTAGGATAGCCAGGACAGGAAAGCCTGTATTCACAACGTTGAGTGCTGATCAATCCTCCCTGTCCATATGATCTTATTTAGTATGATCTAAAGGACAAGAACTGATCCTAGATCAGGATAACTTTCTTTCTCTCAGATTAGACTTCCTTCCTTCAGACCACTAGCCTGATCCCAGATCTGTTTGTGCTGGCCCATATGAACACAAACAGACCTGGGACCAGCAGGCTACCAGACCTGTGAATATATCATTACAGCACAGTGCAATCAGAGCCTTCCTTAACAACATTAAACCCGTGAGTTGAAGGAGGGGAGTACAAGAGGGAGAATAGTGTATAAAGTGGCAGAGTAGAAAGAGAGATAAGCTGAAAATAAGCCGAGTTAACTGGAAGATTGGTCAAAATGATAAAGGCATGGTCTAAAGGGCAGGGTATGGGTGAACAGAACTGTGTTAAAATGCCTCACATATTGTAGCAATAATAATATATTATATTTTGTAAAAATATTTGTTTTATGTGACAATTTTTTTTTTAAACATTGTAAGTGAGCAAAATAAACCCACACTCATTTTCAATGTATTTTTTTGAATGTGTCAACACTTATTTCAAACGTGTATGATCACACACAGTCATAAAATGCAAAGTAAAATCTCTATTTATGCAGATTAGTAAAACGCCAGCCGATAATATAATTTCCTCCAAAGTTCCACAACAGCATTGCATTCAATATTAATACCAACCAGTCAGACCCTGTTGCATGCTATACACTGTCTGACTGTGTGCCCAGCAAAACCTACTAAAGACATACCATCATATTATTTCTCTATGTAACATCCATTCAAACTTTTCAACAAGATGTCTGCTTCAATATGCTGTCATTTTCACAATTACAAATCATAATTTTAAAATGAATTAAACGTAAACTATGAAGGTGATACTACGGTACAAAACTTACAAACACTTCTAGCACAAAATTGAGAGGAATGACGATAAGCACATTTGCCCATTTTAACAATATTCTCAACAGAAATCTTGAAATATAAATACTTTTGACAGTTGTATCCAATGACATCACCACTAATATTATTCTCTACTCACTACAAATACATTCACGACACATTAAATGACTCTTCTAGAAATCTAACCATCTTTCCACAGCCATCACAGACAGGCTAGGAAGGTGATTGTGATGCTGTGAGGGGAACTGCAGATGTGACCAAGGTGTGGTGAAGCTATAATCCTCCAGACAGACAGCATTCTAATTAATCTCTCTCGCTCTCTCTCTCTCTCTCTCTCTCTCTCTCTTCTTCTCTTACCTCCACAGGTTTAAAAGATGGCCTCAGGGATGTTGATTCTCCTTTTCCTCTGTCCTCCTTGTTTTCTTCCCCTCGCTCTCTCTCTCTTCCCCTCTCTCTATCAAATTGATTGTGCCCTCTCCTCTCTCTCTGTGCTGATGCTGCAGTGATACCAAAACACACCCTCTCTCCCTCTCTCTTTATGCCTCCCTCGCTCTCATTGGCTTCCTGCTAGAGGTGACATGCCTTTCTTCTGCTCTGCCTCTCCACTCATCCCTCCCTCTTCCCCTGCCTCGCTCTCTCACTCAGCTCGCACTCTCGGTGAATTCTGACCCCATCCCTCCCTTTCCTCTCTCAATTCCCTCAGTTCACCCCATCCCCTCCCTCCCTCCCTCCTCCTCCCCTCCCTCTTCTCTCTATCTGGATTAGTTTTGCCAGGTTTCAGTAGCCAGATAGCAGTTCTCTCTCCTCTTTCTATATGCATCGATGCAGATCAGCTCTTGCAGACATAACAATAGACTTATTAGCATGGTGGTATAGCCTACAACCCGACGCTGTGCTCTACATCTCACTCTCTCTGCTGTCTGTCTGCATCCCAAATGGCACCCTAGTTCCTATATAGTCCACTAAACAGGGAATAAGGTGCCATTTGGGATGCATCCCACATCTTTCCTTGTCTCTTCTTCACCATGCTCTGTCTAATAGCCCTATACAGGTGCTTTAATGGCTTGGCCAAAATACCCTTTATATTAATAACGTCTACCATGGTCGACCGAGCCCATCTCTCTCTAACAATTAACAGATTCTGGCTTCTGTAGCTACTAAGACATCTTTTGCACACACACACGCACTATCTAGTGGGTTTTCAATTAATAATAGCCCAATCCAAGGGAAATGTCAGTGTCTGAAAGCATTGTTGTGTTATGTAATACAATAATACGTGTTGTGAATTAATGTTGTCTGTGACCTGTGACTGGGAGGGGTGCCTGAGGGGCAGAGCCGGGTGATTTTGAGACTTGCTGATTGGGGGATAAAGAGGAAGTGTCTTAGTAACCTGTAGGAAGCCTCCCTGTGTTGTGACATGATAACAGCCAGACACTTGGGTGAAAACAGGGATACAACACTTTGGAAATATGATACTCAGTGTCTTGGGTGGTCTACCCTGGCCTGAATTTTCACCGACCCTAAAAAGTGCAATGAGAGAGCGAGCGAGTTGTCTGTATGCTCTGATAAGGGTCTTTGTGACCAAAAGCTTGGCAATGAAATCTGCATTAATCTAAGTGGGACTCATTTCTATAGTTTATTCTCTCATCTTTCTGCTCCTGTCAGGTGATAACAGTGAGACAACACTGTCTATCCTGGGGTGGTCTGGGTCTAGACTGACTGAGGGCTGTACAGAACTGGCCTTTCACTGATCCTAAAACTGAATAGAGAGATAGAACGAGATAGAGTAAGAGATAGAGGAAAGGAAGAGATAGAGGAAGAGGAGAGGGTTGGTCAGGATTGATCAGGACTGTACCCAACTGTATTTTCTACTGATCGTCATGCTTATCTTTTCTCATGTTGTTGTGACTTTTGCGGAAGCATTGTCTACTCCCCTACTTGTTTTCATCAATCCAGAAAAATATGAAGAGAGAGTAGAGAAATAAAGTAGAGAGAGAGAGAATGAGAGGGAAAGAGAAAGAGAAAGAGACAGAGACAGAGACAGAGACAGAGACAGAGACAGAGAGAGCGAGAGCGAGAAATAGATCCACATAACCACACAGAGTTTAAAGTTGAGGATGACTGGCATGATAGCAGTATTATCCCAGTCCCATTGAGCTCCATGTCTTTCCACTTTGCCACTGGTGCCAGTCCAACTGCCAATGTACCCAGTCCCACAGAAAGTGGCTGACAAAGGAGGAAGCATAGGAACCATGGGCATGGCGGCATAGATGATTGATTACACTAAGACCAGATGAGGTACAACACAACCCGAGGGCGTACACAGTCAGAGTTCGGATATAGCTGTGACCGCTTGTGAATACAGGTCTCTGAAGCTACAGATAACAACTTGGACTAGAGCTGTGTTATCATAATAGGTTTTTAACCACAAGGATCTTTTCTGGTCAAAATCACCAGGGTTTGAGAGATACTGTAACATTTCAAGAAGGAATGGGGTTGGCACTGGGGATACTGAAGGTGACGGAGTAGCTCTGATCAGCATCAATGTGAAACTGCAGGGAGCAGCAGTGCAGCAGGAGATCATTGAAGTCCATTCACAACCACAGTCATTTAATCTGAACAGTCTCATTTAAGAACCTGTTGTAGCAATACAGTAGTATTTCATAATGTAACATTAGTCGTGTTTAGAGATGAAGCCCAGTGGGTCGTTCAGAGTGGGGAGATGTAGGAAGTCAAGCTCAGACAGATCAATATGGAACACATCTCTCGTCTCTCTTCTAGCTCTGCTTGACTTATACACAGAGTACTCATCTCCTTCATACTGGATCTACAGTATATGGACGTAAATCTAACCAGGAAAGACTCAAGGTCCATTTCCAGCATGACTTAACCAATAGAAGAGTAAGACAGCTAATAAACAAATCACCAGGAGGAATACATTTTCCTTTTATCAAGCTGTAGCCTACTTTCACTTTTGTTATCTTATCTACATAGTTGCTCACACTACCTGTCAATCAATGTCTCACATTCTCTCATACTCTTTACCAAGGTACATTTATTCTGTCTTAATCCATGTCAGACCATCTTTACTTGTCCTCATAAACCCCCTCTCTCCTCCTCCCTTTTCCTCCCTCTCGTCCTCCCTCTCGTTTCCTCAGTTTACAGGAAGGGTGAGTCAGCTGGCAGAAGAAGGGATATGTGGATGGAATGAAATATGAGAAGGGAGGGAGGGAGGGAGGGAGGGAGACAGAGGGAGGGAGGGAGGGAGGCGGAGGGAGGGAGAGAGGGAGAGAGGGAGAGAAGGAAAGAGGGAGACAGAGGGAGACAGGGAGGGAGGGAGGGAAGGAGGGAGGGAGGGAAGCAGTATGAATAAACAACGTTAAGACCAGGGTTGCGGCAAAAGGGGATGCTGTCAGCAGGAAAGACAGAAAGAGAGTGAGAAAGTGAGACAGAAAAGAGAGAAAGAAAGAGAGAAAGCGAGACAAAGAGAGAGAGAATGCCATTAGCCTAAAGAGCAAATAAGACCGACAGGAGTATTGAGTGAACAGACACACAAATATGGAGAGACCGGGAGAGAGAGGGAGAGACGGGGAGAGAGAAAGAGAGAGGGAGAGAGAAAGAGAGAGAAAGGGAGAGAGGGAGAGAGAAAGGCACAACTACGACCACATAACCAAGAAAAACAGGTCACAACTCCTGCATCTCTGTCGCACGCTGGGTATGTACATAGTCAATGGTAGGCTTCGAGAGGACTCCTATGGTAGGTACAAAATGGTGCCGACAGTGAGGGCCGCCTCGCTTCTAGTCCTTAGGAAACTTTGCAGTGTTTTGTTTTTTGTATGTATTATTTCTTACATTGTTAGCCCAGAAAATCTTAAGTGTTATTACATACAGCCGGGAAGGACTATTGGACATCAGAGCGCCGTCAACTTACCAGCACTACGACCAGGAATACGACTTTCCCGAAGTGGATCCTTTGTCCGAACCAACCAGGGCATTTGAACTGATTCCAGAGGCTGACCCAAAACAACATCACCGCAGAAGAGGAAGACGGAGAGGCATTCTGGTCAGACTTTGGAAGCTTGCACACCACCCACCGCTTCCGAGTATATTACTCGCTAATGTCCAGTCTCTAGATAACAAGGTAGACGAAATTAGGGCAAGTGTTGCTTTCCAGAGAGACATCAGGTCTTCTGTTTCACAGAAACATGGCTCTCTCGGGATATGCTGTTGGTACAGCCACCGGGATTCTTTGTGTGTCGTACCGACGGAAATAAACATCTCTTCATGAAGAAAAATGTGTTTATTTAATTAATTTTTACCCCTTTTTCTCCCCAATTTCGTGGTATCCAATTGTTGAGACTATCTTGTCTCATCGCTACAACTCCCGTACGGGCTCGGGAGAGACGAAGGTCATGCGTCCTCCGACGCACTGCTTCTTAACACAGCACGCATCCAACCCGGAAGCCAGCAGCACCAATGCGCCGGAGAAAACGCCGTGCACCTGGCCACCTTGGTTAGCGCACACTGCGCCCAGCCCGCCACAGGAGTCGCTGGTGCGCGATGAGACAAGGACACCCCTACCGACCAAGCCCTCCCTAACCAGGGCGACGCTAGGCCAATTGTGCGTTGCCCCACGGACCTCCCGGTCGCGGCCGGTTTTTTACTCACCCAAGCAGGCCATCAGACTGTAAAAGGCCATCAGACTGTAAAACAGCCATCAATAACACAGAGAGGCTGCTACCTACATGCAGACTTAAAATCATTGGCCACATTAATAAATGGACCACTAGTCACTTCAATAATGTCACTTTAATAATGTTTACATACTTATTCTAGCATTACTCATCTAATATGTATATACTGTATTTTATACCATCTATTGCATCTTGCCTATGCCACTCGGTCATTGCTCATCCATATGTTTATATGCTTATTCCATTTATTTACTTAGATTTGTGTGTATTAGGTAGTTGTTGTGGAATTGTTAGACTACTTGTTAGATATTGTTGCACTGTCGGAACTAGAAGCACAAGAATTTCACTACACTCACAATAACATCTGCTAACCATGTGTATGTGACCAATACAATTTGATTTACACCTATAGCTCATCTCTTGGCAGTAGTACTGTAGACTACTTTATCACTGACCTCAACCCAGTCAACCAACTGACACCCCTATCAGATCACAGCAAAATCACAGTCTACTTGAACAGAGCAATACTCAATCATGAGGCATCAAAGCCAAAGGAACTGAATCATATTAATAAATGCTATAGATGGAAGGAAAGTAGTGTGGAAACCTACCCAAAAAACTATTAGGCAACAACAAATTCAATCCCTTTTAGACAACTTCCTGGACAAAACATTATACTGTAATAGTGAAGATATCAGGTATGAAGGTATGACCCAGATGCAGACCACGTCAAATAAACAATAGTTTAATATTCCAACAGGATCAGGGAATAGACAGGTCAAGGCAGGCAGGGGTCAGTAACCAGAGGTGGGGCAACGGTAACGGGCGGCAGGCAGGCGTCGGTAATCCAGAAGGGGGCAAATGTGCAGGCTCAGGAGCTGGCAGAGTGGTCACGCAGGCGGGCTCAGAGTCAGGACAGACAAGGGTCAAAACCAGGAGGGCGAGAAAAGACAGAATGGAAAAAGCAGGAGCTGGGACATAAAACGTTGGTTGACTTAAACAAACAACACAAACTGGCAAAAGAAACAGAGAACACAGGAATAAATACACAGGGGACAATAGAGGAGATGGGGGACACCTGGAGGGGGTGGAGACAATCACAAAGACAGGTGAAACAGATCAGTGTGACAGAAGATGTAAACTTGGCAGTAGAAAACCTAAACAGTATATTTGACCTCTCAGCTCCCCTATCAAAAAAAATGGAAACAGGAAACCTAAGAAAATGAACAACAATGACAAATGGTTTGATGAAGAATGCAAAAACCTAAGCTAGAAATTGAGAAGCCTGTCCAACCAAAAACATAGAGATGAGTCTAAAACTTCACTATGGTGAATCACCAAAACAATACAGAACTACACTACGAGAAAAGAAATAACAGCACATCAGAAACCAGCTCAATGTAATTGAAGAATCCATAGACTCTAACCACTTCTGGGAAAATTGGAAAACACTAAACAAACAACAACACGAAGAGTTATCTATCCAAAATGGAGATGTATGGGTAAACCACTTCTCCAGTCTTTTTGGCCCTATAACAAAGAACAAACAGCAAAAACATAAATATACATGATCAAATACAAATCTTAGAATCAACTATTAAAGACTACCAGAACCCACTCGATTCTCCAATTACATTGAAGGAACTACAAGACAAAATATAAACCTTCCAACCCAAAAAGGCCTGTGGTGTTGATGGTAGCCTCAATGAAATGATAAAATATAGACCAGAAATTCCAATTGGCTATACTTAAACTCATTAACATCGTTCTTAGTTCTGGCATTTTCCCCAATATTTGGAACCAAGAACTGATCACCCCAATCCACAAAAGTGGAACCAAATTTGACCCCAATAATTACCGTGGGATAGGTGTCAACAGGAACCCCAGAAAAATCCTCTGCATTATCATTAACAGCAGACCAGTTCTGTGAAAACAATGTACTGAACAAATGTCAAATTGTCTTTTCACCAAATTACTGTACGACAGAACACGTATTTACCCTGCACACCCTAATTGACATACAAACAAACCAAAACATAGGCAAAGTTTTCTCATGCTTTGTTGAGACAGGGATGCAGCTTAAGCCCCACCCTCTTCAAAATACAGTAACAGTCAAAAGTTTGGACACACATACTCATTCCAGAGTTTTCCTTCATTTTTTTCTTCTACATTCTAGAATAATAGTGAAGACATCAAAACTATGAAATAACACATATGGGATCATGTAGTAACCAAAAAAAGTGTTAAACAAATCAAAATATATTTTAGATTTGAGATTCTTCAAAGTAGCCACCCTTTGCCTTGATGACAGCATTGCACTCTCTTGGTATTCTCTGAACCAGCTTCATGAGGTAGTCACCTGGAATGAATTTCAATTAACAGGTGTGCCTTGTTAAAAGGAATTTGTGGAATTTCTTTCCTCTAAATGTGTTTGAGCCAATCAGTTGTGTTGTGACAAGGTAGGGGTGGTATATATATATCTCCATATATATATATATATATATATATATATATGTAATAAGCAAAGAGAAATGACAATCCATCATTACTTTACTGGTTGCCTGTTTTCGTAAGTGTAACTTTCGTAAGTGTTTACTGAACATTTTTTATTTCACTTTTGTTTATTATTTATTTCACTTGCATTAGAAATGTAAACATATGTTTCCCATGCCAATACAGCCCTTGAATTGAATTGAGAGAGAGAGAGAGAGAGAGAGAGAGAGAGAGAGAGAGAGAGAGAGAGAGAGAGAGAGAGAGAGAGAGAGAGAGAGAGAGAGAGAGAGAGAGAGAGAGAGAGAGAGAGAGAGTGAGTGAGTGAGTGTGGGTTTAGAGAGGGAGAGAGCAAGACAAGCCTAAATCCTAACTTGAGATCCATGTGCTTAACTCAATGACTTTAGTGTAAATCATGCATTGAGGTCAATCAGAGATTTGTACGAAAAACTAGTTACGCATGTCGAATCTGAAGATAGGATTCCAGCCAGAGAGAGTGAGAGAGACAGAGCGTGTGTTGGAGAACGAAAGAAAGAGTGATGGAAAGGGAATGAGAGAAAAGAGAGTGTTTGAGCGAGAAACTGAAAGAGGCAGAGCGATGGATGTAGCTAGCACTCTTTAGTGAGCCAGTCAGTTCCTAGTGAGGGTGCCTGGGCTGATTTAGCTGCTGTGTTTCTGCCTCCATGGCTCTCTGCTCTCTCAATGCTCTCTCCATTGATCGGGTTAAAGTCATTACGTGGCTATAAGGTCACCCAGCCATCTTGACCCGGCGTTAATCACTCACTAATTGAAGGGAAATTACTCTGATTTAGCTTCCTCCTACAACCCACAGAGTTCTGCCCTGTCTGTCTGTCAGATATGACCAAGGGTACATCTCAAATGGCACCCTATTTCCTACATAGTCACATTGCACTACTCTATGGTAGTGCATTATATAGGGAAGGGTGCCATTTGTGAAGAAGCCCAACACTGCACTCTCATTATTAAGCATGTTTACCACATGCAAGTAGCAACAGCCTTTTATGAATCTGTTGCTCTCTGACATATAATAAAGAATTATTATTATTGTCACTAACTGGGGGACAGGGGAGAGGAGTTGAGGAGAGGAGACAGTAGAGTGGAGAGGAGACAGAGTGGAGTGGAGAGGAAACAGAGTGGAGTGGAGAGGAGACTAGAGTGGATTGGAGTGGATAGGAGAGGGAGGAGAGGAGACAGTAGAGAGGAGAGGAGACAGAGAGGAGAGGAGACAGAGTGGAGAGGAGACAGTAGAGTAGAGTGGATAGGAGAGGGAGGAGAGGAGACAGTAGAGTGGAGAGGCGACAGAGAGGAGAGGAGACAGTAAAGTGGAGAGGAGACAGTAAAGTGGAGAGGAGACAGTAGAGTAGAGTGGATAGGAGAGGGAGGAGAGGAGACAGTAGAGAGGAGAGGAGACAGTAGAGAGGAGAGGAGACAGTAGAGATGAGAGGAGACAGTAGAGTAGAGTAGAGTAGAGCGGAGCGGAGCGGAGCGGAGCGGAGAGGAGAGGAGAGGAGACAGAAGAGTGGAGAGGAGACAGTAGAGTAGAGAGGAGAGGAGAGGTGAGGAGACAGTAGAGTGGAGAGGAGACAGTAGAGTAGAGAGGAGAGGAGAAGTGAGGAGCCAGTAGAGAGGAGAGGAGAGATCTACATTATTAAATTAACATGACTCATAATGTTTTCGTTAGTGGTTGAGAATATTTGAGTTATCTTTTCACATCATTGATATGCAAAGCAGGCAGGTTTTGCACAGAATTTGACATTGAACTATCAGAACAAACTTGGGTTACAGAGGACCATCTGGACAGAGTCATGAAAGGACAATAAATCTTGACTCAGGATAATAATTGTCATATCCTGAGTCAAGAATGGCCTCTGTAACCTTCTAATCTGATGACTGAGGGACAATGAAATATCAACTACCGGTAGTCAAGGATTCAGCAACAACAACAACAGCAGTAGTAATCAGGCTATTCCTTGTCAGAACAGATTGTCTTCATCTATTATCTATTATCTGCCAAAATTGTTGCAACCTGTTGTGGAAATTTCCTCTATTTACCAAATCATGGGAGCAAACCACACACACAAGTCAGAGTTAGTTATCAAAGTCCATCTTTAATTATATCAGCTCTATCACAATCCGGTGACTCTCAGGTAACTCAGTGTCTCTCAATGAATTCTCTGAGAGCCCCTTTCCACATTGCAATAGCATTTTGACTTTCAACAGTTCAGTATCTCTAATGAAAAGTTGAGAGTCCCCACACAACGGCAAAATGGGATCCTTTGTAGCAAAGATACACAGGATAAGACAGCATCGGCATAATTCATTGTTCAGCTTTGTCTCCTCTCTCAACCTCAGAACCATAAACCAATCCTCCATATCAACAGGCATATATCAAATTGTCATTTAGATACAACCAACTCTAAATACAACCAATCCTGGACAAGATCACACAGACACACTGACTGGCACACAGACATTGTAGAGCAAAAGATATGTTTACACATGATGACACTTTGACCTCTCCCCTCTCTGCGGCCCATGCAACTTAGTCTTGACATAGAACAGATGTCTCGCCACAGTATTATACAAAAATACCATTCTGATGAGAAGTAACTTACACACATTTGATGAATATAAAACATCTTACATATGTTACCAACAAATTCTGAATCTTCCACGACAAACCCCTATTACTAGCCTGTTCAACCTCTCTTTCGTATCGTCTCAGATTCCCAAAGATTGGAAAGCTGCCGCGATCATCCCCTCTTCAAAGGGGGTGACACTCTAGACCCAAACTGCTACAGACCTATATCTATCCTACCCTGTCTTTCTAAGGTCTTCGAAAGCCAAGTTAACAAACAGATTACTGACCATTTCGAATCCCACCATACCTTCTCCGCTATGCAATCTGGTTTCAGAGCTGGTCATGGGTGCACCTCAGCCACGCTCAAGGTTCTAAACGACATCATAACCGCCATCGATAAGAGACATTACTGTGCAGCCGTATTCATCGACCTGGCCAAGGCTTTTGACTCTGTCAATCACAACATTCTTATTGGCAAACTCGACAGCCTTGGTTTCTCAAATGATTGCCTCGCCTGGTTTACCAACTACTTCTCTGATAGAGTTCAGTGTGTCAAATCGGAGGGACTGTTGTCCGGACCTCTGACAGTCTCTATGAGTGTGCCACAGGGTTCAATTCTCGGGCCGACTCTCTTTTCTGTATACATCAATGATGTTGCTCTTGCTGCTGGTGATTCTCTGATCCACCTCTACGCAGACAACACCATTCTGTATACTTCTGGCCCCTCCTTGGACACTGTGTTAACTAACCTCCAGATGAGCTTCAATGCCATACAACTCTCCTTCCGTGGCCTCCAACTGCTCTTAAACGCAAGTAAAACTAAATGCATGCTATTCAATCGATCATTGCCCTCACCTGCTCGCCCTCACCTGCTCGATTTTTTCACGTTCTGACCTTTATTTCCTTTGTTTTTGTCATTATTTAGTATGGTCAGGGCGTGAGTTGGGTGGGCAGTCTATGTTTGTTTTTCTATGATTTGGGGATTTCTATGTTTCGGCCTGGTATGGTTCTCAATCAGAGGCAGGTGTCATTAGTTGTCTCTGATTGAGAATCATACTTAGGTAGCCTGGGTTTCACTGTGTGTTTGTGGGTGTTTGTTTCCGTGTCTGTGTTGTTCACCACACGGTACTGTTTTGGGTTTGGTTCATTCCGCGTTTATTGTTTTTGTATTCAGTTGTGTTCATGTTGAGTATTTCTTGTTAAAAGAACCATGGACACTTACCACGCCGCATATTGGTCCTACGATCCTTCTTGCCTCTCCTCTTCGGACGAAGAGGAGGAAATCCCTTACAGTATTATTGACTGTATGTTTTGTTTATTCCACGTGTAACACCGCGTTGTTGTATGTGTCGAATTGCTACGCTTTATCTTGGCCAGATCGCAGTTGCAAATGAGAACTTGTTCTCAACTAGCCTATCTGGTTAAATAAAGGTGAAATAAAAAATAAAAAAAATAAAAAAATCTGCCTGAATAAAAGAGAGAGGGAAATAAAATCTTACATGAAACTGTCTTTAGACACACTGGTCTTTTGACATCGTGTCTGTCTTTAAAAAAAATCTCTGTTCTACTTTTATGTCTAATTCCCTCTGGAAAAATAACAGGCGCAAAAATGTATTTCAAAGGTATACTGTAGTCTCTCAACAACCCTTTGTCTCTCTAAATAACATAGCGATAAAGAGAAATGATCCAACTAAAAACTACGTATAATATACTGTTGAATTTATTATTGATAAATGAATAAACAATATCCCCATTTTAAATAGAATTGTATCTAGGTAAACTTATACTTTGTTTTATAAGTGATTGACAATATGAGTTCATAAGAAGGGATTGTGTGACAGGACAAGGAGTAATAAAATGTTAAAGAACACCATTCCAACTAGGCAGAAACAAATGGGTTGGGGACTGAGTAAACACATAAGGTCGTTAGCCTATGGTTGACCCAACTGAAACTTAGCTCTGGGGTTTTTAGATAAGGCAGTGAGTGCATTCCTAGGTTTTCTGTCTAATAAAACTGTCAGTTCAGTGGTGATCGATAATGTTGAGGGGTCAAAAGTTATCTGGGAGTGTGTTAGTAAGTTAGAATTAACTTTTCACCTTACTTTGTCCCGGTCGAGAGGAGGGGATTCTGTTAAAGCAGTGAAATGACGTCATGATCTGTATATAAACTGCAGCTCGTGTTTAAGTGGGAGCGCGCTCCGAGAATAAATTCTATTACCTATTATTTAAAGACTGGTCTGCGTCTATTTTATGCAAACAAGAAATCTTACAAATTCTCATAAAATAGATTAAGGGCTTTCAATTGATGAAAGCACATTGGCATAATTAAAATATACTAACATATACACTGCTCAAAAAAATAAAGGGAACACTGAAACAACACAATGTAACTCCAAGTCAATCACACTTCTGTGAAATCAAACTGTCCACTTAGGAAGCAACACTGAATGACAATAAATGTCATATGCTGTTGTGCAAATGGAATAGACAACAGGTGGAAATTATAGGCAATTAGCAAGACACCCCCAATAAAGGAGTGGTTCGACAGGTGGTGACCACAAACCACTTCTCAGTTCCTATGCTTCCTGGCTGATGTTTTGGTCACTTTTGAATGCTGGCGGTGCTTTCACTCTAGTGGTAGCATGAGATGGAGTCTACAACCCACACAAGTGGCTCAGGTAGTGCAGCTCATCCAGGATGAAACATCAATGCGAGCTGTGGCAAGAAGATTTGCTGTGTCTGTCAGCGTAGTGTCCAGAGCATGGAGGCGCTACCAGGAGACAGGCCAGTACATCAGGAGACGTGGAGGAGGCCGTAGGAGGGCAACAACCCAGCAGCAGGACCGCTACCTCCGCCTTTGTGCAAGGAGGAGCAGGAGGAGCACTGCCAGAGCCCTGCAAAATTACCTCCAGCAGGCCACAAATGTGCCTGTGTCTGCTCAAACGGTCAGAAACAGACTCCATGAGGATGGTATGAGGGCCCGACGTCCACAGGTGGGGGTTGTGCTTACAGCCCAACACCGTGCAGGACGTTTGGCATTTGATAGAGAACACCAAGATTGGCAAATTCGCCACTGGCGCCCTGTGCTCTTCACAGATGAAAGCAGGTTCACACTGAGCACATGTGACAGACGTGACAGAGTCTGGAGACGCCGTGGAGAACGTTCTGCTGCCTGCAACATCCTCCAGCATGACCGGTTTGGCGGTGGGTCAGTCATGGTGTGGGGTAGCATTTCTTTGGGGGGCCGCACAGCCCTCAATGTGCTTGCCAGAGGTAGCCCGACTGCCATTAGGTACCGAGATGAGATCCTCAGACCGCTTGTGAGACCATATGCCGGTGCGGTTGGCCCTGGGTTCCTCCTAATGCAAGACAATGCTAGACCTCATGTGGCTGGAGTGTGTCAGCAGTTCCTGCAAGAGGAAGGCATTGATGCTATGGACTGGCCCGCCCGTTCCCCAGACCTGAATCCAATTGAGCACATCTGGGACATCATCATCTCGCTCCATCCACCAACGCCACGTTGCACCACAGACTGTCCAGGAGTCCAGGTCTGGGAGGAGATCCCTCAGGAGACCATCCACCACCTCATCAGGAGCATGCCCAGGCATTGTACGGAGGTCATACAGGCACGTGGAGGCCACACACACTACTGAGCCTCATTTTGACTTGTTTTAAGGACATTACATCAAAGTTGGATCAGCCTGTAGTGTGGTTTTCCACTTTAATTTTGAGTGTGACTCCAAATCCAGACCTCCATGGGTTGATAAATTTGATTTCCATTGATAATTTTTGTGTGATTTTGTTGTCAGCACATTCAACTATTTAAAGAAAAAAATAATTTAATAAGAATATTTCATTCATTCAGATCTAGGATGTGTTATAAATTTTTTTGAGCAGTGTTACTGTAGGAGGGCTGACTTGTAGGGGTGCCCATCACGCTCCCTCGCTCATCTTCACTAGCTACTTGAAGCATTGTGCCTGGACATTTGGCTCTCCATGTCGCCCTGTTCCAGGCCAGGTCCCAGGCTGATGAGGATCCCAGGCTGATGAGGATCCCAGGCTGATGAGGATCCTAGGCTGATGAGGATCCCAGGCTGATGAGGTCCCAGGCTGATGTGGTGTTGTATAATCCAACCTTGTGTAGGTCATACTCCAGCTGGCCGGACCATCTGTCTCTCTGATTTCTTTCCTCTTGGGCGTGGCCAGCTGGGGGATGAGGGCAGGCTCCAGAGGTGGATTCGATCTGGCCAGGTAACCAAACAGTGGGAATCAGGTAGCCACCTGGCTTCTTTGAAATGTCACAGAGAGAACACACAGTGCCAGGCCAGGTAAGGTGCCTGAGGGAAGGAGAGTGAGAGAAAAAGAGAGAGCGAGAGAGGCCTGTTTGAGAGGGCTAGGTGAGTGACTGTTAGAGTGACTGGGTAGAGGGTACAGTGGCAGAGAGCAGGTATGATGTCATAGTGAGAAGGAATGGAGATTTAGTGTGCTTCTCAAATGGCACACTATTCCCCATATAGTGCACTACTTTTGACTAGGGCCCATAGATAACAGGGTGTCATTTGGGATGCATGCTTTGACCTGAGAGGTGGAGGACTATTCAGCTTCAGATACACCCTGGCCTTTAAACTAGAAAGAAAGTGTCACTACTGTTCTGTGTCAGGATTGGGAGGTTAGGTCCAACTGCATGCGTGTGTGCGTGCGTGTGTGTGTGCACTGTAGCAAAAGTACTTGTACCTGATGTCTAGCTGAGTCCAGTGAGTCCAGCGACCCATAGTACAGCGACCCAGAGAGCCTAGCGACCCAGTGAGCCCAGTGACCCAGAGAGTCCAGCGACCCAGTGAGCCCAGCGACCCAGAGAGCCCAGCGACCCAGTGAGCCCAGCGACCCAGAGAGCCCAGCGACCCAGAGAGTCCAGCGACCCAGTGAGCCCAGCGACCCAGAGTCCACGACCCAGAGAGTCCAGCGACCCAGAGAGTCCAGCAACCCAGAGTCCAGCGACCCAGAGAGTCCAGCAACCCAGAGTCCAGCGACCCAGAGTCCAGCGAACCCAGAGTCCAGCAACCCAGTGAGCCCAGCGACCCAGAGAGTCCAGCGACCCAGAGAGCCCAGCGACCCAGAGAGCCCAGCGACCCAGAGAGTCCAGCGACTCAGTGAGCCCAGTGACTCAGTGAGCCCAGCGACCCAGAGAGTCCAGCGACCCAGTGAGCCCAGGGACCCAGAGAGCCCAGCGACCCAGAGAGCCCAGCGACCCAGAGAGCCCATCGACCCAGTGAGCCCAGGAACCCAGAGAGCCCAGCGACCCAGAGAGCCCAGCGACCCAGAGAGCCCAGTGACCCAGTGAGCCCAGCGACCCAGAGAGCCCAGCGACCCAGAGTCCAGCGATCCAAAGTCCAGCGACCCAGTGAGCCCAGCGACCCAGTGAGTCCAGCGACCCAGAGAGCCCAGCGACCCAGTGAGTCCAGCGACCCAGTGAGTCCAGCGACCCAGAGCCCAGCGACCCAGTGAGCCCAGCGACCCAGAGTCCAGCGACCCAGAGTGCCCAGCAACCCAGAGAGTCCAGCGACCCAGTGAGTCCAGCGACCCAGTGAGTCCAGCGACCCAGAGCCCAGCGACCCAGTGAGGCCAGCGACCCAGAGTCCAGCGACCCAGAGAGCCCATCGACCCAGAGTCCAGCGACCCAGAGAGCCCAGCGACCCAGAGAGCCCAGCGACCCAGAGTCCAGCGACCCAGAGCCCAGCGACCTAGAGAGCCCAGCGATCCAGAGTCCAGCGACCCAGAGAGCCCAGCGACCCAGAGTCCAGCGATCCAGAGAGCCCAGCGACCCAGAGAGCCCAGCGACCCAGAGAGCCCAGCGACCCAGAGTCCAGCGACCCAGAGAGCTCAGTGATCCAGAGCCCAGCGACCCAGAGAGCCCAGCGACCCAGAGCCCAGCGACCCAGAGAGCCCAGCGACCCAGAGTCCAGCGACCCAGAGAGCCCAGCGACCCAGTGAGTCCAGCGACCCAGTGAGTCCAGCGACCCAGAGCCCAGCGACCCAGTGAGCCCAGCGACCCAGAGAGCCCAGCGACCCAGAGAGCCCAACGACCCAGAGTCCAGCGACCCAGAGCCCAGCGACCTAGAGAGCCCAGCGATCCAGAGTCCAGCAACCCAGAGAGCCCAGCGACCCAGAGTCCAGCGACCCAGAGAGCCCAGCGACCCAGAGAGCCCAGCGACCCAGAGAGCCCAGCGACCCAGAGTCCAGCGACCCAGAGAGCTCAGTGATCCAGAGCCCAGCGACCCAGAGAGCCCAGCGACCCAGAGTCTAGCTGCCCAGAGAGCCCAGCGACCCAGAGAGCCCAGCGACCCAGAGAGTCCAGCTACCCAGAGCCCAGCGACCCAGAGAGCCCAGCGACCCAGAGTCCAGCGACCCAGAGAGCCCAGCGACCCAGTGAGCCCAGCGACCCAGAGAGCCCAGCGATCCAAAGTCCAGCGACCCAGTGAGCCCAGCGACCCAGTGAGCCCAGCGACCCAGAGTCTTGCAACCCAGAGAGCCCAGCGACCCAGAGAGCCCAGCGACCCAAAGAGTCCAGCGACCCAGAACCCAGCGACCCAGAGAGCCCAACGACCCAGAGTCCAGCGACCCAGAAAGCCCAGCGACCCAGAGAGCCCAGCGACCCAGAGAGTCCAGCGACCCAGAGAGTCCAGCGACCCAGAGAGCCCAGCGATCCAGAGTCCAGCGACCCAGTGAGTCCAGCGACCCAGAGCCCAGCGACCCGGTGAGCCCAGCGACCCAGAGAGCCCAGCGACCCAGTGAGCCCAGCGACCCAGAGAGCCCAGCGACCCAGAGTCCAGCGACCCAGAGCCCAGCGACCCAGAGAGCCCAGCGATCCAGAGTCCAGCGACCCAGAGAGCCCAGCGACCCAGAGAGCCCAGCGACCCAGAGTCCAGCGACCCAGAGAGCTCAGTGATCCAGAGCCCAGCGACCCAGAGAGCCCAGCGACCCAGAGTCTAGCTGCCCAGAGAGCCCAGCGACCCAGAGAGCCCAGCGACCCAGAGAGTCCAGCTACCCAGAGCCCAGCGACCCAGAGAGCCCAGCGACCCAGAGTCCAGCGACCCAGAGAGCCCAGCGACCCAGTGAGCCCAGCGACCCAGAGAGCCCAGCGATCCAAAGTCCAGCGACCCAGTGAGCCCAGCGACCCAGTGAGCCCAGCGACCCAGAGTCTTGCCACCCAGAGAGCCCAGCGACCCAGAGAGCCCAGCGACCCAAAGAGTCCAGCGACCCAGAACCCAGCGACCCAGAGAGCCCAACGACCCAGAGTCCAGCGACCCAGAAAGTCCAGCGACCCAGAGAGCCCAGCGACCCAGAGAGTCCAGCGACCCAGAGAGTCCAGCGACCCAGAGAGCCCAGCGATCCAGAGTCCAGCGACCCAGTGAGTCCAGCGACCCAGAGCCCAGCGACCCAGTGAGCCCAGCGACCCAGAGAGCCCAGCGACCCAGTGAGCCCAGCGACCCAGAGAGCCCAGCGACCCAGAGTCCAGCGACCCAGAGCCCAGCGACCCAGAGAGCCCAGCGATCCAGAGTCCAGCGACCCAGAGTCCAGCGACCCAGAAAGCACAGCGACCCAGAGAGCCCAGCGACCCAGAGTCCAGCGACCCAGAGCCCAGCGACCCAGAGCCCAGCGACCCAGAGAGCCCAGGGATCCAGAGTCCAGCGACCCAGAGAGCCCAGCGACCCAGTCTAGCTACCCAGAGAGCCCAGCGACCCAGCGATCCAAAGTCCAGCGACCCAGTGAGCCCAGCGACCCAGTGAGTCCAGCGACCCAGAGTCCAGCGACCCAGAGAGCCCAGCGACCCAGAGAGCCCAGCAACCCAGAGAGTCCAGCGACCCAGAGAGTCCAGCGACCCAGAGAGCCCAGCGATCCAGAGTCCAGCGACCCAGTGAGTCCAGCGACCCAGAGCCCAGCGACCCAGTGAGCCCAGCGACCCAGAGCCCAGCGACCCAGTGAGCCCAGCGACCCAGAGAGCCCAGCGACCCAGTGAGCCCAGCGACCCAGTGAGCCCAGCGACCCAGAGAGCCCAGCGACCCAGAGTCCAGCGACCCAGAGTCCAGCGACCCAGAGTGCCCAGCAACCCAGAGAGTCCAGCGACCCAGAGAGCCCAGCGACCCAGTGAGTCCAGCGACCCAGTGAGTCCAGCGAACCAGAGCCCAGCGACCCAGTGAGCCCAGCGACCCAGAGAGCCCAGCGACCCAGAGTCCAGCGACCCAGAGTGCCCAGCAACCCAGAGAGTCCAGCGACCCAGTGAGTCCAGCGACCCAGTGAGTCCAGCGACCCAGAGCCCAGCGACCCAGTGAGGCCAGCGACCCAGAGTCCAGCGACCCAGAGAGCCCATCGACCCAGAGTCCAGCGACCCAGAGAGCCCAGCGACCTAGAGAGCCCAGCGACCCAGAGAGCCCAGCGACCCAGAGTCCAGCGACCCAGAGCCCAGCGACCTAGAGAGCCCAGCGATCCAGAGTCCAGCGACCCAGAGAGCCCAGCGACCCAGAGTCCAGCGACCCAGAGAGCCCAGCGACCCAGAGAGCCCAGCGACCCAGAGTCCAGCGACCCAGAGAGCTCAGTGATCCAGAGCCCAGTGACCCAGAGCCCAGCGACCCAGAGTCTAGCTACCCAGAGAGCCCAGCGACCCAGAGAGCCCAGCAACCCAGAGAGTCCAGCTACCCAGAGCCCAGCGACCCAGAGAGCCCAGCGACCCAGAGTCCAGCGACCCAGAGAGCCCAGCGACCCAGTGAGCCCAGCGACCCAGAGAGCCCAGCGATCCAAAGTCCAGCGACCCAG
The DNA here is from genome assembly GCF_045791955.1 of Oncorhynchus clarkii lewisi. Taxonomy (NCBI): domain Eukaryota; kingdom Metazoa; phylum Chordata; class Actinopteri; order Salmoniformes; family Salmonidae; genus Oncorhynchus; species Oncorhynchus clarkii. The sequence goes on from NC_092155.1 coordinate 68,799,771, forward strand.
TGAGTCCAGCGACCCAGTGAGCCCAGCAACCCAGTGAGCCCAGCGACCCAGAGTCTAGCAACCCAGAGAGCCCAGCGACCCAGAGAGCCCAGCGACCCAGAGAGTCCAGCGACCCAGAACCCAGCGACCCAGAGAGCCCAGCGACCCAGAGAGCCCAGCGACCCAGTGAGCCCAGCGACCCAGAACCCAGCGACCCAGAGAGTCCAGCGACCCAGAGCCCAGCGACCCAGAGCCCAGCGACCCAGAGAGCCCAGGGATCCAGAGTCCAGCGACCCAGAGAGCCCAGCGACCCAGTCAAATCAAATCAAATCAAATCAAATCAAATTTTATTTGTCACATACACATGGTTAGCAGATGTTAATGCGAGTGTAGCGAAATGCTTGTGCTTCTAGTTCCGACAATGCAGTAATAACAAGTAATCTAACTAACAATTCCAAAACTACTGTCTTGTACACAGTGTAAGGGGATAAAGAATATGTACATAAGGATATATGAATGAGTGATGGTACAGAGCAGCATAGGCAAGATACAGTAGATGGTATCGGGTACAGTATGTACAAATGAGATGAGTATGTAAACAAAGTGGCATAGTATAGTATAAAGTGGCTAGTGATACATGTATTACATAAGGATACCGTCGATGATATAGAGTACAGTATATACGTATGCGTATGAGATGAATAATGTAGGGTAAGTAACATTTATATAAGGTAGCATTGTTTAAAGTGGCTAGTGATATATTTACATCATTTCCCATCAATTCCCATTATTAAAGTGGCTGGAGTTGAGTCAGTGTCAGTGTGTTGGCAGCAGCCACTCAGTGTTAGTGGTGGCTGTTTAACAGTCTGATGGCCTTGAGATAGAAGCTGTTTTTCAGTCTCTCGGTCCCAGCTTTGATGCACCTGTACTGACCTCGCCTTCTGGATGATAGCGGGGTGAACAGGCAGTGGCTCGGGTGGTTGATGTCCTTGATGATCTTTATGGCCTTCCTGTGACATCGGGTGGTGTAGGTGTCCTGGAGGGCAGGTAGTTTGCCCCCGGTGATGCGTTGTGCAGACCTCACTACCCTCTGGAGAGCCTTACGGTTGAGGGCGGTGAAGTTGCCATACCAGGCGGTGATACAGCCCGCCAGGATGCTCTCGATTGTGCATCTGTAGAAGTTTGTGAGTGCTTTTGGTGACAAGCCGAATTTCTTCAGCCTCCTGAGGTTGAAGAGGCGCTGCTGCGCCTTCTTCACGATGCTGTCTGTGTGAGTGGACCAATTCAGTTTGTCTGTGATGTGTATGCCGAGGAACTTAAAACTTGCTACCCTCTCCACTACTGTTCCATCGATGTGGATAGGGGGGTGTTCCCTCTGCTGTTTCCTGAAGTCCACAATCATCTCCTTAGTTTTGTTGACGTTGAGTGTGAGGTTGTTTTCCTGACACCACACTCCGAGGGCCCTCACCTCCTCCCTGTAGGCCGTCTCATCGTTGTTGGTAATCAAGCCTACCACTGTTGTGTCGTCCGCAAACTTGATGATTGAGTTGGAGGCGTGCGTGGCCACGCAGTCGTGGGTGAACAGGGAGTACAGGAGAGGGCTCAGAACGCAACCTTGTGGGGCCCCAGTGTTGAGGATCAGCGGGGAGGAGATGTTGTTGCCTACCCTCACCACCTGGGGGCGGCCCGTCAGGAAGTCCAGTACCCAGTTGCACAGGGCGGGGTCGAGACCCAGGGTCTCGAGCTTGATGACGAGCTTGGAGGGTACTATGGTGTTGAATGCCGAGCTGTAGTCGATGAACAGCATTCTCACATAGGTATTCCTCTTGGCCAGATGGGTTAGGGCAGTGTGCAGTGTGGTTGAGATTGCATCGTCTGTGGACCTATTTGGGCGGTAAGCAAATTGGAGTGGGTCTAGGGTGTCAGGTAGGGTGGAGGTGATATGGTCCTTGACTAGTCTCTCAAAGCACTTCATGATGACGGATGTGAGTGCTACGGGGCGGTAGTCATTTAGCTCAGTTACCTTAGCTTTCTTGGGAACAGGAACAATGGTGGCCCTCTTGAAGCATGTGGGAACAGCAGACTGGTATAGGGATTGATTGAATATGTCCGTAAACACACCGGCCAGCTGGTCTGCGCATGCTCTGAGGGCGCGGCTGGGGATGCCATCTGGGCCTGCAGCCTTGCGAGGGTTAACACGTTTAAATGTCTTACTCACCTCGGCTGCAGTGAAGGAGAGACCGCATGTTTTCGTTGCAGGCCGTGTCAGTGGCACTGTATTGTCCTCAAAGCGGGCAAAAAAGTTATTTAGTCTGCCTGGGAGCAAGACATCCTGGTCCGTGACTGGGCTGGGTTTCTTCCTGTAGTCCGTGATTGACTGTAGACCCAGTCTAGCTACCCAGTCTAGCTACCCAGAGAGCCCAGCGACCCAGCGATCCAAAGTCCAGCGACCCAGTGAGTCCAGCGACCCAGTGAGCCCAGCGACCCAGTGAGTCCAGCGACCCAGAGTCCAGCGACCCAGAGAGCCCAGCGACCCAGAGAGCCCAGCGACCCAGAGAGTCCAGCGACCCAGAGAGTCCAGCGACCCAGAGAGCCCAGGGATCCAGAGTCCAGCGACCCAGAGAGCCCAGCGACCCAGTCTAGCTACCCAGAGAGCCCAGCGACCCAGCGATCCAAAGTCCAGCGACCCAGTGAGCCCAGCGACCCAGTGAGTCCAGCGACCCAGAGTCCAGCGACCCAGAGAGCCCAGCGACCCAGAGAGCCCAGCAACCCAGAGAGTCCAGCGACCCAGAGAGTCCAGCGACCCAGAGAGCCCAGCGATCCAGAGTCCAGCGACCCAGTGAGTCCAGCGACCCAGAGCCCAGCGACCCAGTGAGCCCAGCGACCCAGAGCCCAGCGACCCAGTGAGCCCAGCGACCCAGAGAGCCCAGCGACCCAGTGAGCCCAGCGACCCAGTGAGCCCAGCGACCCAGAGAGCCCAGCGACCCAGAGTCCAGCGACCCAGAGTCCAGCGACCCAGAGTGCCCAGCAACCCAGAGAGTCCAGCGACCCAGAGAGCCCAGCGACCCAGTGAGTCCAGCGACCCAGTGAGTCCAGCGAACCAGAGCCCAGCGACCCAGTGAGCCCAGCGACCCAGAGAGCCCAGCGACCCAGAGTCCAGCGACCCAGAGTGCCCAGCAACCCAGAGAGTCCAGCGACCCAGTGAGTCCAGCGACCCAGTGAGTCCAGCGACCCAGAGCCCAGCGACCCAGTGAGGCCAGCGACCCAGAGTCCAGCGACCCAGAGAGCCCATCGACCCAGAGTCCAGCGACCCAGTGAGCCCAGCGACCCAGAGAGCCCAGCGACCCAGAGTCCAGCGACCCAGAGTGCCCAGCAACCCAGAGAGTCCAGCGACCCAGTGAGTCCAGCGACCCAGTGAGTCCAGCGACCCAGAGCCCAGCGACCCAGTGAGGCCAGCGACCCAGAGTCCAGCGACCCAGAGAGCCCATCGACCCAGAGTCCAGCGACCCAGAGAGCCCAGCGACCTAGAGAGCCCAGCGACCCAGAGAGCCCAGCGACCCAGAGTCCAGCGACCCAGAGCCCAGCGACCTAGAGAGCCCAGCGATCCAGAGTCCAGCGACCCAGAGAGCCCAGCGACCCAGAGTCCAGCGACCCAGAGAGCCCAGCGACCCAGAGAGCCCAGCGACCCAGAGTCCAGCGACCCAGAGAGCTCAGTGATCCAGAGCCCAGTGACCCAGAGCCCAGCGACCCAGAGTCTAGCTACCCAGAGAGCCCAGCGACCCAGAGAGCCCAGCAACCCAGAGAGTCCAGCTACCCAGAGCCCAGCGACCCAGAGAGCCCAGCGACCCAGAGTCCAGCGACCCAGAGAGCCCAGCGACCCAGTGAGCCCAGCGACCCAGAGAGCCCAGCGATCCAAAGTCCAGCGACCCAGTGAGTCCAGCGACCCAGTGAGCCCAGCAACCCAGTGAGCCCAGCGACCCAGAGTCTAGCAACCCAGAGAGCCCAGCGACCCAGAGAGCCCAGCGACCCAGAGAGTCCAGCGACCCAGAACCCAGCGACCCAGAGAGCCCAGCGACCCAGAGAGCCCAGCGACCCAGTGAGCCCAGCGACCCAGAACCCAGCGACCCAGAGAGTCCAGCGACCCAGAGCCCAGCGACCCAGAGCCCAGCGACCCAGAGAGCCCAGGGATCCAGAGTCCAGCGACCCAGAGAGCCCAGCGACCCAGTCAAATCAAATCAAATCAAATCAAATCAAATTTTATTTGTCACATACACATGGTTAGCAGATGTTAATGCGAGTGTAGCGAAATGCTTGTGCTTCTAGTTCCGACAATGCAGTAATAACAAGTAATCTAACTAACAATTCCAAAACTACTGTCTTGTACACAGTGTAAGGGGATAAAGAATATGTACATAAGGATATATGAATGAGTGATGGTACAGAGCAGCATAGGCAAGATACAGTAGATGGTATCGGGTACAGTATGTACAAATGAGATGAGTATGTAAACAAAGTGGCATAGTATAGTATAAAGTGGCTAGTGATACATGTATTACATAAGGATACCGTCGATGATATAGAGTACAGTATATACGTATGCGTATGAGATGAATAATGTAGGGTAAGTAACATTTATATAAGGTAGCATTGTTTAAAGTGGCTAGTGATATATTTACATCATTTCCCATCAATTCCCATTATTAAAGTGGCTGGAGTTGAGTCAGTGTCAGTGTGTTGGCAGCAGCCACTCAGTGTTAGTGGTGGCTGTTTAACAGTCTGATGGCCTTGAGATAGAAGCTGTTTTTCAGTCTCTCGGTCCCAGCTTTGATGCACCTGTACTGACCTCGCCTTCTGGATGATAGCGGGGTGAACAGGCAGTGGCTCGGGTGGTTGATGTCCTTGATGATCTTTATGGCCTTCCTGTGACATCGGGTGGTGTAGGTGTCCTGGAGGGCAGGTAGTTTGCCCCCGGTGATGCGTTGTGCAGACCTCACTACCCTCTGGAGAGCCTTACGGTTGAGGGCGGTGCAGTTGCCATACCAGGCGGTGATACAGCCCGCCAGGATGCTCTCGATTGTGCATCTGTAGAAGTTTGTGAGTGCTTTTGGTGACAAGCCGAATTTCTTCAGCCTCCTGAGGTTGAAGAGGCGCTGCTGCGCCTTCTTCACGATGCTGTCTGTGTGAGTGGACCAATTCAGTTTGTCTGTGATGTGTATGCCGAGGAACTTAAAACTTGCTACCCTCTCCACTACTGTTCCATCGATGTGGATAGGGGGGTGTTCCCTCTGCTGTTTCCTGAAGTCCACAATCATCTCCTTAGTTTTGTTGACGTTGAGTGTGAGGTTGTTTTCCTGACACCACACTCCGAGGGCCCTCACCTCCTCCCTGTAGGCCGTCTCATCGTTGTTGGTAATCAAGCCTACCACTGTTGTGTCGTCCGCAAACTTGATGATTGAGTTGGAGGCGTGCGTGGCCACGCAGTCGTGGGTGAACAGGGAGTACAGGAGAGGGCTCAGAACGCAACCTTGTGGGGCCCCAGTGTTGAGGATCAGCGGGGAGGAGATGTTGTTGCCTACCCTCACCACCTGGGGGCGGCCCGTCAGGAAGTCCAGTACCCAGTTGCACAGGGCGGGGTCGAGACCCAGGGTCTCGAGCTTGATGACGAGCTTGGAGGGTACTATGGTGTTGAATGCCGAGCTGTAGTCGATGAACAGCATTCTCACATAGGTATTCCTCTTGGCCAGATGGGTTAGGGCAGTGTGCAGTGTGGTTGAGATTGCATCGTCTGTGGACCTATTTGGGCGGTAAGCAAATTGGAGTGGGTCTAGGGTGTCAGGTAGGGTGGAGGTGATATGGTCCTTGACTAGTCTCTCAAAGCACTTCATGATGACGGATGTGAGTGCTACGGGGCGGTAGTCATTTAGCTCAGTTACCTTAGCTTTCTTGGGAACAGGAACAATGGTGGCCCTCTTGAAGCATGTGGGAACAGCAGACTGGTATAGGGATTGATTGAATATGTCCGTAAACACACCGGCCAGCTGGTCTGCGCATGCTCTGAGGGCGCGGCTGGGGATGCCATCTGGGCCTGCAGCCTTGCGAGGGTTAACACGTTTAAATGTCTTACTCACCTCGGCTGCAGTGAAGGAGAGACCGCATGTTTTCGTTGCAGGCCGTGTCAGTGGCACTGTATTGTCCTCAAAGCGGGCAAAAAAGTTATTTAGTCTGCCTGGGAGCAAGACATCCTGGTCCGTGACTGGGCTGGGTTTCTTCCTGTAGTCCGTGATTGACTGTAGACCCAGTCTAGCTACCCAGTCTAGCTACCCAGAGAGCCCAGCGACCCAGCGATCCAAAGTCCAGCGACCCAGTGAGTCCAGCGACCCAGTGAGCCCAGCGACCCAGTGAGTCCAGCGACCCAGAGTCCAGCGACCCAGAGAGCCCAGCGACCCAGAGAGCCCAGCGACCCAGAGAGTCCAGCGACCCAGAGAGTCCAGCGACCCAGAGAGCCCAGGGATCCAGAGTCCAGCGACCCAGAGAGCCCAGCGACCCAGTCTAGCTACCCAGAGAGCCCAGCGACCCAGCGATCCAAAGTCCAGCGACCCAGTGAGCCCAGCGACCCAGTGAGTCCAGCGACCCAGAGTCCAGCGACCCAGAGAGCCCAGCGACCCAGAGAGCCCAGCAACCCAGAGAGTCCAGCGACCCAGAGAGTCCAGCGACCCAGAGAGCCCAGCGACCCAGAGAGCCCAGCGACCCAGAGAGTCCAGCGACCCAGAGAGTCCAGCGACCCAGAGAGCCCAGCGATCCAGAGTCCAGCGACCCAGTGAGTCCAGCGACCCAGAGCCCAGCGACCCAGTGAGCCCAGCGACCCAGTGAGCCCAGCGACCCAGAGTCCAGCGACCCAGTGAGCCCAGCGACCCAGTGAGCCCAGCGACCCAGAGTCCAGCGACCCAGAGTCCAGCGACCCAGAGTGCCCAGCAACCCAGAGAGTCCAGCGACCCAGAGAGCCCAGCGACCCAGTGAGTCCAGCGACCCAGTGAGTCCAGCGACCCAGAGCCCAGCGACCCAGTGAGCCCAGCGACCCAGAGAGCCCAGCGACCCAGAGTCCAGCGACCCAGAGTGCCCAGCAACCCAGAGAGTCCAGCGACCCAGTGAGTCCAGCGACCCAGTGAGGCCAGCGACCCAGAGTCCAGCGACCCAGAGAGCCCATCGACCCAGAGTCCAGCGACCCAGAGAGCCCAGCGACCCAGAGAGCCCAGCGACCCAGAGTCCAGCGACCCAGAGCCCAGCGACCTAGAGAGCCCAGCGATCCAGAGAGCCCAGCGACCCAGAGTCCAGCGACCCAGAGCCCAGCGACCCAGAGAGCCCAGCGATCCAGAGTCCAGCGACCCAGAGAGCCCAGCGACCCAGAGTCCAGCGACCCAGAGTCCAGCGACCCAGAGAGCCCAGCGACCCAGAGTCCAGCGACCCAGAGCCCAGCGACCCAGAGAGCCCAGCGACCCAGAGAGTCCAGCTACCCAGAGAGCCCAGCGACCCAGTCTAGCTACCCAGAGAGCCCAGCGACCCAGAGAGCCCAGCGATCCAAAGTCCAGCGACCCAGTGAGTCCAGCGACCCAGTGAGCCCAGCGACCCAGTGAGTCCAGCGACCCAGAAAGCCCAGCGACCCAGAGAGCCCAGCGACCCAGAGAGTCCAGCGACCCAGAGAGCCCAGCGATCCAGAGTCCAGCGACCCAGTGAGTCCAGCGACCCAGAGCCCAGCGACCCAGTGAGCCCAGCGACCCAGAGAGCCCAGCGACCCAGTGAGCCCAGCGACCCAGAGAGCCCAGCGACCCAGAGAGCACAGCGACCCAGAGTGCCCAGCAACCCAGAGAGTCCAGCAACCCAGAGAGCCCAGCGACCCAGTGAGCCCAGCGACCCAGAGAGCCCAGCGATCCAAAGTCCTGCGACCCAGTGAGTCCAGCGACCCAGTGAGCCCAGCGACCCAGTGAGTCCAGCGACCCAGTGAGCCCACTGACCCAGTGAGTCCAGCGACCCAGTGAGGCCAGCGACCCAGAGTCTAGCGACCCAGAGTCCAGCGACCCAAAGATCCCAGCGACCCAGAGAGCCCAGCGACCCAGAGAGTCCAGTGACCCAGAGAGTCCAGCGACCCAGAGAGTCCAGCGACCCAGTGAGCCCAGGGACCCAGAGAGCCCAGCGACCCAGAGAGCCCAGCGACCCAGTGAGCCCAGGGACCCAGAGAGCCCAGCGACCCAGTGAGCCCAGGGACCCAGAGAGCCCAGCGACCCAGAGAGCCCAGCGACCCAGAGAGCACAGCGACCCAGAGTCCAGCGACCCAGAGCCCAGCGACCCAGAGAGCCCAGCGATCCAGAGTCCAGCGACCCAGAGAGCCCAGCGACCCAGAGTCCAGCGACCCAGAGAGCCCAGCAACCCAGAGAGCCCAGCGATCTAGAGCCCAGCGACCCAGAGAGCCCAGCGATCCAGAGTCCAGCGACCCAGAGAGCCCAGCGACCCAGAGTCTAGCTACCCAGAGAGCCCAGCGACCCAGAGAGCCCAGCGACCCAGTGAGCCCAGCGACCCAGAGAGCCCAGCGATCCAAAGTCCAGCGACCCAGTGAGTCCAGCGACCCAGTGAGCCCAGCAACCCAGTGAGACCAGCGACCCAGAGTCTAGCAACCCAGAGAGCCCAGCGACCCAGAGAGCCCAGCGACCCAGAGAGTCCAGCGACCCAGAACCCAGCGACCCAGAGAGCCCAGCGACCCAGAGAGTCCAGCGACCCAGTGAGCCCAGCGACCCAGAACCCAGCGACCCAGGGAGTCCAGCGACCCTGAGCCCAGCAACCCAGAGCCCAGCGACCCAGAGAGCCCAGGGATCCAGAGTCCAGCGACCCAGAGAGCCCAGCGACCCAGTCTAGCTACCCAGAGAGCCCAGCGACCCAGCGATCCAAAGTCCAGCGACCCAGTGAGTCCAGCGACCCAGTGAGCCCAGCGACCCAGTGAGTCCAGCGACCCAGAGTCCAGCGACCCAGAGAGCCCAGCGACCCAGAGAGCCCAGCGACCCAGAGAGTCCAGCGACCCAGAGAGTCCAGCGACCCAGAGAGCCCAGCGATCCAGAGTCCAGCGACCCAGTGAGTCCAGCGACCCAGAGCCCAGCGACCCAGTGAGCCCAGCGACCCAGAGAGCCCAGCGACCCAGTGAGTCCAGCGACCCAGTGAGTCCAGCGACCCAGAGCCCAGCGACCCAGTGAGGCCAGCGACCCAGAGTCCAGCGACCCAGAGAGCCCATCGACCCAGAGTCCAGCGACCTAGAGAGCCCAGCGACCCAGAGAGCCCAGCGACCCAGAGTCCAGCGACCCAGAGCCCAGCGACCTAGAGAGCCCAGCGATCCAGAGAGCCCAGCGACCCAGAGTCCAGCGACCCCGAGCCCAGCGACCCAGAGAGCCCAGCGATCCAGAGTCCAGCGACCCAGAGAGCCCAGCGACCCAGAGTCCAGTGACCCAGAGTCCAGCGACCCAGAGAGCCCAGCGACCCAGAGTCCAGCGACCCAGAGCCCAGCGACCCAGAGAGCCCAGCGACCCAGAGAGTCCAGCTACCCAGAGAGCCCAGCGACCCAGTCTAGCTACCCAGAGAGCCCAGCGACCCAGAGAGCCCAGCGATCCAAAGTCCAGCGACCCAGTGAGTCCAGCGACCCAGAAAGCCCAGCGACCCAGAGAGCCCAGCGACCCAGAGAGTCCAGCGACCCAGAGAGCCCAGCGATCCAGAGTCCAGCGACCCAGTGAGTCCAGCGACCCAGAGCCCAGCGACCCAGTGAGCCCAGCGACCCAGAGAGCCCAGCGACCCAGTGAGCCCAGCGACCCAGAGAGCCCAGCGACCCAGAGAGCACAGCGACCCAGAGTGCCCAGCAACCCAGAGAGTCCAGCAACCCAGAGAGCCCAGCGACCCAGTGAGCCCAGCGACCCAGAGAGCCCAGCGATCCAAAGTCCTGCGACCCAGTGAGTCCAGCGACCCAGTGAGCCCAGCGACCCAGTGAGTCCAGCGACCCAGTGAGCCCACTGACCCAGTGAGTCCAGCGACCCAGTGAGGCCAGCGACCCAGAGTCTAGCGACCCAGAGTCCAGCGACCCAAAGATCCCAGCGACCCAGAGAGCCCAGCGACCCAGAGAGTCCAGTGACCCAGAGAGTCCAGCGACCCAGAGAGTCCAGCGACCCAGTGAGCCCAGGGACCCAGAGAGCCCAGCGACCCAGAGAGCCCAGCGACCCAGTGAGCCCAGGGACCCAGAGAGCCCAGCGACCCAGTGAGCCCAGGGACCCAGAGAGCCCAGCGACCCAGAGAGCCCAGCGACCCAGAGAGCACAGCGACCCAGAGTCCAGCGACCCAGAGCCCAGCGACCCAGAGAGCCCAGCGATCCAGAGTCCAGCGACCCAGAGAGCCCAGCGACCCAGAGTCCAGCGACCCAGAGAGCCCAGCAACCCAGAGAGCCCAGCGATCTAGAGCCCAGCGACCCAGAGAGCCCAGCGATCCAGAGTCCAGCGACCCAGAGAGCCCAGCGACCCAGAGTCTAGCTACCCAGAGAGCCCAGCGACCCAGAGAGCCCAGCGACCCAGTGAGCCCAGCGACCCAGAGAGCCCAGCGATCCAAAGTCCAGCGACCCAGTGAGTCCAGCGACCCAGTGAGCCCAGCAACCCAGTGAGACCAGCGACCCAGAGTCTAGCAACCCAGAGAGCCCAGCGACCCAGAGAGCCCAGCGACCCAGAGAGTCCAGCGACCCAGAACCCAGCGACCCAGAGAGCCCAGCGACCCAGAGAGTCCAGCGACCCAGTGAGCCCAGCGACCCAGAACCCAGCGACCCAGGGAGTCCAGCGACCCTGAGCCCAGCAACCCAGAGCCCAGCGACCCAGAGAGCCCAGGGATCCAGAGTCCAGCGACCCAGAGAGCCCAGCGACCCAGTCTAGCTACCCAGAGAGCCCAGCGACCCAGCGATCCAAAGTCCAGCGACCCAGTGAGTCCAGCGACCCAGTGAGCCCAGCGACCCAGTGAGTCCAGCGACCCAGAGTCCAGCGACCCAGAGAGCCCAGCGACCCAGAGAGCCCAGCGACCCAGAGAGTCCAGCGACCCAGAGAGTCCAGCGACCCAGAGAGCCCAGCGATCCAGAGTCCAGCGACCCAGAGAGTCCAGCGACCCAGAGCCCAGCGACCCAGTGAGCCCAGCGACCCAGAGAGCCCAGCGACCCAGTGAGTCCAGCGACCCAGTGAGTCCAGCGACCCAGAGCCCAGCGACCCAGTGAGGCCAGCGACCCAGAGTCCAGCGACCCAGAGAGCCCATCGACCCAGAGTCCAGCGACCTAGAGAGCCCAGCGACCCAGAGAGCCCAGCGACCCAGAGTCCAGCGACCCAGAGCCCAGCGACCTAGAGAGCCCAGCGATCCAGAGAGCCCAGCGACCCAGAGTCCAGCGACCCAGAGCCCAGCGACCCAGAGAGCCCAGCGAGCCAGAGTCCAGCGACCCAGAGAGCCCAGCGATCCAGAGTCCAGCGACCCAGTGAGTCCAGCGACCCAGAGCCCAGCGACCCAGTGAGCCCAGCGACCCAGAGAGCCCAGCGACCCAGTGAGCCCAGCGACCCAGAGAGCCCAGCGACCCAGAGAGCACAGCGACCCAGAGTGCCCAGCAACCCAGAGAGTCCAGCAACCCAGAGAGCCCAGCGACCCAGTGAGCCCAGCGACCCAGAGAGCCCAGCGATCCAAAGTCCTGCGACCCAGTGAGTCCAGCGACCCAGTGAGCCCAGCGACCCAGTGAGTCCAGCGACCCAGTGAGCCCACTGACCCAGTGAGTCCAGCGACCCAGTGAGGCCAGCGACCCAGAGTCTAGCGACCCAGAGTCCAGCGACCCAAAGATCCCAGCGACCCAGAGAGCCCAGTGACCCAGAGAGTCCAGTGACCCAGAGAGTCCAGCGACCCAGAGAGTCCAGCGACCCAGTGAGCCCAGGGACCCAGAGAGCCCAGCGACCCAGAGAGCCCAGCGACCCAGTGAGCCCAGGGACCCAGAGAGCCCAGCGACCCAGTGAGCCCAGGGACCCAGAGAGCCCAGCGACCCAGAGAGCCCAGCGACCCAGAGAGCACAGCGACCCAGAGTCCAGCGACCCAGAGCCCAGCGACCCAGAGAGCCCAGCGATCCAGAGTCCAGCGACCCAGAGAGCCCAGCGACCCAGAGTCCAGCGACCCAGAGAGCCCAGCAACCCAGAGAGCCCAGCGATCTAGAGCCCAGCGACCCAGAGAGCCCAGCGATCCAGAGTCCAGCGACCCAGAGAGCCCAGCGACCCAGAGTCTAGCTACCCAGAGAGCCCAGCGACCCAGAGAGCCCAGCGACCCAGTGAGCCCAGCGACCCAGAGAGCCCAGCGATCCAAAGTCCAGCGACCCAGTGAGTCCAGCGACCCAGTGAGCCCAGCAACCCAGTGAGACCAGCGACCCAGAGTCTAGCAACCCAGAGAGCCCAGCGACCCAGAGAGCCCAGCGACCCAGAGAGTCCAGCGACCCAGAACCCAGCGACCCAGAGAGCCCAGCGACCCAGAGAGTCCAGCGACCCAGTGAGCCCAGCGACCCAGAACCCAGCGACCCAGGGAGTCCAGCGACCCTGAGCCCAGCAACCCAGAGCCCAGCGACCCAGAGAGCCCAGGGATCCAGAGTCCAGCGACCCAGAGAGCCCAGCGACCCAGTCTAGCTACCCAGAGAGCCCAGCGACCCAGCGATCCAAAGTCCAGCGACCCAGTGAGTCCAGCGACCCAGTGAGCCCAGCGACCCAGTGAGTCCAGCGACCCAGAGTCCAGCGACCCAGAGAGCCCAGCGACCCAGAGAGCCCAGCGACCCAGAGAGTCCAGCGACCCAGAGAGTCCAGCGACCCAGAGAGCCCAGCGATCCAGAGTCCAGCGACCCAGTGAGTCCAGCGACCCAGAGCCCAGCGACCCAGTGAGCCCAGCGACCCAGAGAGCCCAGCGACCCAGTGAGTCCAGCGACCCAGTGAGTCCAGCGACCCAGAGCCCAGCGACCCAGTGAGGCCAGCGACCCAGAGTCCAGCGACCCAGAGAGCCCATCGACCCAGAGTCCAGCGACCGAGAGAGCCCAGCGACCCAGAGAGCCCAGCGACCCAGAGTCCAGCGACCCAGAGCCCAGCGACCCAGAGAGCCCAGCGATCCAGAGAGCCCAGCGACCCAGAGTCCAGCGACCCAGAGCCCAGCGACCCAGAGAGCCCAGCGATCCAGAGTCCAGCGACCCAGAGAGCCCAGCGACCCAGAGTCCAGCGACCCAGAGAGCCCAGCGACCCAGAGTCCCCAGCGACCCAGAGTCCAGCGACCCAGAGCCCAGCGACCCAGAGAGCCCAGCGACCCAGAGAGTCCAGCTACCCAGAGAGCCCAGCGACCCAGTCTAGCTACCCAGAGAGCCCAGCGACCCAGAGAGCCCAGCGATCCAAAGTCCAGCGACCCAGTGAGTCCAGCGACCCAGTGAGCCCAGCGACCCAGTGAGTCCAGCGACCCAGAAAGCCCAGCGACCCAGAGAGCCCAGCGACCCAGAGAGTCCAGCGACCCAGAGAGCCCAGCGATCCAGAGTCCAGCGACCCAGTGAGTCCAGCGACCCAGAGCCCAGCGACCCAGTGAGCCCAGCGACCCAGAGAGCCCAGCGACCCAGTGAGCCCAGCGACCCAGAGAGCCCAGCGACCCAGAGAGCACAGCGACCCAGAGTGCCCAGCAACCCAGAGAGTCCAGCAACCCAGAGAGCCCAGCGACCCAGTGAGCCCAGCGACCCAGAGAGCCCAGCGATCCAAAGTCCTGCGACCCAGTGAGTCCAGCGACCCAGTGAGCCCAGCGACCCAGTGAGTCCAGCGACCCAGTGAGCCCACTGACCCAGTGAGTCCAGCGACCCAGTGAGGCCAGCGACCCAGAGTCTAGCGACCCAGAGTCCAGCGACCCAAAGATCCCAGCGACCCAGAGAGCCCAGCGACCCAGAGAGTCCAGTGACCCAGAGAGTCCAGCGACCCAGAGAGTCCAGCGACCCAGTGAGCCCAGGGACCCAGAGAGCCCAGCGACCCAGAGAGCCCAGCGACCCAGTGAGCCCAGGGACCCAGAGAGCCCAGCGACCCAGTGAGCCCAGGGACCCAGAGAGCCCAGCGACCCAGAGAGCCCAGCGACCCAGAGAGCACAGCGACCCAGAGTCCAGCGACCCAGAGCCCAGCGACCCAGAGAGCCCAGCGATCCAGAGTCCAGCGACCCAGAGAGCCCAGCGACCCAGAGTCCAGCGACCCAGAGAGCCCAGCAACCCAGAGAGCCCAGCGATCTAGAGCCCAGCGACCCAGAGAGCCCAGCGATCCAGAGTCCAGCGACCCAGAGAGCCCAGCGACCCAGAGTCTAGCTACCCAGAGAGCCCAGCGACCCAGAGAGCCCAGCGACCCAGTGAGCCCAGCGACCCAGAGAGCCCAGCGATCCAAAGTCCAGCGACCCAGTGAGTCCAGCGACCCAGTGAGCCCAGCAACCCAGTGAGACCAGCGACCCAGAGTCTAGCAACCCAGAGAGCCCAGCGACCCAGAGAGCCCAGCGACCCAGAGAGTCCAGCGACCCAGAACCCAGCGACCCAGAGAGCCCAGCGACCCAGAGAGTCCAGCGACCCAGTGAGCCCAGCGACCCAGAACCCAGCGACCCAGGGAGTCCAGCGACCCTGAGCCCAGCAACCCAGAGCCCAGCGACCCAGAGAGCCCAGGGATCCAGAGTCCAGCGACCCAGAGAGCCCAGCGACCCAGTCTAGCTACCCAGAGAGCCCAGCGACCCAGCGATCCAAAGTCCAGCGACCCAGTGAGTCCAGCGACCCAGTGAGCCCAGCGACCCAGTGAGTCCAGCGACCCAGAGTCCAGCGACCCAGAGAGCCCAGCGACCCAGAGAGCCCAGCGACCCAGAGAGTCCAGCGACCCAGAGAGTCCAGCGACCCAGAGAGCCCAGCGATCCAGAGTCCAGCGACCCAGTGAGTCCAGCGACCCAGTGAGCCCAGCGACCCAGAGAGCCCAGCGACCCAGTGAGTCCAGCGACCCAGTGAGTCCAGCGACCCAGTGAGTCCAGCGACCCAGAGCCCAGCAACCCAGTGAGGCCAGCGACCCAGAGTCCAGCGACCCAGAGAGCCCATCGACCCAGAGTCCAGCGACCTAGAGAGCCCAGCGACCCAGAGAGCCCAGCGACCCAGAGTCCAGCGACCCAGAGCCCAGCGACCTAGAGAGCCCAGCGATCCAGAGAGCCCAGCGACCCAGAGTCCAGCGACCCAGAGCCCAGCGACCCAGAGAGCCCAGCGATCCAGAGTCCAGCGACCCAGAGAGCCCAGCGACCCAGAGTCCAGTGACCCAGAGTCCAGCGACCCAGAGAGCCCAGCGACCCAGAGTCCAGCGACCCAGAGCCCAGCGACCCAGAGAGCCCAGCGACCCAGAGAGTCCAGCTACCCAGAGAGCCCAGCGACCCAGTCTAGCTACCCAGAGAGCCCAGCGACCCAGAGAGCCCAGCGATCCAAAGTCCAGCGACCCAGTGAGCCCAGCGACCCAGTGAGTCCAGCGACCCAGAAAGCCCAGCGACCCAGAGAGCCCAGCGACCCAGAGAGTCCAGCGACCCAGAGAGTCCAGCGACCCAGAGAGCCCAGCGATCCAGAGTCCGGCGACCCAGTGAGTCCAGCGACCCAGAGCCCAGCGACCCAGTGAGCCCAGCGACCCAGAGAGCCCAGCGACCCAGTGAGCCCAGCGACCCAGAGAGCCCAGCGACCCAGAGAGCACAGCGACCCAGAGTGCCCAGCAACCCAGAGAGTCCAGCAACCCAGAGAGCCCAGCGACCCAGTGAGCCCAGTTACCCAGAGAGCCCAGCGATCCAAAGTCCTGCGACCCAGTGAGTCCAGCGACCCAGTGAGCCCAGCGACCCAGTGAGTCCAGCGACCCAGTGAGCCCACCGACCCAGTGAGTCCAGCGACCCAGTGAGGCCAGCGACCCAGAGTCTAGCGACCCAGAGTCCAGCGACCCAAAGATCCCAGCGACCCAGAGAGCCCAGCGACCCAGAGAGTCCAGTGACCCAGAGAGTCCAGCGACCCAGAGAGTCCAGCGACCCAGTGAGCCCAGGGACCCAGAGAGCCCAGCGACCCAGAGAGCCCAGCGACCCAGTGAGCCCAGGGACCCAGAGAGCCCAGCGACCCAGAGAGCCCAGCGACCCAGAGAGCACAGCGACCCAGAGTCCAGCGACCCAGAGCCCAGCGACCCAGAGAGCCCAGCGATCCAGAGTCCAGCGACCCAGAGAGCCCAGCGACCCAGAGTCCAGCGACCCAGAGAGCCCAGCAACCCAGAGAGCCCAGCGATCTAGAGCCCAGCGACCCAGAGAGCCCAGCGATCCAGAGTCCAGCGACCCAGAGAGCCCAGCGACCCAGAGTCTAGCTACCCAGAGAGCCCAGCGACCCAGAAAGCCCAGCTACCCAGAGAGCCCAGCGACCCAGAAAGCCCAGCGACCCAGAGAGCCCAGCGACCCAGAGAGTCCAGCGACCCAGAGAGTCCAGCGACCCAGAGAGCCCAGCGATCCAGAGTCCAGCGACCCAGGGAGCCCAGCGACCCAGAGTCTAGCAACCCAGAGAGCCCAGCAACCCAGAGAGCCCAGCGACCCAGAGAGTCCAGCGATCCAGAGAGCCCAGCGACCCAGAGAGTCCAGCGACCCAGAGAGTCCAGCGACCCAGAGAGCCCAGCGACCCAGAGAGTCCAGCGACCCAGAGACCCAGAGAGTCCAGAGACCCAGAGAGAACCCCATCTCTCTTCTAAGGAAAGAAGGTGTTCCTAATGTTTGGTATACTCAGTACATTTGATATACTGTCAGTGGTGAAGGGGTCTTTTTCTGATCAGTCTCTGTACCATGGAAACATAGGATACAAGAAATAATATGTGAAAGATTGTTTATTACTGCAAGCCTAAAACGCAAAAGGTTAAATTATTAATTTCATAAAAGCATTATAATTTGACTGTCAATGTATGCCTTACTGTACACTCTTAGAAAAAATGGTTCCTAAAGGGTTCTTTGGCTGTCCCTATTGGAGAAAAATTTTGGGGTTTCCTCCTGGAACCAAAAAGGCTTCTTCAAAGGGTTCTCCTATGGGGACAGCTGAAGAACCCTTTAAGGATCCAGATAGCACATATTTTATATTAAAACGTTTATTAAATATTAAAACGTTTATTTTTACTCTAGTTTAAGCCTAAATTAAGCCTAGTCCTAGACTAAAATGTGCAATCAATGGAGAAAAACCCCCATAAAATATAGGATAAGAAATTATCCAAAATCTAAGATTGGCATCAGGCCCTCTAAGAGGCGTTGGGCACCCCCTAGCCTCGGAAGCCCAGGCTTCTCACACGTGAATGAGACGGGCATTCCGAGGCTAGGAGGTGCCTAACTCCTCTTAGAGGGTCTGACGTCAAGGATGGCAACACAAGACTAGGCACTCCCAATGCAGAATGCACTTGGAGTAGGATCACAGGAGTTGAGTCAGTGTGAATTAATGAAAATGCAAGGCTGTGCCACTGTGCCAAAGGGAATGGTTCATCACTGTCATCAATTCCCAGAAAAATAACACACTTAACTTAAGCCCATTCTGCCATTTAGAAAAATATTGACCATTTTGCCAATTGGGAACATTAAATCAATTACAGTAATGAACTCACTCACTATGTGGTCCCCTTCAATTTCATTCTCAGTATCCTGCTTCCCCTGCTTTTATAATTTCTCTCTCTCTCATTTCTCTCTCTTATGGTGAGCAAGGGCAGTAACATTGTGATTTATCTGGGAGAGCAGTGCTGTATTAGTCTGAGAGCATTCTGCCTCCAACACACACTAAGTACTGTTTATTAATGAGCTGCTCTAGAGCCATAGTTTCCTCTCTCCCTCCACCTAAAACCATCAAGAGAGAGACGAGTGCTAAGTGTTGTGGCTTTACAGTCTACTGGAAGTAGCCTATTGAATGAGATATCAAATGCTTTCAGGAGTTTTTTTTGTTTCATCTTCAGTAATTATGCATTCGGGAAGTTTTCAGACCCCTTCACTTTTTCCACATTTTGTTACGTTACTGCGTTTACTCTCAAGGCTGTAATCACTGCCAAAGGTGCTTCAACAAAGTACTAAAGGGTCCGAATACTCTAACTCATGTAAATGTGATATTTCTAAAAACCTGTTTTTACTTTGTCATTATGGGTATTTATTGTGCGTAGATTTGAGTCTTCTTGGGTATGATGCTACAAGCTTGGCACACCTGTATTTGGGGAGTTACTCCCATTCGTCTCTGCACATCCTCTCAAGCTCTGTCAGGTTGGATGGGGAGCGTCGCTGCACAGCTATTTTCAGGTCTCTCCGGAGATGTTTGATCGGATTCAAGTCCGGGCTCTGGCTGGGCCACTCAAGGACATTCAGAGACTTGTCCCGAAGCCACTCCTACGTTGTCTTGGCTGTGTGCTTATGGTCGATGTCCTGTTTTTGGGGGGGTTTTTTTACCTTTATTTAACTAGGCAAGTTAGTTAAAAACAAATTCTTATTTACAATGACGGCCTATCGGGGAACAGTTGGTTAACTGCCTTGTTCAGGGGTAGAACGACAGATTTGTACCTTGTCAGCCAGGGGATTCAACCCAGCAACCTGTTGGAAGGTGAACCTCAAATCAAATCAAATCAAATTTTATTTGTCACATACACATGGTTAGCAGATGTTAATGCGAGTGTAGCGAAATGCTTGTGCTTCTAGTTCCGACAATGCAGTAATAACAAGTAATCTAACTAACAATTCCAAAACTACTGTCTTGTACACAGTGTAAGGGGATAAATAATATGTACATAAGGATATATGAATGAGTGATGGTACAGAGCAGCATAGGCAAGATACAGTAGATGGTATCGGGTACAGTATGTACAAATGAGATGAGTATGTAAACAAAGTGGCATAGTATAGTATAAAGTGGCTAGTGATACATGTATTACATAAGGATACCGTCGATGATATAGAGTACAGTATATACGTATGCATATGAGATGAATAATGTAGGGTAAGTAACATTTATATAAGGTAGCATTGTTTAAAGTGGCTAGTGATATATTTACATCATTTCCCATCAATTCCCATTATTAAAGTGGCTGGAGTTGAGTCAGTGTCAGTGTGTTGGCAGCAGCCACTCAGTGTTAGTGGTGGCTGTTTAACAGTCTGATGGCCTTGAGATAGAAGCTGTTTTTCAGTCTCTCGGTCCCAGCTTTGATGCACCTGTACTGACCTCGCCTTCTGGATGATAGCGGGGTGAACAGGCAGTGGCTCGGGTGGTTGATGTCCTTGATGATCTTTATGGCCTTCCTGTGACATCGGGTGGTGTAGGTGTCCTGGAGGGCAGGTAGTTTGCCCCCGGTGATGCGTTGTGCAGACCTCACTACCCTCTGGAGAGCCTTACGGTTGAGGGCGGTGCAGTTGCCATACCAGGCGGTGATACAGCCCGCCAGGATGCTCTCGATTGTGCATCTGTAGAAGTTTGTGAGTGCTTTTGGTGACCAGCCGAATTTCTTCAGCCTCCTGAGGTTGAAGAGGCGCTGCTGCGCCTTCTTCACGATGCTGTCTGTGTGAGTGGACCAATTCAGTTTGTCTGTGATGTGTATGCCGAGGAACTTAAAACTTGCTACCCTCTCCACTACTGTTCCATCGATGTGGATAGGGGGGTGTTCCCTCTGCTGTTTCCTGAAGTCCACAATCATCTCCTTAGTTTTGTTGACGTTGAGTGTGAGGTTGTTTTCCTGACACCACACTCCGAGGGCCCTCACCTCCTCCCTGTAGGCCGTCTCATCGTTGTTGGTAATCAAGCCTACCACTGTTGTGTCGTCCGCAAACTTGATGATTGAGTTGGAGGCGTGCGTGGCCACGCAGTCGTGGGTGAACAGGGAGTACAGGAGAGGGCTCAGAACGCAACCTTGTGGGGCCCCAGTGTTGAGGATCAGCGGGGAGGAGATGTTGTTGCCTACCCTCACCACCTGGGGGCGGCCCGTCAGGAAGTCCAGTACCCAGTTGCACAGGGCGGGGTCGAGACCCAGGGTCTCGAGCTTGATGACGAGCTTGGAGGGTACTATGGTGTTGAATGCCGAGCTGTAGTCGATGAACAGCATTCTCACATAGGTATTCCTCTTGGCCAGATGGGTTAGGGCAGTGTGCAGTGTGGTTGAGATTGCATCGTCTGTGGACCTATTTGGGCGGTAAGCAAATTGGAGTGGGTCTAGGGTGTCAGGTAGGGTGGAGGTGATATGGTCCTTGACTAGTCTCTCAAAGCACTTCATGATGACGGATGTGAGTGCTACGGGGCGGTAGTCATTTAGCTCAGTTACCTTAGCTTTCTTGGGAACAGGAACAATGGTGGCCCTCTTGAAGCATGTGGGAACAGCAGACTGGTATAGGGATTGATTGAATATGTCCGTAAACACACCGGCCAGCTGGTCTGCGCATGCTCTGAGGGCGCGGCTGGGGATGCCATCTGGGCCTGCAGCCTTGCGAGGGTTAACACGTTTAAATGTCTTACTCACCTCGGCTGCAGTGAAGGAGAGACCGCATGTTTTCGTTGCAGGCCGTGTCAGTGGCACTGTATTGTCCTCAAAGCGGGCAAAAAAGTTATTTAGTCTGCCTGGGAGCAAGACATCCTGGTCCGTGACTGGGCTGGGTTTCTTCCTGTAGTCCGTGATTGACTGTAGACCCTGCCACATGCCTCTTGTGTCTGAGCCGTTGAATTGAGATTCTACTTTGTCTCTGTACTGGCGCTTAGCTTGTTTGATAGCCTTGCGGAGGGAATAGCTGCACTGTTTGTATTCGGTCATGTTACCAGACACCTTGCCCTGATTAAAAGCAGTGGTTCGCGCTTTCAGTTTCACACGAATGCTGCCATCAATCCACGGTTTCTGGTTAGGGAATGTTTTAATCGTTGCTATGGGAACGACATCTTCAACGCACGTTCTAATGAACTCGCACACCGAATCAGCGTATTCGTCAATGTTGTTATATGACGCAATACGAAACATCTCCCAGTCCACGTGATGGAAGCAGTATTGGAGTGTGGAGTCAGCTTGGTCGGACCAGCGTTGGACAGACCTCAGCGTGGGAGCCTCTTGTTTTAGTTTCTGTCTGTAGGCAGGGATCAACAAAATGGAGTCGTGGTCAGCTTTTCCGAAAGGGGGGCGGGGCAGGGCCTTATATGCGTCGCGGAAGTTAGAGTAACAATGGTCCAAGGTCTTTCCTCCCCTGGTTGCGCAATCGATATGCTGATAAAATTTCAGGCCAGAGTTCAATCTTGGTTTCATCAGACCAGAGAGTCTTGTTTCTCATGGTCTGCGAGTCCTTTAGGTGCCTTTTGGCAAACTCCAACCGGTCTGTCATGTGCCTTTTACTGAGGAGTGGCTTCCGTCTGGCCACTCTAGCATAAAGGCCTGATTGGTGGAGTGCTGCAGAGATGGTTGTTCTTCTGGAAGGTTCTCCCATCTCCACAGAAGAACTCTGGAGCTCTGTCAGAGTGACCATTGGGTTCTTGGTCACCTCCCTGACCAAGGCCCTTCTCCCCCGATTGCTCAGTTTGGCCAGGCGGCCAGCTCCAGGAAAAGTTCCCACATTTTTCCATTAAAGAATGATGGAGGCCACTGCATTCTTGGGGACCTTCAATGCTGCAGAAATGTTTTGGTATCATTCCCCAGAACTGTGGCCCGACACAATCCTGTCTCGGCGCTCTACGGATAATCGTCTGACCTCATGGCTTGGTTTTTGCTCTGACATGCGCTGTCAACTGTGGGATCTTATATAGACAGGTGTGTGCCTTTCCAAATCATGTCCAATCAATAAAATTTACCACAGGTGGACTCCAATCAAGTTGTTAAAACATCTCAAGGACAATCAATGGAAACAGGATGCACCTGAGCTCAATTGAGTCTCATAGCAAAGGGTCTGTTTTCACTTTGTAATTATTGGGAATTGTGTGTAGATTGATGAGGACATTTTATTTAACTGATTTTAGAATAAGGCTGTAACATAACAAAATGTAGAAAAAGTGGTCTGAATACTTTACAAATGCACTGTATACAAAGTATGTGGACACCCCTTCAAATTAGTGGATTTGGCTATTTCAGCCACTCCCGTTGCTGACAGGTGTGTAAAATTGATCACAGAGCCATGTAATCTCCAAATAAAAAAATTGGCAGAAGAATGGCCTTACTGAAGAGCTTAGTGACTTTTAATGTGGCACCGTCATAAGATGCCACCTTTCCAACAAGTCAGTTCGTACATTTCTGCCCGGCTAGAGCTGCCCCTAAGTGCTGTTATTGGGAAGTGGAAACATCTAGGAGCAATAATGGCTCAGCCACAAAGTGGTAGACCACACAATCTCACAGAACGGGACCGCCAAGCGCTGAAGCGAGTAGCATGTAAAAATTGTCTGTCTTTGGTTGCAACATTACTGTCATGACGTTGACCTGTTGGGGGAGGTTTATGACCACCATAAATACCTTTCCCCTTTTTCCTCTCTCTACTCTACCGATGTGACTATTGAAAATCCCTTCGTTAACATAGAGAGTCTGGTAACATCAAAAGGAGGGAAACTGAACCATATTTCGGTAATCCAACCAGTTAAAAATATGCGTTGGTACTTAATGAATATGATGTCAGATCAGTTGGCGTCTGAGACATTATTACTGATGATAGGACAACATAAACTGTATCTTGGAAAATCTTCACATTCTAGTTATCAGATTCACATGGAATTGTTGTGCAATTTAAATGTTTAAATATGAAACTATTTGTGAAAAGATTAAATGTCATTTTTAGCTTCTTAATGAGAGAACGATTTGTCATAAGAACACCACTCTGCTCACTCAGAGGCCCCACCCAAGTGAACAGACATGGGTTGTAACCTATGAAACAGGCCCTTCTTTCACCACTATATAAACCCGTTGACGAAAATTAAACTTCCTGTTCCGCGGACGTGGTTCCTATGTTAAAAAGGCTCAGATAATAACCTAACGAAATTAGCATCGTGTTCAATGTGAAGGTGACTATCGACATGCCAAAAAGAGGAATTTCTACTATACCAGCCAGAATATAGCATGAGCATATAGCATGGAAACCTGGTATGAACTTTGAACTCTTATTCACTAAAGAAGTGATACCCTCTCCGCCCGCTAAACGTGGGCTAGGAGAGGACGGACAGAGTATCCATTCTACCATGCTCCAGTTCACCACTAGACATTCTTCAGAGGACCAGAGATCCATGCTGGACCAACCCGCCTTCTATCTACGACCCATCTACTGAAGCGCAGCTCAGAGCCTTCCCAGAAGAGTGGAGGCTGTTATAGCATCAAAAGGGGGACAAAATACATTTTAATGCCCTTGATTTTGTGTTGAGATGTTGGATGAGCAGGTGTCACTAGATGATCAGAAGTATCAATACTTACCAGACAAGAATTGATTCAAATTCTTCAACTGTTCGTTCAACCCTTAGAAATGGTTAAACTTGGAAAAACACAGAACATACAGGTGATAAGAATACACAGGACAATTGAATGACCAGGCTAGAAACCAGGGTTGGGGTCAATTCTCTTTTAATTCCAGTCAATTCAGAAAGAAATTCCAATTCCGAATTTTCCTCATTGAAAAGCATTGCAGATCATTTTAATTTCAGTGTATTTCCTGGATTAATCCCAACACTGCTAGAAACAAACCACACTGAAATTTTAATCCAATCCGTCCTGCAATACAACATCATGATCTAGCAGAACAAATTCAAAGAACTGTACAGTATTATACAGAGCAATGATTACATGGAATTCCCTTCCATCTCATATAACACAAGTGAACAGCAAACCTAGTTTCAAAAAACAAACAAAGCAACACCTCACAACGCTTCTCCCCCATGTGACCTACTTGTTGAGTGTAAGTATTGACATGTGTAACTGTTAGATGAGCACACACACACACACACACATTACATGTTCATGTTTTTAAAGGTATGTCAACTGTAAAGTATTTAGTCTGTAATGTATTTTTCGTTGTGTTGGACCCCAGTAAGACTAGCTGTCACAATTGGCGTCAACTAATGGGAATCCTAATCAAATCAAAACCACCACCTACTGGAAACAGTAATATAGTGCAGCTTAAATGCTCACTATTTACACCATACATATTTTATCTATAAATAATTAGAATATGTGAAGAAACCCCAGAGCTGACAAGGTACAAATCTGTCGTTCTGCCCCTGAACAGGCACTGTTCCTAGGCCTTCATTGAAAATAAGAATTTGTTCTTAACTGACTTGCCTAGTTAAATAAAGGTTAAAAAAAACTACCACAACACATTATTAGACTGACAGAACTGTGTGATTAAATAAACTATCAACACATTATTAGACTGACAGAACTGTGTGATTAAATAAACTATCAACACATTAGACTGTCAGTACTGTGTGATTAAATAAACTATCACAACACATTATTAGACTGTCAGAACTGTGTGATTAAATAAACTATCAACACATTATTAGACTGTCAGTACTGTGTGATTAAATAAACTATCAACACATTATTAGACTGTCAGAACTGTGTGATTAAATAAACTATCACCACAACACATTATTAGACTGACAGTTTATTTAATCACACAGTACTGACAGTCTAATGTGTTGTGATGATAGTTTATTTAATCACACAGTTCTATCACAACACATTATTAGACTGTCAGTACTGTGTGATTAAAAAGGAGCATCATACAACAGATACTGTATGCATAAGACCTGTACAGTACCAGTCAAAAATTTGGACACCTACTCATTCAAGTGTATTTGTATATTTTTACTATTTTCTACATTGTAGAATAATAGAAAGACATCAAAACTATGAAATAACACTTACGGAATCATGCACACGCTTGGGATTCTCTCAACCAGCTTCACCTGGAATGCTTTTCCAACAGTCTTGAAGGAGTTCCCACATATGCTGAGCACTTGTTGGCTGCATTTCCTTCAATTTGCGATCCAACTCATCCCAAACCATCTCAATTGAGTCAAGGTCGGGTGAATGTGGAGGCCAGGTCATCTGATGCAGCACTACATCTGTAACGACGTTCGTCTGTAGTAGGAGAAGCGGACCAAAAAGCAGCGTAGTGGTTATTCATGTTCTTTAATGGAAAACTGAACGATACATGAAATAACTCAAATCTACAAAACAACAAACGGAACGTGAAAACCTATACAGCCTATCCTGTGACAACAAACACAGTGACAGGAACAATCACCCACAAACACACAGTGAAACCCAGGCTACCTAAGCATGATTCTCAATCAGAGACAACTAATGACACCTGCCTCTGATTGAGAACCATACTAGGCCGAAAACATAGAAATGCCCCAAAACATAGAAAAACAAACATAGACTGCCCACCCAACTCACGCCCTGACCATACTAAATAAATACAAAACAACGGAAATAGAGGTCAGAACGTGACAACATCACTCTCCTTCTTCTTCAGTCCCACTAAGCCCAAACCACATGGGATGGCGTATCGCTGCAGAATGCTGTGGTAGCCATGCTGGTTAAGTGTGCCTTGAATTCTAAATAAATCACAATCAGTGTCACTGGCACAGCACGGCCACACCTCCTCCTCCATGCTTCACGGTGGGAACCACACATGCGGAGATCATCCGTTCACCTACCCTACGTCTCACAAAGACACGGCGGTTGGAACCAAATATTTCATTTGGATTTATCAGACCAAAGGAAAGATGAGCAACGGACATTAGACCGGAGGAAGTGTTTTTTGGCCCAGGCAAGTCTCTTCTTCTTATTGGTGTCCTTTAGTAGTGGTTTCTTTGCAGCAATTCAACCATGAAGGGCTGATTCAGGCAGTCTTCTCTGAACAGTTGATGTTGATGTGTCTGTTACTTGAACTCTGTGAAGCATTTATTTGGACTGCAATTTCTGAGGCTGGTAACTCTAATGAACTTATCCTCTGCAGCAGAGGTACCTGAGTCTTCCTTTCCTGTGGCAGTCCTCATGAGAGCCAGTTTCATCATAGCAGAGGTAACTGAGTCTTCCTTTCCTGTGGCAGTCCTCATGAGAGCCAGTTTCATCATAGCAGAGGTAACTGAGTCTTCCTTTCCTGTGGCGGTCCTCATGCGAGCCAGTTTCATCATAGCCTTGATGGTTTTTGCAAGTGCACTTGAAACTTTCAAAGTTCTTGAAATGTCCCATATTGACTGACCTTCATGTCTTAAAGTGAGGATGGACTGTCATTTCTCTTTGCTTATTTGAGCTGTTCTTGCCATAATATGGACTTGGTCAATAAACAAATAGGGCTATCTTCTGTATACCACCCTTACATTGTCACAACACAACTGATTTGCTCAAACACATTAAGAGGGAAAGAAATACCACAAATGTACTTTTAACAAGGCACACCTGTTAATTGAAATGCATTCCAGGTGACTACCTCATGAAGCTGGTTGAGAGAATGCCAAGAGTGTGCAAAGCTGTCATCAAGGCAAAGGGTGGCTACTGTGATGAATCTAAAATCTAAAATAAATTTTGATTTGTTTACATGATTCCATATGTGTAATTTCATAGTTTTGATGTTTTCACTGTTATTCTACAATGTAGTTATTTGTAAATATAAAAACCCTTGAGTAGGTGTGTCCATCTTCTGACTGGTACTGTATAACCACAATTGTTATCAATACATTACTCAAAATACATTGTGAAAATGGCAGCACAGTGCAATGGAAAATGTAAATTCCCTCACTCATCTGCCAGCTAAATCCCAGTGTGAAGCGACAAATTATTTTCTACTTTAATTGGTGAAACTAAATCCCCAAGCTGCCAGCACACCATAGCTGTTGCCTTCACTCAGTCTAAATCATGTGTGACCAATAGCCTGTTTGTGTGTGTGCTTGTATTGCTATCCTTGTGGGTACCAGTAATCCCTAAATCTCCACAGGGATAGTAAAACAAAGAAAATTCTCCCTTGTGGGTACATTTCCCACATCCCCACGATGACAAAGGCTATTTTAAGGTTAGGGATTAAGGTTAGGGTTAGAATCATGGTTTAGGTGTTAGAGAAAAAAGGATTTTGAATGGAAATCAATTTTAGCTCCCCGCAAGGATAGTAAAACACATGTGTGTGTTCTCTGTCATGCGTGGTAAATGAAATAAATCCCATGCAGAGATTCCCACACTAAAAAGACACTGCATAGTCAATCCGACATCTGCATTGACTGTGCAGCATTTACGATGATACGGCCTCTGCAGAAGTCATAGCATGTATACTTCTTGCGCTTCGCAGAGCAGTGTAGAGCTGTTGTCAAGGAAGTTTTCAAGGAAACGTATTTGTGTTTATACAGGACCTCCCGCCCCCACCTACCATCAACCAATCATGTCAATGCTGAGCTATAGTATATGCAGCCCTCTGTATTGTTGAAACATTTGGGAGGCGCATGGCAATGCGGTACAGAGATCAATTTGGCCTATGCATGTCTCTGGAGGCTCCGCGATCACGTCACCCCCTTCATATGGAGCATCCAACCACATTTTTGGATCAAGCATAAAGGTTTTAAAGATTTGTTTCTGTCACCCACCAACTATGTTCTGATATCCTCCTGGGGGCTGAAGGGGTACTTGCCAGCCAGAGCCACACACACCGTGTTTAGACAGGGAGCCTAATTATGATATATTTTCCCACAAATTGTTATTTTGACCAATCAGATCAGCTCTGAAAAAGATCTAATGAGATTGGTCAAAAGACCAACTAGTGGTAGAAATATCAGAATTGGGCTGCCTGTCTAAACAAAGCCAAACACACACACACGGTGCAACAAGCCATCAGAGAATTATGGCTGGCTGTATGAGGGGGATTCTCTAGAAGCGTGCAAAGTACTAACAATTATTTAAGCTTTGACCAATCCCAGAGGTTTGTAAGACCCTGGGTTTAATAATAATTAGGCAAAGACTCAGCTTATGCAAAAGACCTGCACAGTTTATTCAGAGAACGTTCTAAAGTCCATAATACATAATACAAAGACATGTCATTTTATAACTCACCCCCTCCCTACCTACTACACGCACATACAGACACACAAACAGTAGGTGGGATGTATCTTTCCCCACAGTTCTCACCACTCGTTTATCACTACCAAGCTGGCAGTTCCATCCTCCCGAGATTAGAGGGACCTTGACGGGACTCCCTTTCCTGCCGTAAGTTTCTCAGAGTTCTAGCCAGGTCAGGTCATACATAGTTTAATTGTTCTCTGTATTTTCTTAGTCACACACACATTTCTACTTGTCTCGACCAAACCTTATTAGACTGAAGTTTATCATTCTAATTCATTATACATGTTACATAATCTAATAATTACATTTCAGGGTGGAATTCTTTAGTCATTACCTTAAACATATAAATTCCCTTATCATAGTGGAAGAGTTCCCTCTGTTGTAGCAGCAAGTTCTCAAGTGGGACAAAAGTTCCACACTAAAGCCGGTAACGGGAGATTGCAATGAGACAAGGCTAGATATGGAGGAGAGGGAAGACGGGGGATGGAGGATGGGGGGAGAGGGCTGTGGAGGTAAGAGGGAAAGTGGGCATTTTTGCCCTCCTGCATCTTTTTATACACAGAAGATAGCCACTGAACATTATCACACATTTTATCTGTCTCTCTGTGACCGCCGATAACTTCAGAACAAAGTTACGACAAATAAAGTTGCCAATATCTTTGCAATTGATACAAACATTTAAAAACTGAAAACCGAGATGACTGCATTAGAATATTGTCATGTCTTTGGCATCATTAAAGTGAAGACTTATTTTATCAAATCAATTCTCTGTAATTATTATTACGTGATGAACTAATCATGTAAATGTAATTAACTAGGAAGTCTGGGCACCAAGGAAAATCTTCAGATTACAAAGTTATAATTTTCCTAATATAACTTTTCAGATATTTAAATATCTGATCAATCAGTCTTCTAATTAATTAATTATTCTTTACCTCTTGTTAGTCTCATTCCAAACAGCGTAAGTTGGTTATCTGCACGAACCCAGCCTTCACTATGAATCCTCCATACATCAATTGTCTTAACCTCTCTGGTACAAGTGTCAAGTGTTAGAACATTGTTTCAGGCTTCTCATGTGAAGGGGGGCTGTTTGACTAAGGGGTCGGCCTGCAGCATCGTTCTCAGTCACACGCTTTCACATAAGAGCAACCTGCGTTCCATTGCTTTTTTACAGACAATGGAATTCTCCGGTTGGAACATTATTGAACTTTTATGATAACAACATCCTAAAGATTGATTCTATACTTAGTTTGACAAGTTTCTTCGACCTGTAATATAACTTTTTGAACATTTCGTCCGAATGGACCAGATTGCGCTTTTGGATTTGTTTACCAAACGCCCTAACAAAAGAAGCTATTGGACATAAATGGACATTATCGAACAAAACAAGCATTTATTGTGGAACTGCGATTCCTGGGAGTGCATTCTGATGAAGATCATCAAAGGTAAGTGAATATTCATAATGCTATTTATGAATAATGTTGACTACGCAACATGGCGGATATTTCTCTGGCTGGTTTGGGCTCTGAGCACCGTTCTCAGATTATGCTTTTTCCGTAATTTTTTGGGGAAATCTGACACAGCGGTTGCATTAAGGAAAAGTGTATCTAAAGTTCCATGTATAATAGTTGTATTTTCATCAACATTTATTATGAGTATTTCTGTGAATTCATGTGGCTCTCTGCAATATCACTGCATGTTTTGGAACTACTGAACGTAACACGCCAATGTAAAATAAGATTTTTGGATATAAATATGACTTTTACAGAACAAAACATACATGTATTGTGTAACATGAAGTCCTACGAGTGTCATCTGATGAAGATCATCAAAGGTTAGTGATGAATTTTCTCTCTATTTGTGCTTTATGTGACTCCTCTCGTTGGCTGGAAAAATGACTGGGTTTTTCTGTGAGTTGGTGGTGACCTAACTTAATCGTTTGTGGGGCTTTCGCTGTAAAGCATTTTTGAAATCACTGTGGCTGGATTAACAAGAATTTTATCTTTAAAATGGTGCCTAATACTTGTATGTTTGAGAAATTTGATTTGTGTTTGATTTGTATTTGGCGCCCTGCAATTTCATTGGCAGTTGGCGAGGGGTTCCGCTAGACAGGTTAATATAATTATTATAATTGAAAAGCTAATCCTTTGCACATGAACGCTCACTCATTCGGGAATAATTGCTATCAATATATATATTTACGCTCAGTGTGTTGTCATGATCTCTGTTGGAATCGTCCATCTTTCTGTTGGAAAGTTCATCTGAACTTCTCTTTGCGTCCCTGGAGTCTTTCGTGGTTAGAATGGATACTTCAGAGTCCCATTCAGAAATGTTCTTATAGAATAGTTGTTTCGGCGGTTGTCGGTCTTCGCAGCCAGTCGACATAAATTCTAGCTGCAGACCAGTAATTAGTATCGAAGATATGCTCTTATTCTGTTGGTATCGGTAGTCTCAGAGTTTAACCATTTCCACCAGTGTAGCCAATGCTCCACGTGGTTTGGTTAGGAATTCAACAACCAAGGAATGCATGGTCTCTACTCAAACCTTAGCCCTCTTGGTAATCGAGGTACGCATGGTCTGAAGTGGGCTTCTCAAGGTGGGGATTATATTCGGAACAACATAAAAGGCTGTCCCATGACGCCAAATCAATGTCTGTGCTCATGGGGGCGGGCCAATGACTTAGTGAAACTTTAAAGGAAATTGGATTCTCATTCATTAAACAGTTTGAAATCACATTACATCATTTCACAAATAGTTTAATCTTTACTCATTCATTTTATACAATAATTAGATGCAAACTCATAACGGAGGCTCCTGGATAAACAGAGTTATGGTAATGTGGCTGTATTGTCTCATGAGGTCACAAACATGAGACAAAATGGACCGGTTGTAGCTGGATTCTCCACCGACCATTTACACATTCTCCAAAACATGGATATTGTTCAGTTCTTAAGTTCTATGAGGTAGAATAAATTCCTTTGGTCTACTGTGAAATTCTCTCTCTCTATACTGCAGAAGGGAGAGAGTCTCCTCCAGGAATTTACGACCTGAGATAACAGAACCTGGGTTTAAATGGGAGAGCGGGGAAAGGCACTTGCTATACCCAAAGAAGGCCACGTGATGACAACATAAACAGTAGGCCATATGCCTATTTCAATCATATTGAAATAGCCTGCATTTCATTCTCAATCAATTTAGTTATATTCTGCTACTTGTATACTACTGTCTGTAATTTCTCTCATTATAAACTCAGCAAAAAAAGAAAAGTCCCTTTTTCAGGACCGTCTTTCCAAAATAATTAGTAAAAATCCAAATAACTTCACAGATCTTCATTGTAAAGGGTTTAAACACTGTTTCCCATGCTTGTTCAATGAACCATAAACAATTAATGAAAATGCACCTGTGGAACGATCGTTAAGAGACTAACAGACGGTAGGCAATTAATGTCACAGTTACGAAAACTTAGGACACTAAAGATACCTTTCTACTGACTAAAAAACACCTAACGAAAGATGCCCAGGGTCCCTGCTCATCTGTGTGAACGTGCCTTAGGCATGCTGAAAGGAGGCATGAGGACTGCAGATGTGGCCAGGGAAATAAATTGCAATGCCCGTACTGCGAGACACCTAAACGAGCGCTACAGGGAGACAGGATGGACAGCTGATCGTCCTCGCAGTGTCAGACAATGTGTAATAACACCTGCACAGGATCGGTACATCCGAACATCACACCTGAGGGACAGGTACAAGATGGTAATAACTGGGACAGGTACAAGATGGTAATAACTGCCCGAGTTACACCAGGAACGCACAATCCCGCACCGACTGTCCGCAATAGGCTGAGAGAGTCTGGACTGAGGGCTTGTAGGCCTGTTGTAAGGCAGGTCCTCACCAGACATCATCGGCAACAACGTTGCCTATGGGCACAAACCCATCGTCGCTGACTCAGACAGGACTGCTCTTCACTGACGAGTCGCGGTTTTGTCTCACCAGGGGTGATGGTCGGATTCGCGTTTATCGTCAAAGGAATGAGCGTTACACCGAGGCCTGAGCGGGATTGATTTGGAGGTCATGGTCTGGGACGGTGTGTCACAGCATCATCGGACTGAGCTTGCTGTCATTGCAGGCAATCTCAACGCTGTGCGTTACAGGGAAGAAATCCTCCTCCCTCATGTGGTACCCTTCCTGCAGGCTCATCCTGACATGACCCTCCAGCATGACAATGCCAGCAGCCATACTGCTCGTTCTGTGCGTGATTTCCTGCAAGACAGGAATGCTCTGCCATGGCCAGTGAAGAGCCCGGATCTCAATCCCATTGAGCATGTCTGGGACGTGTTGGATCGGAGGGTGAGGGCTAGGGCTATTCCCCCCAGAAATGTCCGGGAACTTGCAGGTGCCTTGGTGGAAGAGTGGGGTAACATCTCACAGTAATAACTGGCAAATCTGGTGCAGTCCATGAAGAGGAGATGCAAAGGCAGGACTTAACCCAGCTGGTGGCCACACCAGATACTGACCGTTACTTGTGATTTTGACCCCCCCCCCCCTTTGTTCAGAGACACATTATTCCATTTATTTTAGTCACATGTCTGTGGAACTTGTTCAGTTTGTGTCTCAGTTGTTGAATCTTATGTTCATACAAATATTTACACATGTTAAGTTTGCTGAAAATAAACGTAGTTGACAGTGAGGACATTTCATTTTTTTGCTGAGTTTATTTCATGTTGCCTAACAAACTCAGTAAAAAAATAAACGTCCTCTCAATGTCAACTGCTTTTATTTTCAGCAAACTTAACACGTTTATGTGCCAAATCTTGATTTAGTGCATTGTCGTCTGTATTGAGAAATAATTATAATGTTCATGTAAGCTTTGAATGGACAAAGCTGATCCGAGAGCAGTGCTCCCTTTCTTTCGATCCTATAAGTATCAACCCAATCCTCAAACAACAGTCCTCTCTGCATGGTGTTTTGGGAAATGCATATTGCATTTTCGGCCGTTGGAACGACAGATGCATCGTTAACACACTCAAGCCTAAATTCCATCCCTATCGGGAAACCGAGCCCTGGTCCAGACAGCTAGTGTCTCATTCGGTCTCACACATCAGACACTGCTGTGTGCTATTAGCTTGAGGACCAGGTTACACTGTCAGAGCAGCAGACACCTCAGACCACATGTCCAGTCTCTCCCTCTCTGTGTACTTCTGACCAGGGGCTGATGAGGAATAAAACATCACCAATCAGTCATGGGGAAATCATTAGGAACCAGCTCAAATGTGATACCGGACAGGAGGATATTGCAATGGAGGACAGACAGTGTACATTTTTTAACATTTATTTAACCTTTATTTAACTAGGCAAGTCAGTGGTCATTCCGGTCTCACACCAGATGACCACATGATGAATCCTAGATTGATTCTGCAAATCAATACCTTCTGGGGTGAATGAATCACAACATGAACCATGTGACAAAATGCCCCAATCAAAACACAACTCACTGCCACCCTGTCACTTCCATCAGCAGTGAGACCGTGAGGCTGAGACCCAGACTGCAGACCAGTAGAGCTGCAGGCACAGACTATCCTAGCACCGTCTGTGTTACATGACAAGACAGCGGAGTCTGGAGGACTGATTCACTGTCATCTCAGCATGCTAGTTGCACCAGCCTGTCTGAACAGGACAAAGCTAGCCTGGTTCCAAACCCATGTGCTGTCACGACATCACAAATGACCATAGGAGTCGGCCAGACAACTCAAACAGATCCTGAACCGCAGCTCAAATCGAATTTTATTGGTCACATACACGTTAACAGATGTTATTGCGGGTGTAGCGAAATGCTTGTGTTTCTAGCTCCAGCTGCCTGCTTTTCTCTGCAGCCTCCTCACAGGCCAGTCTGGTAAGGTGTCGTACAGTCCATCAGTATGCACTAACACATAGCAAAGGCCAGGACAAGTGTCGTGCCAATTAACCTGGCTGAAATGTTGCATGGAATTCTGTTACACGTGTTCAGTAAGATTCTCTCTGCTGGGGCAGTGCAGACTTGAGTGACCTTGTGATGGTAGATTCTGATTGGTCCCACGCTGTGACCCATCCAGGCTCTTCGTAGAGGTGTTCACTATGACTGGTTTTAATTTGATCTGCCAGGGAACGCTCAAGGACAATTCAAAATGACCATAAGGACGAGCACATAATCTTCAGGGAAGAGGTCCTCCACAAAATTAAACAATTGTTTCAAATAATTTGCATTAGTGCAATAGCACACTATTACAACAGTAAATATTTTTATAATTAAGGTCTAGTATGATTGGCTATAGTTTGTTTCAAATGAAGTATGATTGGCTATATTTAGTTTCAGATGACGTATGATTGGCTATAGCTCGTTTCAGATGACGTATGATTGGCTATAGCTTGTTTCTGATTAACTATGATTGGCTATAGCTTGTCTCAGATGAAGTATGATTGGCTATAGCTTGTTTCAGATGAAGGGTGATATAGGTTTCAATATATAATAATGTTAAGCGACAAATGGGACTCCATTTTATGCATTTATTCATGTAGTTATTTCACTCTGATTCAAAGGCTCAAGGCGGGGTCAGCGATTTAATAGCCAAAAATACTCTAGAATTTGTGGTTAATTTCATCTCCTTTCCTTTCTTGTTCTCATCACTTGTTTTCCTTCCTTAAAAATGCCACAAAACTTTGAAAAGTGCATTTCTTTGAATTTCTTCAAAACTTCTTTTTTTCCCTCTCCCTTTCTCCTTCTTCCCCATAAAAATGTCACCCCCCCCTCAAGGCTTATGAGGTCACAAATTCGCAAAAAGAAACAGCCAACATTTTTTCCCCAAAGGTTTTATAACCATCCTGTTCTCACACACAAACAACCTTCTCCTTTTTACACAGCCAGAGAAGAACAACAAAGAAAAATAAACTCCCAAACCTTTTGTACAGAGAAATCAAACTAAATGGAGAAAATGTCTTATATTAGTCCAGGTTTTTATCCTCAATAAACCCTCTCAGGTTTCTGCCATTCTAATGTGGAAGGGGAGGGAGACATACCAGGCACAGGTCTGTGTCTATTGACATGAGGCTCTGTGTGTAGTAGGTAATATCAGTCAGTCAGTTAATTATACCGCGCTGCTGGTCCGTCTGTTTCTTTATATGGATTAGGAACCAGTTGTATGTCTAGAGGCCATTTTTCCAGTCATCCAGTAATGTCTGATAGTGCGAGTGTGTGTGTGACAATGTGTCTGTGTGTCATCAGCTTGAATCTGTCAGAGTATGCAAGTCTAAATTGTGTTTGTGTGTGTGTGTGTTGAGTCTCTGTGTGGGTAGGTCTAAGCCAGTCCGAATCCCTCGGAGCATTCCTGAATGGCCAGCAGCAGCATGTGCCTCAGCTTCTCATAGCTCTCGTAGGCTGGGAGGTCCAGCTGGTTGAAGCTACAGGAGAAGAGACAAATGGTTTGTAAGGGAATTGAGAATGGTAGCTCTTTACCCGAGTACCTGAAGTTCTATCATATCGACCTGGCTGAATGGAAACTTCAGATCTACATGCATAACTAACTACATTATTTTGACATCAATCCATCAGTATTCATTAATGGTACCAGGTGTGAGTTGTGTGGCTGTATAGGTCTTTACCAGGTGTGAGCTGTATAGGTCTTTACCAGGTGCGAGCTGTGTTGCTGTATAGGTCTTTACCAGGTGTGAGCTGTGTGGCTGTATAGGTCTTCACCAGGTGTGAGCTGTGTGGCTGTATAGATCTTCACCAGGTGTGAGCTGTATAGGTCTTCACCAGGTGTGAGCTGTATAGGTCTTCACCAGGTGTGAGCTGTGTGGCTGTATAGGTCTTTACCAGGTGTGAGTTGTGTGTCTGTATAGGTCTTTACCAGGTGTGAGTTGTGTGTCTGTATAGGTCTTTACCAGGTGTGAGCTGTATAGGTCTTTACCAGGTGTGAGCTGTATAGGTCTTTACCAGGTGTGAGCTGTGTGGCTGTATAGGTCTTCACCAGGTGTGAGTTGTGTGTCTGTATAGGTCTTTACCAGGTGTGAGCTGTATAGGTCTTCACCAGGTGTGAGCTGTGTGTCTGTATAGGTCTTTACCAGGTGTGAGCTGTGTGGCTGTATAGGTCTTCACCAGGTGTGAGCTGTGTGGCTGTATAGGTCTTTACCAGGTGTGAGCTGTATAGGTCTTCACCAGGTGTGAGCTGTGTGGCTGTATAGGTCTTCACCAGGTGTGAGCTGTGTGTCTGTATAGGTCTTTACCAGGTGTGAGCTGTGTGTCTGTATAGGTCTTCACCAGGTGTGAGCTGTGTGGCTGTATAGGTCTTTACCAGGTGTGAGCTGTATAGGTCTTCACCAGGTGTGAGCTGTGTGGCTGTATAGGTCTTCACCAGGTGTGAGCTGTGTGGCTGTATAGGTCTTCACCAGGTGTGAGCTGTGTGGCTGTATAGGTCTTTACCAGGTGTGAGCTGTATAGGTCTTCACCAGGTGTGAGCTGTGTGTCTGTATAGGTCTTTACCAGGTGTGAGCTGTGTGGCTGTATAGGTCTTCACCAGGTGTGAGCTGTGTGGCTGTATAGGTCTTTACCAGGTGTGAGCTGTGTGGCTGTATAGGTCTTTACCAGGTGTGAGCTGTATAGGTCTTCACCAGGTGTGAGCTGTGTGTCTGTATAGGTCTTTACCAGGTGTGAGCTGTGTGTCTGTATAGGTCTTCACCAGGTGTGAGCTGTGTGTCTGTATAAGTCTTTACCAGGTGTGAGCTGTGTGTCTGTATAGGTCTTCACCAGGTGTGAGCTGTGTGTCTGTATAGGTCTTCACCAGGTGTGAGCTGTGTGGCTGTATAGGTCTTTACCAGGTGTGAGCTGTGTGTCTGTATAGGTCTTTACCAGGTGTGAGCTGTGTGTCTGTATAGGTCTTCACCAGGTGTGAGCTGTGTGTCTGTATAGGTCTTCACCAGGTGTGAGCTGTGTGTCTGTATAGGTCTTCACCAGGTGTGAGCTGTGTGTCTGTATAGGTCTTTACCAGGTGTGAGCTGTGTGTCTGTATAGGTCTTCACCAGGTGTGAGCTGTGTGTCTGTATAGATCTTCACCAGGTGTGAGCTGTGTGTCTGTATAGGTCTTTACCAGGTGTGAGCTGTGTGTCTGTATAGGTCTTCACCAGGTGTGAGCTGTGTGTCTGTATAGATCTTTACCAGGTGTGAGCTGTGTGTCTGTATAGGTCTTCACCAGGTGTGAGCTGTGTGTCTGTATAGGTCTTTACCAGGTGTGAGCTGTGTGTCTGTATAGGTCTTTACCAGGTGTGAGCTGTGTGTCTGTATAGGTCTTCACCAGGTGTGAGCTGTGTGTCTGTATAGGTCTTTACCAGGTGTGAGCTGTGTGTCTGTATAGGTCTTCACCAGGTGTGAGCTGTGTGTCTGTATAGGTCTTCACCAGGTGTGAGCTGTGTGTCTGTATAGGTCTTCACCAGGTGTGAGCTGTGTGTCTGTATAGGTCTTCACCAGGTGTGAGCTGTGTGTCTGTATAGGTCTTCACCAGGTGTGAGCTGTGTGTCTGTATAGGTCTTCACCAGGTGTGAGCTGTGTGTCTGTATAGGTCTTCACCAGGTGTGAGCTGTGTGTCTGTATAGGTCTTCACCAGGTGTGAGCTGTGTGTCTGTATAGGTCTTTACCAGGTGTGAGCGGACGGTAGGCGGTCGGTGGAGCGGTCGTCGCGGTGGATCTGGAACTTCTGTATTCCGTTCATGCCCTCCAGCGCTGCGAAGCCCTGCAGCGGAACCTTGGACGTGCCCGTCACAAACTGCAGGAACTTGGCTCTGTCCGCCTGGTCGAAGGAACGCAGGGCCCGCCAGAACCACTGGATCTGAGGTGACGGGGAGGAACGGTCAGGGTCACCGCCTCACTACACTGACCAGTAGCACATCTATATGAATGCATAGTATATAATACAACCAACAGACTATAATTTGGCATTGTGGGACATTGTTGGTCCTGGGTCGAATTCATCAGCAAACAAAAGACAAGTGACTAAAAAAGGGAGGGACTACCGGATCTTGTCCCCAAAAAATAAACTCATCTTTATTTTCCGTTGCAAAATGGTTGACCTACATTTTGCCCTAATGAATATGCATCTATGTCTCTACCTGTATGGAGCTGGACTGGTACTTGGTGTGTGTCTCTACCTGTATGGAGCTGGACTGGTACTTGGTGTGTCTCTCTACCTGTATGGAGCTGGACTGGTACTTGGTGTGTGTCTCTACCTGTATGGAGCTGGACTGGTACTTGGTGTGTGTCTCTACCTGTATGGAGCTGGACTGGTACATGGTGTGTCTCTCTACCTGTATGGAGCTGGACTGGTACTTGGTGTGTCTCTCTACCTGTATGGAGCTGGACTGGTACTTGGTGTGTGTCTCTACCTGTATGGAGCTGGACTGGTACTTGTGGTACTCGGTGTTGGCCTTGAGGTCGTCTATATCTATAGTGGGAAGGCCAGATATCAGCAGCTCCAGCTCCTGCTCTGTGAAGATGGAGATCAGCCTCTTGGGGATGATCTCGTAGAAACCCTCCAGGTAGGCAGACAGCTGCTTACGGATGGCACCTACAGGGGGGGGGCAGAGAGAGAGGGAGTACAGAGTTAAACACTTACAAGGCTACACAAGTAGTACCTCACTATGACAAGATGATTTCTGCCAAGCAACCTGTGAGAAAGAAGACAGGTTCACATGAAACCGACTTCCCCAACTTACAGGATTCATTTCTAAAAATATATATATGTGTTGCAGCACACAGGTCAAAAGCGCATTACTTCATGTTTTGCAGACAGTGTTGCTGACAAAGTCTTGGTGTACATTTGACTAAGTATGCTCCTGTTATACATGAACACCTCCAACAAGTGTATGACATGTATAATCTATATCTCTGGCTATTTGACTGAATGTTCACAAATGTAGTATGTCAATTAAAGATGTACTTTTAAAGGCTGGGTTTCTAAGATAGATGTGATTGATGTGTCTGGTCTCACCAGTCATCTTCATCTGACAAACCAGGTGGACGTACTCCTTCTTGTTCTCCTCGGTGACAATGATGTTGCCTCCGTTAGGCTTCAGGTCACGTACCTCACACACACCAAACTCCTGAACCTGAGCAAGAGGAGGATAGAGACACACGAGAGAGCAAGGGACACGAGAGAGAGGGAGAGAGAGGGAGGAGGATGGAGGGACATGAGAGAGAGACACGAGAGAGAGGGAATGGAGGGACGTGAGAGAGAGAGGGGGATGGAGGGACGCGTGCGAGAGGATAGGGAGAGAGAGACAGAGACACGAGAGAGAGGGAATGGAGGGACGTGAGAGAGGGGGATGGAGGGACGTGAGAGAGAGAGAGGGGGATGGAGGGACGTGAGAGAGAGAGGGGGATGGAGGGATGTGAGAGAGAGAGGGGGATGGAGGGACGTGAGAGAGAGAGGGGGATGGAGGGACGTGAGAGAGAGAGAGAAGGGGATAGAGGGACACGAGAGAGAGGATAGGGAGACAGAGACATGAGAGAGAGACAGGAAGGAAGATGGAGGGACATGAAAGAGGCAAGCGGGAGGGGGTGGAGGGATGGAGACAGTTCAGCAGTGCTTCCACATAATGTAATAGTATGTGTGAGGTCACATGCTATAGAGAAATGTAACTAACATGATTTATCCAATGTTGGGCCAAGGGCTGTTAGTGATCATTTAGGTCACATTCTCTATACCCATCCTGAGACAATGGCCTGTATAATTAGCAGTTTTGTGAGTTTGGTTGATGTAAAAGACAGAGAAAGGAAGTACCTCAGTGCTGAATGTCAGCTCATAGCCCAGAGTAGACACATTATTCTCCAGCAGGTAGACCAGACCCTGGAAGAACGGGTAGTCCTCAC
The DNA here is from genome assembly GCF_045791955.1 of Oncorhynchus clarkii lewisi. Lineage (NCBI taxonomy): Eukaryota > Metazoa > Chordata > Actinopteri > Salmoniformes > Salmonidae > Oncorhynchus > Oncorhynchus clarkii. The sequence goes on from NC_092155.1 coordinate 68,839,745, forward strand.
TCTCCATGTCTGTGTACCTGACGACACAACACACACGCTCAATCAACTACTGCACGGTGACACTCCACAGTTAACACACATCTCTACATACGTACATCTCCATGATCTCAAAACTGTTTGCCCTCATGTATGGAGATGGAAATGGAATGTTTAGTAGTGTGTGTGTGTTACCTGACACTCTTGCCCAGGATGTGCTTGTAGAAGCTGTGTGTGAAGTAGTGTGTGTGTGTGTTACCTGACACTCTTGCCCAAGATGTGCTTGTAGAAGCTGTGTGTGAAGTAGTGTGTGTGTGTGTGTGTTACCTGACACTCTTGCCCAGGATGTGCTTGTAGAAGCTGTGTGTGAAGTAGTGTGTGTGTGTTACCTGACACTCTTGCCCAGGATGAGCTTGTAGAAGCTGTGTGTGAAGTAGTGTGTGTGTGTGTGTTACCTGACACTCTTGCCCAGGATGTGCTTGTAGAAGCTGTGTGTGAAGTAGTGTGTGTGTGTGTGTTACCTGACACTCTTGCCCAGGATGTGCTTGTAGAAGCTGTGTGTGAAGTAGTGTGTGTGTGTGTTACCTGACACTCTTGCCCAGGATGTGCTTGTAGAAGCTGTGTGTGAAGTAGTGTGTGTGTGTGTTACCTGACACTCTTGCCCAGGATGTGCTTGTAGAAGCTGTGTGTGAAGTAGTGTGTGTGTGTTACCTGACACTCTTGCCCAGGATGTGCTTGTAGAAGCTGCGTGTGAAGTAGTGTGTGTGTGTTACCTGACACTCTTGCCCAGGATGTGCTTGTAGAAGCTGCGTGTGAAGTAGCACTCCAGCAGTCGGTTGTCGTAGACGGCTTTGGCCACCACGCGACCTACGAACTTGAAGTAGCTGAGGTGGTTTGGGTTGCAGTGGGACGAGGGGTTAATGGTGTAGGTGACCCTGTCGCCGGGCGAGGTGCGGAACAGGGCGTACATGGCGTTAAACATCTCCCTGGAGATGATCATGTACCACTCTCTCAGCAGACCTCCTGCATCCTGACCCTCCTCCCCTTCAAACACTATGTACCTGGTGGGGGGGAAAGGAGATGTACGAGGTCAGTGCACTTCACTGTCATTCTGTCAATAGTCACAACACAGGGACATAAATAATACAAAAAGACAGAAGCAATCCAGATAAATAGAGACAGAAACCCCGACAGACAGAGACCCCGACAGACAGAGACCGAGAGACCCCGACAGACAGAGACCCCGACAGACAGAGAAACGCTGAGAGAGAAACCCTGAGAGAGAAACCCTGAGAGAGAGAGAGAGAGAGAGAACCCCAAAGAGAGAGAGAGAGAGAGAGAACCCCAGAGAGAGAGAGAACCCCAAAGAGAGAGAGAGAACCCCAAAGAGAGAGAGAGAGAGAACCCCAAAGAGAGAGAGAGAGAGAACCCCAAAGAGAGAGAGAGAGAGAACCCCAAAGAGAGAGAGAGAGAGAACCCCAAAGAGAGAGAGAGAGAACCCCAAAGAGAGAGAGAGAGAGAACCCCAAAGAGAGAGAGAGAGAGAACCCCAAAGAGAGAGAGAGAGAACCCCTAAGAGACAGAACCCCTAAGAGACAGAACCCCTAAGAGACAGAAACCCTAAGAGACAGAAACCCTAAGAGACAGAAACCCTAAGAGACAGAAACCCTAAGAGACAGAAACCCTAAGAGACAGAAACCCTAAAAACCCTAAGAGACAGAGAGAGAAATCAGAGTCTCTTACAGCCTGTTCTCCCAAAGAGAGAGAGAGAGAACCCCAAAGAGAGAGAGAGAGAGAACCCCAAAGAGAGAGAGAGAGAGAACCCCAAAGAGAGAGAGAGAGAGAACCCCAAAGAGAGAGAGAGAGAGAGAACCCCTAAGAGACAGAACCCCTAAGAGACAGAACCCCTAAGAGACAGAACCCCTAAGAGACAGAACCCCTAAGAGACAGAAACCCTAAGAGACAGAAACCCTAAGAGACAGAAACCCTAAGAGACAGAAACCCTAAGAGACAGAAACCCTAAAAACCCTAAGAGACAGAGAGAGAAATCAGAGTCTCTTACAGCCTGTTCTTCATGTCCTCGGGACTCTTGCGGTGCAGCTCTCTGTAGGAGTCTTCAAACACGTGATCTCTCCTGACGTGGACAGCCATATCCTCCTTCCTCAGACCCTCATCCAGACGCTCCAGCTCCTGACGGAAGTACCTGGGGAGAGGGAGGGGGTCAATAATATTTTAAAAAGCTCAAATATTATCATGAAAGAGGCACACTTCCATTCAAGGGACCAGTGTTTGAACTGGAGAGAGATCAGGGTTGTTCATTAGGGCGAGCAAGCAAAAACACGTTTTAAACTGAAAACTAAATGAGTATCCAGGGTGTCTCTGTTTTAATCAGTTTTCCTCCATTAGGTGACTAATGAACACAACCAAGATGATGCCCCATAAGAAAACCCTTCCTTACTTCCTCTTGACGTCAAAATCGAGGATGCGGATGTAGTCAACCAGCACAGCGAAGGGTCCGTCGGCCAGGTGGGTGGTGGACTGGCGCAGAATCTGGTTAAGCACTGTACGGTGAGTCTCTGTAGGGGGGAGGGAGAGAAAAGGAGAGAATGGAAGAGAGACAAAGACCTACAGTGCAACTAACACACGTGGGTTTTCCAAAATGATCCAGGCTGAATCTCTGTATTATTTCTAGACTCCTCACTTCCTGTGATGTTTCAAGTGACTGGCAAAGAGAGAGAACGCAAGGAAAATACTGCATACCCTGCTATACCCTCCTCCCTAGTCCCAGAACTCACCAGCGAAGCGGAGGAACTTCTGTGTGTCGGGAGGCAGGTTGGAGGAGATGTGCATGGAGGAGGGTTCTCTAGAGAAGAAGGGGTCCAGAGAGGAGGGGGTGGCGGGGGTGAGGGGTGCGGGGGACAGTGGGGGAGGCTCGTCTTTGATGTGGGACAGCTGGCTCTCCCTGGTGTCTCTGACAGGGGGCTTGCTCTCCCTCTCTGTGGCATGGACCAGGAAGAAGGCCTCTACCGCCGGCTGAAGGACTGAGGGAGAGGCGAGATGTGAGCAGACTACATCATCACTCCTGTGAAAAAAGGCTTTTATCCAAGGTGGTGTTCAGTAAGAACAAAACATTCCATTTCCAAACGTTTCCTGTTCCGTATGGCCTGAGGGTTGGCCATGTTTCACTGCATGACTGCAAAATCAATGACCACTACTTTTGACACATTCAGGACATTGGTTTTCCAATGGAGGTTCTACGACAGATAGTGCTAACACTTAGTATACAGATGTCACGCTCAGGAAAATCTCAGGGCCCTAGTTTTACCCATGTGAGATTCAATAGTAAACCTAACGTACCAAGAACAGCGTGTTGATCATGTGACTCCTCCAGTTCCTTCAGGCACTCCCCGAGCATGTCCCACAACTCGTCCAATAGCAGCTGCTCGCTCAGCAGGGGAAGGTCCGGGAGACGCTCCTCTGTCTCTGATTGGCTGTTGCCTTCTTCATCTGCACAAGAGCAGGAAATACCAAACACAATAATGTTAGAATCACTATGCCAAGACAAGTGCTCCCTAACGCGTGGTACTTCTGCTGTGGTTTGAGTGGCTCTGGTCATGTTCAAGGTTGTCTTTCTTTGCAGTCACACTGCTCTCAGAACTTGGCTATTTCATACGAACGTAGTTCCTGAAACACCTTTTTAGGTGTTGTGAAATCTGATCTGCACAGCGTGACTGCAATAAAGATGAGCTGGAACCTGTGTTGTGGTAGCTGAGGACTGTAGTGGTTATTGTGGTGGAGGCCTGTCTAACCCAGGGGTGCAGGGTCCTGCTCCAGGGGAGAGGGCTGGTCTACATCCATGGGAGAATCATCCCTCTGGACTGCCTGGGGCTCAGACACTGACCCCACCTCTGACTGGAGAGAGGAATGGCGGGAGGGCAAAAAGAGAGGAGAAAGAGTGAGAATCAGAGCGAACAAGAGAGACAAGAGGGAGAAAGAAAGAGGGAAATAGAGAGGGTGGGCGAGAGAAAGAACAACAGAAAGAAAAATGTGATTAATTCAACACAAGGCTGACAGTTTTCCAGTAAACCAGAAAACCAGTGGGGCATGCTGATGCACCCATGACAGGCTACAGACAGACAGACAGAGGGGGACTGGGAGGGAGGGGGCAAAAGCATGAAGCCATGACAGCCAGCCAATACACACATCATCAATTCACATCATACGGTAGAGAGAAGCCAGCACATCCATTCTAGACCTGGGTTCAAATACTATTTGAAATCTTCCAAATACTTTGAGGGTCTGCTCTAGCCTGCCTGGAGTTCCAGGTTCTCTTTTTTTTTGGGGGGGGGAGCTCAAGATTTTAGGACTATTCTATTGGTCCTATAAGCCAGGAAAGCTCAGCCAAGCTTAGATATAGTATATAAAATTATTTTTAATAGTATTTAAACAGGTCGTCAGAATGCAGTGGATCGTCTGTCTGTTTTCAGCTACTGTCATGCATCATGGATGTTAGGCTGTACTGTAGGCTGATTGTAAATGCAATGACGATGTCAATAGTACTGTCAGCTCACATGCCCGTAGAGTAAGTTCAATATGCATGGAAATGTCAACGATAGCAGTGTGTGAGTGTATGGTCAATAAGCATGTCATCAGACCGTGGTTAAAATAGTCGTAATTTCTTTCAAATACTTCAGCTACACTTGATTGAGCTTGCCTGATACAATGGCACCAATAAGTTCCAGAAGTGCAACAAAAAAATGGCCTATTTGAAGCCAGGTCTTCAGAATGAGAATGTGGTCGGTATGAGTCATGTAGTCAACAGCAATAATGCGTGAGCGTATGGATCAATATGCACGTTTGTGTTTAGTCAAGTTTGCTCAATAGTAGCAGTATTCTGTCAGTGCGATGCGGCCCATCATGCTAACCGTGGCAGCGCTCGCCGTGCCGGGGGCAGCTGCGGGGGCATGAGGGGCGGCCACAGAGGATCCGGAGGTGGTGACGGCAGCGACAGAGGCGGAGGGCGGGGGGGCCTGCTGCAGACGGCGTGCCCGCTGCCCCTCTCTCACCATCTGAATGATGGCATCAGCCTCGGCTTCTAGCTGACGGACTGCCGCCTGGATGCTGCTGGCGGAGCCCAGACTGGTGGAGCCTGGATACACAGGAGAGACCAGTTACAGAACACCCAGACTGGTAGAGCCTGGACACACAGGAGAGACCAGTTACAGAACACCCAGACTGGTAGAGCCTGGACACACAGGAGAGACCAGTTACAGAACACCCAGACTGGTAGAGCCTGGACACACAGGAGAGACCAGTTACAGAACACCCAGAGCAGAGATGTGATCCAGACAACATAGAAAGTCTAAAATAGAAACGCCGTCATTCCTGATAATTAGCGAAATCCCATCCCTGTCAGAGAAGGCGCTCAACCGCTCTCGTCTTCCTGGTCATATTAACCAGCTCATAAAAACAGTTTTGTTCCAGTTCATCTCTTTAAAAGAACAGGCTGAAGCCATTACTATGACTGATTTTGCCCTCTCTGTGTAATGTGTAAGTAGTGCACACGTCTCACCAAGTCGCCCGGTCTGCTTGGCCTTCTTGTTGGCGCGGCGCGTGTCCTCACGGAGCTGGATGATGACCTGCAGGACCCGCAGGAAGAACTTCTGGGTGGACGTCTTTGAGGTCAGGGAAGACATGCAGGGCAGCTGCAGCTCCCGTCCGCCCAGCGTACGCTTCTGGGCAGCCACAATCACCACGCTCTCAGAGCCGTCGAACCTGCGCCCCCGTCAGCACGCGAGGACGGGCGACAAGGCAAAGTACTGTTATTATACAGAAACGGAGTGGCAGTAGAACAGTATAGACAAACGCATACAGACACACCAAGGAAAAAGCTGTGGCCTAAATGATCAGACACTGACAGATGGTTGACTATAAACTTTGAAAATCACGACCATGTTAAAATAAAAATGTTATCCATTTCAAGCCTTAAACTGTGGGTCTCTCTAATCTCCCAGACGCATCTATTTAAAGTGTCATATTTAGATAAATCTGAATAGGTCAAGTTGGCACTAGGAGAGAACCACCGATGACTATTCATTACTATGACACTATCATCAGAGGGACGTGTACAGGGATGACTGAGGTGCCCAAAGTAAACTACCTGCTACTCAGGCCCAAAAGCTAGGACATGCATATGCATGGAACTATTGGATAGAAAACACTCTAAAGCTTCTAAAACTGTTAAAATTATGTCTGTGAGTATAACAGAACTGATTTGGCAGGCAAAAACCCGAGGACACATTGTTTTTCTGTTGACCTGCCAGCCAATTCAAAGGTTAAGCTATTGAAAACAAAGACGTCCGCCTCCAAAATTGCAGTTCCTATGGCTTCCACGAGATGTCAACAGTCTTTATACATGGTTTCAGGCTTGTTTTTAGAAAAACCAATGAGGAAAAGTTGTTTATCCTCAGGGAGCTCTATGGCAAAGCTAGTCTCATTGCGCGGGTGACCGAGGAAGCGCGCTGCGTTCTTTTCCTTTCCTATTGAAAATAGTTCCGTATGAAATATTATCTTTAGTTTAGATATTAGAGTACCTAATAATGAATTAGAAACATTGTTTGGACAAACTTTACTGGTAACTTTTGGAACTCCTATGTCTGCATTCTGAACGGGTGGATTACTGAAATCAATGACGCCTACTAAACGGACTATTTGGGATATAAAGGAGTTTATCGAACAAAACGACCATTCATTGTGTTCCTGGGAGCTTTTGCACAGTACTGAGACATCGTCATTTCACAACTTGCAGACTTGTTTACGTGTTGCTGTGCATTTGGTTGCCAACCTTACTTTGCTACCTGACAACTTTACGGGTTTTACTTTTTAATTACCGTTTATATATTTTTAGTTTTTCCCTCACTCAACTTTTTTTCATTCAACTTTTTCACTCCGGACGCTTTATCTGGACATGGTTCGTCAGGACCTCCAACAGCCGAAGCTAAGTAGTAACATTAACATGATGCCTTCTAATTGCAGTTGCTGTACTCATAATATACAGGAGAACGATCGCCTTACGGCGAGGATAGCTGAGCTGCCGGCCCAGCTTCAGACGCAATCGCTAGGGAAGGGTAATTTCAGTGTAGGAAAGGATGAAACAGCGTTTGTGCCACCAGTAAGTACAGATAGTAACGTTAGTACAAATCCCCTCGCACGGTCCCCACAGCCGGACAACTTTCTCATGGCTTCTGGAGGGAAATGCTGTAGGAATGATCAACCGGTGTCGCTCATTCAGCCGGTTTTCCCCATTAAGCAGCGAGTCGGAGTCTCTGAGGCCTAGCCTTCTCTGGTCTCAACTCCTCCCGTTACGGGGTCTGAGATGCCGAAGCTTCCCACCATTAGCTCTGACAAATTGAAAACCCTAGTCATTGGCGACTCCATCACCTGCAGTATTAGACTTAAAACAAATCATCCAGCGATCATACACGGTTTTCCAGGGGGCAGGGCTACTGACGTCAAGGCTAACTTGAAGATGGTGCTGGCTAAAGCTAAAACAGGCGAGTGTAGAGGGTATAGAGATATTGTTATCCACGTCGGCAACAACGATGTTAGGATGGAACAGTCAGAGATCACCAAGCGCAACATAGCTTCAGAATGTAAATCAGCTAGAAAGATGTAAATCAGCTAGAAAGATGTGTTGGCATCGAGTAATTGTCTCTGGGCCCCTCCCAGTTAGGGGGAGTGATGAGCTCGACAGCAGAGTCTCACAACTCAATCGCTGGTTGAACTGTTTTCTGCCCCTCCCAAAAGAAAGAATTTGTCAATAATTGGCCTTCTTTCTGGGACTCAACCACAAACAGGACCAAGCCTGGCCTGCTGAGGAGTGACGGACTCCATCCTAGCTGGAGGGGTGCTCTCATCTTATCTACCAACATAGACAGGGCTCTAACTCCTCTAGCGCCACAATGAAATAGGGTGCAGGCCAGGAAGCAGGCTGTTATCCAGCCACTAGCACAGTCGGTGTAGTCAGCTCAGCTATCCCCATTGAGACGGTCTGTGCCTCTACCTAGGTTGGGCAAAACTAAACATGGCGGTGTTCACCTCAGCAATCTCACTAGAATAAATACCTCCTCCATTCCTATTATTGAAAGAGATTGTGATACCTCATCTCAAAATAGGGCTACTTAATGTTAGATCCCTCACTTCAAGGGCAGTTATAGTCAATGAACTAATCACTGATCATAATCTTGATGTGATTGGCCTGACAAACATGGCTTAAGCCTGATGAATTTACTGTGTTAAATGAGGCCTCCTGGTTACACTAGTGACCATATCCCCCGTGCATCCCGCAAAGGCGGAGGTGTTGCTAATATTTATGATAGCAAATTAAATTTTACAAAAAAAAAAAAAAAAACGACATTTGTCTTTTGACCTTCTAGTCATGAAATCTATGCAGCCTACTCAATCACTTTGTATAGCTACTGTTTACAGGCCTCCTGGGCCATATACAGCATTCCTCACTGAGCTCCCTGAATTCCTATCGGACCTTGTAATCAAAGCACATAATATTCTAATGTTTGTATTTTAATATTCACATGGAAAAGTCCACAGACCCACTCTAAAAGGCTTTCGGAGCCATCATCGACTCAGCGTGTTTTGTCCAACATGTCTCTGGACCTACTCACTGTCATACTCTGGACCTAGTTTTGTCCTATGGAATAAATGTTGTGGATCTTAATGTTTTTCCTCATAATCCTGGACTATCGGACCACCATTTTATTACGTTTGCAATTGCAACAAATAATCTGCTCAGACCCCAACCAAGGAGCATTAAAAGTCATGCTATAAATTCTGAGACAACCCAAAGATTCCTTGATGTCCTTCCAGACTCCCTCTGCCTACCCAAGGACGTCAGAGGACAGAAATCAGTTAACCAACCGATAATAAAAAACAAACTAAAAACATTTGTTATAAGAAAATTGCTCCTTGTAAATACCTGAGCTCTGAAGCAAGCTTCCAGAAAATTGGAACGGAAAGTACCGTGCAGTATCGAAGAGCCCTAACTGCTGCTCGATCATCCTATTTTTCCAACTTTATTGAAGAAAATAAGAACAATCCAAAATGTATTTTTGAAACTGTCGCAAAGCTAATTAAAAAGCAGCCTTCTCCAAGAGAGAATGGCTTTCATTTCAGCAGTAATAAATGCATAAACTTTTTTGAGGAAAAGATCAAGATCATTAGAAAGCAAATTATGGACTGCTCTTTAAATCTGCGTATTCCTCCAACGCTCAGTTGTCCTGAGTCTGCACAACTCTGCCAGGACGTAGGATCAAGAGTTTTTTAGTACTATATCTCTTGACACAATGATGAAAATAATCATGGCCTCTAAACCGTCACGCTGCATACTGGACCCTATTCCAACTAAACTACCGAAAGAGCTGCTTCCTGTGCTTGTGTTTCTGTGTTTCCTGTACCACTTGTGAAGGTGGTAAATTACCTTTTAACGGTGTCAGACCGAGGCTCTGCATCTGTCCTCGTGCTCCTAGACCTTAGTGCTGCTTTTGATACCGTCGATCACCACATTCTTTTGGAGAGATTGAAAACCCAAATTGGTCTACACGGACAAGTTCTGGCCTGGTTTAGATATTATCTGTCGGAAAGATATCAGTGTGTCTCTGTGAATGGTTTGTCCTCTGACAAATCAACTGTACATTTCGGTGTTCCTCAAGGTTCCGTTTTAGGACCACTATTGTTTTCACTCTATATTTTACCTCTTGGGGATGTCATTCGAAATACATAATGTTAACTTTCCCTGCTATGCGGATGACACACAGCTGTACATTTCAATGAAACATGGTGAAGCCCCAAAATTGCCCTCACTAGAAGCCTGTGTTTCAGACATAAGGAAGTGGATGGCTGAAAAGGTTCTACTTTTAAACTCGGACAAAACAGAGATGCTTATTCTAGGTCCCGAGAAACAAAGAGATCTTGATGGTTGTACAGTCATCTCAAATTAAACTATGAAGGACCTCGGCGTTACTCTGGACCCTGATGAAGAAAAATGTATCCATGCTTTTGTTACTTCTAGGTTAGACTACTGTAATGCTCTACTTTCCAGCTACCCGGATGAAGCACTAAATCAACTTCAGTTAGTGCTAAATACAGCTGCTAGAATCCGGACTAGAACCAAAAAATGTCATCATATTACTCCAGTGCTAGCCTCCTTACACTGGCTTCCTGTCAAGGCAAGGGCTGATTTCAAGGTTTTACTGCTAACCTACAAAGCATTACATGGGCTTGCTCCTACCTATCTTTCCGATTTGGTCCTGCCGTACATACCTACACGTACTCTACGGTCACAAGACGCAGGCCTCCTAATTGTCCCTAGAATTTCTAAGCAAACAGCTGGAGGCAGGGCTTTCTCCTATAGAGCTCCATTTTTATGGAATGGTCTGCCTACCCATGTGAGAGACGCAGACTCGGTCTCAACCTTTAAGTCTTTACTGAAGACTCATCTCTTCAGTGGGTCATATGATTGAGTGTAGTCTGGCCTAGGAGTGTGAAGGTGAACGGAAAGGCTCTGGAGCAACGAACCGCCCTTGCTGTCTCTGCCTGGCAGGTTCCCCTCTCTCCACTGGGATTTTCTGCCTCTAACCCTATTGCAGGGGCTGAGTAACTGGCTTACTGATGCTCTTCCATGTCGTCTCTAGGAGGGTTGCGTCACTTGAGTGGGTTGAGTCACTGATGGGATCTTCCTGTCTGGGTTGGCGCCCCGCACCCCCCTTAGGTTGTGCCGTGGCAGAGATCTTTGTGGGCTATACTCTGCCTTGTCTCAGGATGGTAAGTTGGTGGTTGAAGATATCCCTAGGGTCAGTCTGTTTTATCTGGAGTATTTCTCCTGTCTTATCCGGTGTCCTGTGTGAATTTAAGTATGCTCTCTAATTCTCTTTCTTTCTCTCTCTCTCTCTCTCTCTCTCGCTCCCCCTCTCTCTCGGAGGACCTGAGCCCTAGGACCATGCTTCAGGAATACCTGGCATGATGACTCCTTGCTGTCCCCAGTTCACCTGGCCGTGCTGCTGCTCCAGTTTCAACTGTTCTGCCTGCGGCTATGGAACCCTGACCTGTTCACCGGACGTGCTACCTGCCCCGACCTGCTGTTTTTAACTCTCTAGAGACAGCAGGAGCGATTGAGATACTCTTAATGATTGGCTAAGAAAAGCCAACTGACATTTACTCCTGAGGTGCTGACTTGTTGCACCCTCAACAACTACTGTGATTATTATAATTTGACCATGCTGGTCATTTATGAATATTTGAACATCTTGGCCATGTTCTGTTATAATCTCCACCCGGCACAGCCAGAAGAGGACTGGCCACCCATCATAGCCTGTTTCTTCCTAGGTTTTGGCCTTTCTAGGGAGTTTTTCCTAGCCACCATGCTTCTACACCTGCATTGCTTGCTGTTTGGGGTTTTAGGCTGGGTTTCTGTACAGCACTTTGAGATATCAGCTGATGTAAGAAGGGCTATATAAATACATTTTATTTGTGATTGCGATCAGAGGAAGATCTTCAAAGGTAAGTGACTTATTTTGTCGCTATTTGGGATTTTGTGACCCGTGCTTGTTTGGATAATATGCTGTTGCGGGGCGCTGACCTCAGATAATCAAATGCTGTACTTTTGCCGTAAAGCCTTTTTGAAATCCGACGATGCGGTTAGATTGCCAAGATTCTAAGCTAAAGAATCATGTATGACAGTTGTATTATCATGAATGTTTAATATTGAGTTTGTATTTTGAAATTGGAGCTCTGCAATTTCACCGGATGTTGTCGAGGTGGGTCGCTAGCGGGACGCCTGCACCAGAAATGTTAAGAGAGCTAAATGTCAGTCTAAACACATTGCTGCCTCAACAGGACACTGTCCTTAATACTGGGCATTTAGTGTCAAGATAATACATCTAATAGAAGCAGTTCTTCCACCCAGTCTTCCCTGTCCTAGTATGTAGACCACTCGAGTTAGACACTGAGGCCCTGTTTCCCAGACACAGATTAAGCTGACTAAAAAGCAATAGAGAAGCCTACCCCTGGACTAAAACTGAAAGTGATTTTTAGTTTAGGTGTGGTCTTAATCTGGATCCAGAAAAACAGCATCTGGTACTACGGCCTCCCCAGACCCTCCCTCTTCACCTCCTAGAGCTTGAACCCTAACCCCCCCCCCCCCCCATCTATCCCCAGACCTAATCACTTCACCTGCTAGAGAGCTGGACCCTAACTCTGACCCCTAACCCCCATATGTTGCAAGACTCTCGCTCTCTTCACCTGCTAGAGAGCTTGCCGGCCTTCAGCCTGGCGGAGATGGAGGTGTCCTCGGCAGGGGCGTCAGGTGACTGGGCGTCAGCCCGGGCTCTCCTCTGCTGCTCTAGGTTGTACTCTCGCAGCTCGGCCAATAACGTGCCTGGAAGAGGAGAGAGAGAGAGAGTAGACAGGATAGTAAATTGGTTACATTTTCACATTATTTACGTAACCTTTATTTTATCAGGGAGTCATTCTGAGACTACCAAGGTCTCTCACAGATGAGCCCAGAATTACAAAAATGACTGAAAATACACATCAAAATGTAAGCAGGAATACAGTCATAAATAACAAAGACATTGATCAATAATAAGGTTCTCAATCAGCTTTTTGAATTGCCCTGAGACCTGGGGTGGTAACTCATGTCTAAAGTCTAATAAATATGTTAGGTACAGTGGGAGTTCAGTAAAAGGGCTTTATAAATGAAAACATAGCAACGTATCAACCTACATGATATCAAAAGGCAGCCAACCAACATGCAGTGATGAATACTAAACCCATCACCCGTAACAAAGCACGGTGGACTAGAATGAACTGCATTTAACAGCTTTAATGAAGTTCATATAGATGTCGCCATAATCTAGGACTGTCGACTGAATAATTTGCTTTCTACTATATAGCAACAGGCATGACCTATTCAATCAGAGAACAACATATACTTAGTTTGACCTGCATTCAATACTAATTTCAGGTGAATAAAGTGTTTCTGTAATATAATGAAGGCAGATTGTAGTTTAGATTGAGCCTGGTCAACCATAGGTTTAATAGCATACAGTATCAGCAGCATACAAGCGCAGGTTACATTTGTTTTGCAGAAGTCAATATTATTTCATGTAAACATTTCAGAACCCAGAATTGACCCCTGTGGGCACCTTTCGTTATGTCCAGAAAACCTCATTTAACACCATCAGTAGATACACTGAGTTCTATCGGTCAAGTCATTTTTAAACCTTGACCATTACATTGGTTCATAAGTGAAATATTAGTGAAAATGAAACAAATGTAACCATTGGAAGTGTGCGTAGTTTGAAAACAAAGCTGAAACGAATGATTTCGTGTATGATGTGGCCTACTAACCAATCTGTTTGCAAAGTGTGTATCCCAGGTGTCTAGCTCCACTCAGCAACAGACGCAGTACAGTGTCTCTGGTGGTTCCGTCTCCTCTGGACAGCTGGAGTAGGATGTTGGCTGCATCCTCCAGACCCTCCTCTGAACACGAGTGACTGGTCAGCACCTGGGGAGGGGCGGGGAAGTGTTACTCTAGTCAAAAAAACATTCTTACCTCAGGACACTTCCAACAGATGAAACCCCAATAAACAAAAGATCAAGAAAGAACAGCACTCGGCGTTGATCTGAATTTACTTTCAGGACCTAGAAACAGGCGTACATTTCAGCGTAGGACGCCTTCATCAGAGCCTGGCGTAAGAAAAGGTGGGAGGCACTTACATTAGCCTCGCAGGAGAGTCCCACTCGTGTTACTAAAGCCTAGGTGGTGTTCATTATGAACCAAATGGAAGAAAACAGACCAACAGGAAGGAAGAACTACTGTAGGGACATCACTAGATGTTGCTTTGTAGCCTGCAGCTGAAAGCGGCTGGATGTGTTACACTATGTTTCAACAGTTTCTACGACACCAACAGATACACCTAGCTATGTAGAGAGCTATGAGCCTTCCCAGTTAGGGACCCAGTGTTGTTTTAGAGTTGTTTCTGTCCTGTACCTCGACAGAGAGCTGCAGTTGTTTCTCAGTGAGTCCAGTGGAGGCAAGCTTGGTGTCACTTTCAATACAGAGCACTGTTGCTCGATGCTTCCCTGTTGAGAAAAAACACAATCACATCACAAATCATTATAGTCTTCAATTATGGTGCGTTACCCTGTTGCGTTCACAAAGATAAACATTGACACTATTAGTATTGTGTGACGGGTAGACAATCCCAAACTCCCCTTGGTGACAAAGTTAATCTCATCTTATCCCACTCCGATAAACTGATGTCAGTGTATTGCCTCTAAAGTGAAGCTGTGGTGCGTTCTCACCGGTTGCGCTGGCTCCAGTAGAGGTGGGTATGGACACTATAGCTGTGGAAGATGAACCCTGAGCTGGAACTACCACCCCTACAGTGGTCCCCTGAGCAGAGGCTGAGGCTGTTGCTGCTGCACTGGTGGCAGTGGCGGGATTGCCAGCTCCGGCGGTGGTAGACTGCGGCGTCGGGTGTCCAGCTGGGACTTCAGTAGCCTTATTATCAGGCAAGGCAATGGAGATGAGGGACAGGAGACGCAGCAGCTTCTCGGTTAGCAGGGAGGAGCGTCGTATCACTGGGTGGGACAGCATATTCATCAGCTGGCCCAGCGGAGAGGCCTCCAGGCTGTACTGAGCCCCCTCGGCCTCCCCTCCTGCACCTAGGGGAACAGTCTTCATGGAGGCCTTGCCTTTCCTTGACACATTCATGTTGTCCAGTTTCACCAGCAGGTCCCAGAAGTCGGTGGAGATGCCCAGGGACTGGGGGGTGTTGGCCGTTCCACAGGCACCCCCGCCCAGGGAGTTCTGGGCTGAGGAGGGAGTGGAGCAGGTGTTAGTCTGGGTAGATCTAGAGCCGCCTCCTGCAGTAACGATGGAGGCAGCAGCACACAGACGGGAGTCCAGATCAGAGGTGGAGGAGGAGAACAGGTCCTTACAGCGCTGCTGGGTGAAGTGACTGGGGAACACCTGGCAATAGGAGAGTAACACACGAGGTTAATGACCTGGACTAATTGAGAGACATTACATTAACAATTCACTATTTCCATAACATTTTAAAACCCACTTTCAAAGTAAAAAAAATTGAGTTAAAGACCAAGACATACAAAGGCTCTGGTCTGAGCCCTAAAATGAATGACTGATACAGATTCCAGACCCACTAACCCTGAGAGGTACTATGTTCACCCACCCATCCAGTACTAAACTGTCTCCTACCTTGGCCAGTTGGATAAGAGTATCCAGTACGTGTCGACAGACCACCGGGGCGGCTTGGGGGTGGATGTGTACAGTCGACCCTCCTCCCCCTGCACACGTCACCCCAGCTGTAACCCCCTGTACCCCTCCTCCCAGGGTCCCCCCTGACGTCCCCCCAGCAGAGTGCCGGTCAGCGTGCTTCCGCCCCGACGCCCGTTGGATCTGGAAAATGTTTGTGCGACAGCCTAGAGCCGCGTCCATGGAAACGGACAGCCAAGAGAGCTGGGAGGAGCTACGAGACTCCACCCTGTTGATCAACTCCAGAGAGGAGGAGGAAGAGGAGGAGAGAGAGGAGGTAGCTGTGGTCGTAGATCCTTTACTCCCTCCGTAACCTCCCTGACCGCCGGCAGTCCGCTTGCCTCTGGCATCTTCCAGGCGGGTGGTCTCGACACACACCTCACTCTCGCTGCTGCGCTGCAGGATGGAGAGGAGACTGCGGATGACCCAACCACGCGTCTGGGAGTGGTAGCACAGGTTGCGGAGCACGCGGTGCAGACGGCTGGTGTTGAGTTTGGGTTCGTCTACGAAGAGGAGGACCAGGAGACAGGACAAGGCTTCGTGGTCCAGGAGCAGACGACCACGCAGACGCAGCAGAGAGTCCACACTGGAACTAGACGGCCTTGGGAGAGGACAGAGGACACGTTAGACGGAACCTTAAGACAACGCCTTCTCCTTAAAACCAACAATCCTGTCCCTCTCACCTGCTGTGGTTGGCCCCTCCTCCCATCTGGAAGGTCCCTCCTCTCTGCACGGCTAGGCGGGTGTACTGTACTCCTCGGTTTCCCCCCAGGCGGCTGGTAAACGCAGGCGACCTCAAAATGGCCGACAGGGCTGAGCTTGAACTATGGCCAAATAGCCTCTCGTGCATCAGCTGTCTCTGGCGAGCCTGTTGATGTCAAATTTACATTCAATGCGATGATGAAATAATGGCATAAAAAGAAGGGGTTTCTCATGTTTTACATCTAAGCACATGATGTAGCTGAAACAGTATTTGATAAATTCTGTTTTTTATCCAATATATTCTACGTGGGTTGGAACAGTTGTGTTACTTGGTGATAGTGTGTAGAAAAACAAATCTTACACTCACCTCCTGCTCGCGGCGCAGCGCGGCTGCCTCGGCGGCGATGTCCGGGGGCATCACTGCCAGCACGCTGTCCTCCATATCTTCCAGGACGGAGCGACGCAGCTCCGAGGGGAGGGTCTGGATGAAGGTGACAGGGTCCAGGGGAGTGTCGCCCTGCGTGGGCTGCTGGGACAGCTCTCTACGCTGCTGCTCCGCCCTCTGCTGAGCTAGCACCTGGGGGAGCGAGAGAGACAGGGATAAGGGAGGGGGAAGAGGCAGGTTCGACAGACTTGGAGGCTTCTAGAACTATACCACTTTAAACCAAAATAAGTTCAACAACATATACAGGCTTTTATTGGGAATTCATAACGTCTTCAAAATAATTCTTACACAGTTCAGTCCTACAACTACATGGCTGGTTAAATAATATGATTTTTTAATAGTCCTAAGTTTTGTTCCCCACCTCCTCCTGTATGGCGGGTGGCAGGGCAGCCAGGAACTCAGGGCTGACCTCCGTGACCCCGGGTCCTCCTAGTACTGGTGTGGTGGTGGAGGGGAGGGTGGAGGAGGCAGGGGGGCGCGCCGGGGGTCGGATACCCAGCTGGTTCTGGAGCACCTCACGACGGATGTCCTCTGGAAGAGCTGCCAAGAAGGACGGGTCTACACCCTCTGGTAAACTGATGCCTGGACAGAGAGAGGGGCGACCGTAGAAATGTAGAGCTCTACTGTCCATGGAGTACAATCAGGGCGCCTGATGTGCAACAGGTGAGCAGTACAATCAGGCGCGTTAGAATAGTGTTGGATGCCCACCACTGAGGGAGAGGGACAGAAACAACCAATGAGACTCATCTTACCTGCCAGTGGGTCCTCATCCTCATTGCTGGTGGATGGGAGTGGCTCTTCCTGGATGGCCTGGGATTGGCTGTTGGCACGATCACTCAGGGGCATGGTCTCTCCAGGGGGGGAGACAGCGGCGGAGCTACAGAGGGAGGGAGGGAGAGAAGAGGAGGAAGCGAAGGAGGCGAATGGCTTGGCATGAGAAAAATTGTTTTGTTTAGCTCATCTTTCCCTCAGAGCCTCTGATTAGATCACATTGATATAAGCAATATGGAACAGTCGTAGCTCCATGTTGCCCTCTGACAAGTGAGGTAGAATGTATCATGTTTGATATAAATCTAAATCTTCTAGAGCTAAAGAAGGGCTAGGATTCAAATTTGGAATGTATCGTTTTTATCGCTTTTTTCTTCTAAAAGCCTCACCCGGTCGCTGCGTCTGTGTGCGTGTCCGTCAGCCCGCTGTCTCCACTCCCAGACAGCTCCTGAGACAGATGGACAGCCTGGGCAGGGTTGGGCTCTTCCTGCGTGGCAGAGGCGGGGCTACTGGTATCCATGGGAGACCCTTCCAATTGTGACACGCCCACCGCTGCAGGCTCAGAGGTCTCCACGATGTCTGGACTCAGGGAGGCTGGTGCGGGCAAGACAGGGGAGGAGAGGACGAGGAGCAAAATGTTGATACAATAAGCACCTCTCTTTATAGGCTGGGAAAAACAATGTGGTTGCATTTACACCTGCTTTGTTCCGATATTTACACTAACATTTCACTGTGAAGCAATGTGTAGTTAGCCATGGACGGGTAAATTTAAAAGACAGATTGTTGTCGGACAGATTGGTCAACATCATCACTGCAAATACAAGATGTGTGTCCTCACTGCTCACCAAATCACTCTGTGAAAGAGTGGAATGGTCTCAAATGTGCCAACTCGGCAAACCAGTGCTGGGGGCGAGCTAAAACAAACATGCCAATACTTTTTACAGTTCCAAAGCTAGTCAAAGCCTGCCTCCATCCATCATCTCTCCTCCTCACTCACCAATAGGGGGCGCCGGGGACATTTCCATCTGGGATGCCTCAGCTTCACAGTTCAGCCTATCGGATGAAGCCGTCAGGTCAGGAAGACCCGCCCCCGCCAGTGTGGCTAGCGAATTGGCGTGCGACTCGGCCAGGAGCAGATCTGCGATTGGCTGGTGGACCTGCTGGCTGATGGCGGTCTCCAGGGAGACCAGGGCCTGTTCGTGGGGGGCTGGGGTGGTGGGGGTGACCTCTCCTGAAGGGGGCGCGGTAAGGAAGCCTTCTGAGACCCTGGGGGGATCCAAACAGGACACCCCACTGCCCTGGGGCTCACCTTCTGAACCAGAGAAAACACACAGAACAGAGGGGACAACTGACAAACAGTTCTGATTTTGAGCAATAGGTTCACTTGATGTCACTGAAGGGAGAACAAACAGAACAGGAAATGAGTCAAACTAACTCAGTAGGGAGCAATAGGTTCACTACTTCAGTTACGGCAGATCCTACAGGTGTGCTAGTACTGTAGCTTTTCTCGGGGCAACTGTCTGTGGTATTCAAGCAGAGGTTTGAGGAGCACAGAGTCAGAGAGGTAACAATGACATCAGTGAGATGTTGTTGGGCAGCACTGAGGAAGGCAGTAAGTTGTCTAGTTATCTCCCGTACGGGGCACACTATCCTGATCCCCAACAACAACACAACTTACTACCTCACCACAGCACAGCCATAGAACGGTTCCAGCCCAACTACAAGCGGACACAAGCACACCACAACATCACTGCATAGAAATATAATATTACGTAATACTGTCACAGTAATATGTTTTTCAACCATCAGTTGCAGAGTAACCGCCTAAATCAATCAAATTTTATTGATCAATAAAACGGCAGTCCGGTTGTTTCCATGGTGATAGTTGGGGTCGCCATGGCGTTGCCGTGGGAAAGACAGTAGACTGTATAGTCATCTCCCAGATCTGGTGTGATCCTAAAACTATACAAACTACTACCTCAGCCCACAGCCCGCTAATCTGTCCGTCCGTCTGTCCACTGGCTTCAGAAGGGTCCAGAGGGTTTGGGTTAGGTCAGGTTAGGCTACTAAATAGCACACTGAAAATGACCAGAACATTATCTGAAAAGAATTCACTTGAGCAAAATTGTTTACAAGTTAGAGCTTCAAACTTCGATGAATCCGGTAAAAATCAATATTACAAATAAAGGCATTTGAAAAGAAAAAGTGCCAGTACCAGCAGTGGTCTCTCCAGCAGCACCGTTGACCGCCCCCAGTCCTGAGCCCTGTAGACTCTGTTCCCTGGTCTCCTCTCCTCCTGTCCTTCTGTCGTTCTGCTTGGCCTCCTCTTCCTCAGCCAGCTGTCTCCGTCTTTTTTCCCTCCTCTCCTCCAGCTCCTCGTCTCTCAGAGTCTCCAGGTGCTGCAGGATAGGAACCTTCACCACTGGAGAGGAGAGTGAGAAATAGAGGGGTGGGGTTAGAGGGGTGAAGTGTACTGTGTGTGACTGCATGATTCAGCAACAATATGAGAATCAGGGAATACAATAATAATCATTTGTCAGTCCAATAGCAGACTAGTAGAAGATGTGAAATACCTGCGACACAGTCGTGCATGCTCTCAGCATCCAGCACTTTACACTCATCAGTCCATCGGGTTAAGGCAGTGGGGATACTGGACAGAGTGCCTGGAAAGACAGGATACAAACAGAATTACGAGCAATTCAACGAAATGCAAATCAAAGCTTTGACTGGGGCTACTAGCGCAGATTAAGCCCTTAGGACACCGTTCCCCACAGAGATTCCTCCTTGTCCTGAACTATTCTCCAATGAAAGTCATTCCACATCCAGGACTAGGCTTAACGTGGGTCTGGTAAAGCGGCCCCATAGAGCAGCGTGGACAGTGAGTGAGTGCCCTACCTGCTTGTCCTCCGGTGCTGCTCTGCTCGTGGAAGAAGTCATCCAGTAGCTCGTCGTCAGATCGGGCGATGATGTGCACGTCCTCGTTGCCCACCAGGAGTCGGGCACGGCCGCGGGACTGCAGTGGCAGAGAGCTAGACAGCTGCAGGATGTCTGCTGCAGCACTGGGACCCAGCAGTCTAGAGGAGAGGGAAGGCACAGGCATATATATGATCTTAGTATTCTCTTTAAACCCACCCACATACATGACCCCCTTAGAAATGGACCTGGGTCAAACATCAATAAAGCAACTAGTGTCAATACTTTGTTTATGAGGTGCGAATGATTTTGCTTGGACTATGAACCTGAGGACTACTCCAAAGATCCCTTTGTACCTGGCAAACTAAATCAAAGGGCAGCCGGAGTATTTGACCGAATCAAGGAAAAGTCCCATTAATGAATCTATTCATTCACTGTTGCATCTGTCTCACCTCTGCAGGATGAGTGGGGGGTTGGGCTGTCTGTTCCCAGGGTAGTGGACGTGTATCGTGTGGCCCGTGTTGGCGGTGAGCTGGCGTAGCGTTCTCTGGCTGCGACCCATGCCTTGCGCTAGACGGTTGTTGGTGCCCGCTCCGCCCAGCGTTAAGGAGCCGTGGTCGGCGTGACGCACCATCAGGGGGTGGGAGCTGGGGATGTTGCCTGGGGAGGGAGGGATGTCAGCTGATGGGAACATGATAAACAGAGAGAACAGTTGCAGACATTAGGGGGACACGTAGTGACACAACCCCGCCATTCTACATAACGTTACATAGTTATCATAATCTAGGCTATATATTACTATCGCTACATAGCTAATCCAGCAATTGGTAAGGCTGTGTGTCTGTAGTCTGTAGTCTTCGTTGTTAAAGTGGATTTCGAAGAGAGACTAGAAATCTACTTGGTGATATCAGAGCTCGTACTCATAAAGCATCTGCGTAGGAGTGTTGATCTAGGATCAGTTATGCCTTTCAGATTAAAAGGAATATGATTGACAGGGGGTACTAATCCTAAATTAACACTCCTACACCAAGAAGCTTTATAAATATGGGCCCAGGCCAATAACATAAATTGCCTTCTAAATCTATCCATATATTAAAAACAAAGACGAATAAAACACCAAGATGACTCACCGGTGGTGGAGAACATGTTGTCAAACTCGATGATTAGATCATCGTCGCGGTCAAACCTCTCGAAACGAATGTGTGGCGCAGCGTTGATGTCTGGGAAATCTTCATCCAGCTCCATCTCCGACCCTTCATCATCATCATCCTCATCACCTTCATCATCCTGAGAGAAAGAGAACATGGAATATTTTTCTAACTAACTCTAAAAAGTGAATGGAGACCGTTCAAATGGGACGGAGCGGGTTCACAACCAGATCTTCCCTATATTAGCCCATTAAGCCGGAGCCAATGCAACTCCTCAGGTCTCAAAAAAAGGTTACTAGTCAAGTATGGTTATTTGTTACACAAACACCAAAAACACTCCTTTTTCCTCACCTGGTCCTCCTCCTCTTCCTCTTCTTCCTCCTCTTCATCTTGGCTGTCTTCATCATCATTGCTGCCACTGGAGTCTTCCTCCTGCGTGTGCTCCTCATCCTCAGGCTCCAGGATGTTCATAGAGTCTACGTTAGGAAAAGATGGGACAGTTGGAGGGTGAGATGGAGGACAGTGAAGGAGGGTGAGATGGAGGACAGTGAAGGAGAGTGAGATGGAGGACAGTGAAGGAGGGTGAGATGGAGGACAGTGAAGGAGAGTGATATGAAGGACAGTGAATGAGGGTGAGATGGAGGACAGTGAAGGAGGGTGAGATGGAGGACAGTGAAGGAGGGTGAGATGGAGGACAGTGAAGGAGAGTGAGATGGAGGACAGTGAAGGAGGGTGAGATGGAGGACAGTGAAGGAGAGTGATATGGAGGACAGTGAATGAGGGTGAGATGGAGGACAGTGAAGGAGGGTGAGATGGAGGACAGTGAAGGAGGGTGAGATGGAGGACAGTGAAGGAGGGTGAGATGGAGGACAGTGAAGGAGGGTGAGATGGAGGACAGTGAAGGAGGGTGAGATGGAGGACAGTGAAGGAGGGTGAGATGGAGGACAGTGAAGGAGAGTTGGAGAGACAGTAAAGGACAGATGGAGTGAGACCCAACACACTTCGACCCTTTTCACACTAATAACCCCATAGTACTGAATATAACAAATGAAATAGTACTTTAATGTATCTTTATGACAGATCCGAGCCAAACTATACTGTGCTGGCCTGGTTACACATCCACCATAACTGTCGGAATCATGGAGAGGACAACGTGAAAAGAAACCATCAGCGCCAGCACTGACCTTCTCTGTTGGTCTGTAGAGTAGAAGCCTGACTGATATTGGATGGCGCCTCATCCATCAACACGTCCTCTTGTGATTCGTCCTCACCGCTACCACGCCCCACTGAGTGACAGAACAACAGATATAACAAAATATACAAAAATAACCCATCAAGACTGTATTGTATGTGCCCGCACCTTTCAATTGACATCACCCCATCAGTCTGATGAGCCCAGTGGTGTATTCAGAGGGGTGAAACGTTAATAGTATTTCCAATAGAGATGTATGCAAAAGAGTAGAACTCAATTCTGTACGACAGACAATCAGCTATTCTACCCCCCCAAAAAAATGTATACCTTAAGGTTTTGTAACGTTTCATCCTTCTGAACAGAGTCCTGGACAGCAGGCTGCTTTGCTTACCGATAATGGAGCTGTTGACGGCGCCGACATCTCTCTCCAACAGCTCGTCTATCAGATCCACCAGCTCGTTCTCTACCTGCATGGCTGTGGTGCTGAGCACCTCCGGCTGTCCAGCGATGACCACTGTGTCTCCCTCCGTCTCTCCATCCATCAGGTCACTGTCTGTCCCTTGGACCCTGTGACTGCCCTCGACCAGAGTCCCCTCAACCTCACCCGAGTCACCTGCAACGAACATGACAGTAAGATGAACGGAACGATAAGCCTAGAAGAGTCCAAATTGGGCTTTTCCATTTCCCTTTGCTTCTGTGGAGTACGTGATTGTGTGTAGTGTGAACATATTTGTTAGTACATGTGTATGTGTGTTTATGAGTGCGAACGTGTGTGTCTGTGTATGTTAATGCAAGGATTAGTACATTGCTAAACATGCCCACTTTGTTGACCTGATAGCCAGCAAGGTGAGAAAAGTAATGTCACCAACAGCACACATGCATAAACATTCTTGTGTAAGGTGAAGCTGGATTGAGTTTTATGATTGTGTGTTTTCCTGTGTGCCAGATATTGTTGTGGGGAGAGGCCAGTGGGAAGTGCTCATTTTGGAAGTGGGCTGCTCATTGGATGGCTACATCGAACAGGCCTTGGCTGAGAAGCCGCTTCAGTACCAGCACCTCGTGGCATTCTGGGACAGCCTCGGGTGGAGGTGCCAGCTGGTAGTGCTGATATTTGGCAGTCTCGGCCATGTACACAGGCTTGCAGGGAGTGGCCTCCAGATTGAGGGACTGACAAAAACGAGGGCAAAGCAATTGGCTAGGTACTGCTCCGTTTCAGCTGCCGGGGGCAGCCTAGCTGTTTGGGAGAAGGGGGTGCTTTCTGTACTCTTGCGTGCCATGAATACAGGGACCTTTGAAATGTTTGGATCCTTTTTTTTGGTGGATTCAAATAAAGTATTAAAAAATGTGTGAGATATATAGTACGTGGACACCTGCTTGTCCCAACTTTGCTGCTATAACAGCCTCCACTCTTCTGGGAAGGCTTTTCACTAGATGTTGGAACATTGCTGCGGGGACTTGCTTCCATTCAGCCACAAGAGCATTATTAAGGTCGGACACGGATGTTGGGGGATTAGGCCTGACTCACAGTCCGCGATCAAATTCATCCCAAAGATGTTTGATGGGGTTGAGGTCAGGGCTCTGTGCATGGTAGTCAAGTTCTTCCAAACCATTTCTGTACGGACCTCACTTTGTGCCTGGGGGCATTGTCATGCTGAAACAATAAAGGGCCTTCCCCAAACTGTTGCCACAAAGTTGGAAGCACAGAATCGTCTCGAATGTCATTGTACGCTGTCACATTAAGATTTCCCTTCACTGGAACTAAGGGGCCTAGCCCGAACCATGAAAAACAGCCACAGACCATTATTCCTTCTCCACCAAACTTGACAACTGTCTCTCATGAGGACCGCCACAGGAAAGGAAGACTCAGAGTTACCTCTGCTGCAGAGGATATGTTCATTAGAGTTACCAGCCTCAGATTGCAGCCCAAATAAATGCTCCACAGAGTTCAAATAACAGACACATCTCAACATCAACTATTCAGAAGAGACTGTGTGAATCAGGCCTTCATGGTTGAATTGCTGCAAAGAAACCACTACTAAAGGACACCAATAAGAAGAAGAGACTTGTTTGGGCCAAGAAACACGAGCAATGAACATTAAACCGGTGGAAATCTGTCCTTTGGTCTGATGAATCCAAATGAGATTTTTGGTTCCAACCGCTGTGTCTTTTTGAGACGCAGAGTAGATGAACGGATGATCTCTGCATGTGTGGTTCCCACAGTGAAGCATGGAGGAGGAGGTGGTGTGATGGTGCTTTGCTGCTGACCATGTCTGTGATCCATTTTGAATTCAAAATTTCCTCTCACTGTCAACAGCGTTTATTTTCAGCAAACTGAACATATGTTCATACAAATATTTAGACAAGATTCAACAACTTAAGACATAAACTGAACAATTTCCACAGACATGAGACTAACAGAAATGGAATAATGAGTCCCTGAACAAAAGGGGGTCAAAATCAAAATGAACAGTCAGTATCTAGTGTTGCCACCAACTGCATTAAGTACTGCAGTACATCTCCTCCTCATGGACTGAACCAGATTTGTCAGTTCTTGCTGTGAGATGTTACCCCACTCTTCCACCAAGGCAACTGCAAGTTCCCGGACATTTCTGGGGGGGGTGGCCCTATCCCTCACCCTCCAATCCAAAAGGTCCCAGACTTGCTCAATGGGATTGAGATCCGGGCTCTTCGCTGGTCATGGCAGAACACTGGCATTCCTGTCTTGCAAGAAATCACACACAGAACAAGCAGTATGGCTGGTGGCATTGTCATGCTGGAGGGTCATGTCAGGATGAGCCTGCAGGAAGGGTACCACATGAGGCAGGAGGCTGTCTCCCCTGTAATGCACAACGTTGAGATTGCCTGCAATGACAACAAGCTGTGACACACCACCCCACACCATGACGACCCTCCACCTCCAAATCGATCCCTCTCCAGAGTACAGGCCTCGGTGTAACACTCATTCCTTCGACGATAAACGCGAATACGACCATCTCCCCTGGTGAGACAAAACTGTGACTAGTCAGTGAAGAGCACTTTTTGCCGGTCCTGTCTGGTTCAGCGACGGTGGGTTAGTGCCCATAGGCAACGTTGTTGCCGGTGATGTCTGGTGAGAACCTGCCTTACAACAGGCCTACAAGCCCTCAGTCTAGCCTCTCTGTCTATTGTGGACAGTCTGAGCACTGATGAAAAGATTGGGCATTCTTGGTGTAACTCAGGCAGTTGTTAATGCCATCCTGTACCGGTGTGATGTTCGGATGTACCGATCCTGTGCAGGTGTTACACGTGGTCTGCCACTGCGAGGATGATCAGCTGCCGTCCTGTCTCCCTGTAGCGCCGTCTTAGGCGTCGCACAGCACGGACATTGCAATTTATAGCCCTGGCCACATCTGCAGTCCTCATGCCTCCTTGCAGCATGCCCAAGGCACGTTCACACAGATGAGCAGGGACCCTGGCCATCTTTCTTTTGGTGTTTTTCAGAGTCAGTAGAAAGGCCTCTTTAGTGTCCTAAGTTTTCATAACTGTGACCTTAATTGCTTACAGTCTATAAGCTGTTAGTGTCTTAATGACCATTCCACATTAATTGTTTTCTGTTAATTGAACAAACATGGGAAACATTGTTAAAACCCTTTACAATGAAGGTCTGTGAAGTTATTTGGATTTTTATGAATTATCTTTGAAAGACAGGGTCCTGAAAAAAGGACGTTTCTTTTTTTAGACAGACAGAGACAGACAGAGAGAGACAGACGTATCACCTGTGGTACCTTGTGTGTTGCTGTTTGAGTCCCTGGCGGCTCCCACAGTGTCATGCTCAGCCTTGTTCTTGCTGGATCCCCCCTTCCCTCCAAACAGGCTGCTGGGCTGGTTGACGATACGGGACAGAGTCTCCAGGGGTTTCAGAGCTGCATTCACCGTGTTGGCCATGTTAGGACTGAGATAAGAGAAGAAATCAATGAGAAAACATGCAGAAATCATTCAGCATGGGGGGGGGGGGGGGGGGGGGGGGGGGGGCTGGTAGCCTACACGCACTGGCAAAGACTCATGTGGCAGGCAGACACTGGAATAACTGAGTGACAGAACTTGGCATAGGTGCTTTTTTGTGTGGGACTTGAAGAACATGCCCAGAACTTTTTTTTAAATGTACCGGTTCCCATACTTTTAAAGTAACAGTTCTATTCCGGAACAGATTCACTTCTGTTCCAGGTCCTGTTCCTCAAATAATAATGTTTTCTTTTCAGGTTTTCAGGTTCTGTTCCCTAAACTGGTTCCAACCCCTGCTCAGCACTCTATTCTCCATCTAAATCACTCTAACATAAATGCAAATGCAATTGAAAATCACAAACACTTCATGATTGCATTTGAATGATCTGAATGAGGATAAGTGGTGATGGGGTTAGAGGTTGTTTCGAAACGGACCTGGGGCTTTCCCAGCCGGATACAATATGAACAAGTACATTTTAAAAACAGAGATCCGGGCGTCTCCAACACCCGGTTGTATTTGTACTTTATTAACCAGAACGGAGCGTGAACAACAACGCCTGTGCGGTGCTAGTGATCAGGGGAGGGGCCGTGCAGGGTGTCTCCCCACTGCGAGTGACACAGGAGCAGGAATAGAAACAGAGAGACGGCAAGCACTGTTAAGTCACGTGAGTAGACTAACTTTTTGCTTGTTATTTCTCATCCCATCCGGTTACATAGTACCCTTCTTGACTGCACCAAAACTTGAGAAGCTAGTCAAGCTAGCTAGCGAGGCTAATTGAGGCTAGCCTACAAAACATTACTGCACTTCTACCCAACCTACAGCTAAAAACAACAACTCTGTTCGGACTATAAATAGCAGCCCACCGGTTGGCTTTTGGCTGTTGTAATCTTCTCATTTAATACTGTCATTTTAATTCCATCTTCCATTGATTAGATAACTCCTACTTGCTTGCCAAACAAGCTGCCATGCAATGTTCTCTCTATCGGTGGGAGGAGCAAGGAACAGAACACATGCTTTTTTTGTAACTTTTTCCAAATAATTAATATAGTCGCATGCAGCCTATATGTTTTGATTTCAAAGACATTAAGGTTTGTAGGCCTATCACAAGTAAAGTTACCAATTAAGTCTTCATTTTAAATGATAACTTTTACCCGCAACACAGAAAAGCCCGCTCCATGTGCGCACTGCAATTGTTTGAGAACAATAACCTTTTCTTATATGTGAATCCCCCGAGAGAGGGTGAATGTGAATCCCCCCGAGAGAGGGTGAATGTGAATCCCCCCCGAGAGAGGGTGAATGTGAATCCTCCGTGAGAGGGTGAATGTGAATCCTCCGTGAGAGGGTGAATGTGAATCCTCCGTGAGAGGGTGAATGTGAATCCCCCCGAGAGAGGGTGAATGTGAATCCTCCGTGAGAGGGTGAATGTGAATCCTCCGTGAGAGGGTGAATGTGAATCCTCCGTGAGAGGGTGAGCAGGGGGTTTGAGAGCATCAGAGGTGTGTGTACCTGGACAGGTCGAGGCTGTGTGGTACTCTAGCCAGGTCGTTAACCAGTCCCTTCTTGAGGAAGAGACGTATGATGTTGTTCATGCCGTTGTGCTGCGTCTTGGCTGCCGCCGTGCTGTAGAAGCTAGAGGTGGACGGACACGACTCCATGATGGTGCTGATGATACACATCACCGCCTGGAGCCTGGGGGGGGTCAGTAAATCTTTATTAGAAACTGCATAATAAAGTTGAAGCATTAACTGGCTCTGATGGCTATATCACTCAGTACACAACAGTGATATCTATTAGGGTTGGGCTGTATACAGATGTTCATACCGTCATACTGTTTCTGTACCATACCCGGGTATACGGTATTACCAGAAGTGTACACAAGAGGCACTATTTCTAAATCGATATATTAAAAAAATGTACGCACAAAACAATTTTAGGCAACAGAGATCTTGATCCAGGAGGGGATTGATTGTCTCTGCTGTAGCCACTTAGATAGCAAGTTAGCAAACCAAATGCATAGCTAGAGCCCTGACCTGGATATCATTTATTTGAGACGTCTTCAGACTTCTTCGTTATAAGCAGTGGCATAGCACGCACCGCCGCAAGGTTGACACACACACCCAATTCTCTCTCACACACCTGGCGTGTTTCTCCGTGCCCTCTGCCATGGCCAGCGCCCGGCTGAGTGCGGCCTTCACCTCGTTGACCAGAGCCACCTGTGCGTCGGTGCCTGTGCCGGCGGCTGCCAAGCTGGCCAGGAACAGACGTGCCAGGGCAGGGGTGTCCTTATCCTCAGAGCTCTGGGTGTGGGGCAACAGGTGGTCCAGCACGAAGGCTAAGACACTACAGTCCTGCAGGGGGAGAGAGAGAAAACAAAGCTAGTCAGGAGGACAAGTATTATACCCAACAAATATAGAACAGTGCAGCATAGGGAGAGAGAACAGTAGAGTTGGACCCCTGGGTGGTCCGGCACAAAGGCCATGAGAGGACTAGAGTCAATACTGAGGAACTTATTGGACAAACTTATACAGGAAAAAGAGGACCGAGCACACCCCCATTCTCATCGACAGGGTTGAGTGGAGCAAGTTGAGAGCTTCAAGTTCCTTGGCATCTACATCACCAACAAACTAGCATGGTCCAAGCACACCAAGACAGTCGTGAAGAGGACACAAAACATATTCCCCTCAGAAGACTTGATTTGGCATGGGTCCTCAGATCCTCAAAAGGTTCTACAGCTGCACTATCGAGAGCACTGGTTGCATCACTGCCTGGTATGGCAACTGCTCGGCCCACGACAGCAAGGCACTACAGAGGGTAGTGCGAACGACCCAGTACTCCACTGGGGCCAAGCTTCCCGCCATCCAGGACCTCTATACCAGGCAGTGGTCAGAGGAAGGCCCTAAAAATCATCAAAGACTCCAGCCACCCTAGTCATTGACTGTTCTCCACGCTACCACACAGCAAGCAGTACCAGAGCGCCAAATCTAGGTCCAAGAGGCTTCTAAAACAGCTTCTACCCCCAAGCCATAAGACTCCTGAACATCTAGTCAAATGGCTACCCAGACTATTCACATTGCGCCCCTTCCCCACAACACTGCCACGCTCTGTTGTCATCAAGGCATAGTATAGTCACTTAAATTCTACCTACATGTACATACTACCTCAACTAACTGGCACCCCCCCCCCCTGTATGTGTGTGTGTGTGTGTGTGTGTGTGTGTGTGTGTGTGTGTGTGTGAGAGATATATATATATATATATTTTACTGCTGCTCTTTAATTACTTCTTACTTTTATTCTTATCTGTATTTTTTGAAACTCCACTGTCGGTTAGGGGCTCGTAAGTAAGCGTTTCACTGTAAGGTCTACACCGGTTATATTCGGCACACATGACTGATTAGATTTATTCATACTCTTCAGTGGAATAATGAAATTCACAGTGTCCTGCTACTACATAAATAAAAATACAGTAGTAGTCCAAAGTTTTAGAACACCTACTCATTCAAGGGTTTTTCTTTATCTTTACACTCTTGGCATTCTCTCAAATAGTTGCACCTGGAATGCTATTCCAACAGTCTTGAAGCAGTTCCCACATATGCTGAGCACTTATTGACTGCTTTTCCTTCACTCTGCGGTCCAACTCATCCCAAACCATCTCAAATTGGGTTTAGGTCAGGTGATCTGATGCAGGACTCCATCACTCTTCTTTTTGGTCAGATAGCCAAAAAGGCACCTAAAGACTCCATGAGAAACAAGATTCACCGGTCTGATGAAACCAAGATACAACTCTCCAGCCTGAATATCACATCTGGAGGAAACCTGGCACCACCCTTACAGTGAAGCATGGTGGTGGCAGCATCATGCTGTGGGGATGTTTTTCAGTAGCAGGTACTGGGAGACAAGTCAGGACAGAGTGAAAGATGAACGGAGCAAAGTAGAGAGAGATACTTGATGAAGTCCTGAGCGCTCTGGAGCAGGTTCTCAGACTGGGGCGACGGTTCATCTTCCAACAGGACAACGATCCTAAGCACACAGTCAAGACAACGTAGGAGTAGCTTCGGGACAAGTCTCTGAATGTGCTTGAGTGGCCCAGCCAGAGGCCGGACTTGAACCCGATCTAACATCTCTGGAGAGACCTGAAAATAACTGTGAAGCGACACTCCCCATTCAACCAGACAGAGCTTGAGAGGATCTGCAGAAAAGAATAGGAGAAACTTCCCAAATACAGGTGCCAAGCTACCCAAAAAGACTCGAGGCTGTATTCGCTGCCAAAGGTGCGTCAACAAAGTACTGAGTAAAGGGTCTGAATACTTATGTAAATGTGATCCGTTTTTTTTTTTATACATTTGAAAAATAATCTAGAAAGCTGTTTTTCCTTTGTCATTATGGGGTATTATGTGGAGATTAAATTGTTTGTTTACCTAATCAATGTTAGAATAAGGCTGTAACGTAACAAAATGTAGAAAAGGTGTAGGGGTCTGAACATTATCCGAATTAACAGTATGTATGCGCGTCTCATTAGGCTGTATGTATTTTTAAATACAGGCCTAGTGTAAATGTATTATAGTGTCAATCTATTACAAATACAAACTTTAGACTAAATATAAATTTGACAGAGCACAGCAATCGATAAAACAAGTGGTTCTGAGCTGATGTCAGCATTACACAGGTAAGCTAATGATGAGAGAAAACAGGAATGCAGACAGGCTGTAAAGACCTCTACATCTATATGAGTGACTGTGTACAACACCACCACCTGCTGTTATGTTGGACACCTACGGACCAAAAAAAAACATGTTATGAAATATTGACATGTACTGCCAAAATAAAGATTTAAGGAAATACAGGCAGACACCACATCACAGACAAAATAGCTCACTCAATCTTGTAAGTATAAAAGCAAAGCTTTTGGTGTGTGAAAAAGCCAACACTTTACATTGTATGCAGTACAAACTCACATTATTGTGGGAGCACCTCCGCTAAGAGTCTGAATTAGGCTATTTGAGAAGGTTTGAATCCACAATCAACCTGCCTACGTAAGTTCTTTGAAGTATAATGGACCAACATCGCTACTGTAGAAGATCAAAGTGTGATGGAAAATCTTGGTAGAGCATGGGTGGAGTAGGCATTGTGGTGCTCATGTGAATTTGCATTCTGTTTCGTGTTCAAGTAAAGGCTGCGGCAACACAGGGATGAGAAGAGTTGAACAGGAGTCTGAACGCATTTTCAAGTACTGAAAGCAGGGTTTCTCCAACGCGAGCCTCAGGATCCCACCGGGTGCACGTTTTGGTTTTTGCCCTTGCACCTACACAGCTGATTCAAATAATGACCTAATCCAGCTCCGATCATTTGAATCAGCTGTGTAGTGTTAGGTAAAAAAATCTAATAAAAAACGTGCACCTCTGGGGGTCCTGAGGACAGAGTTGGGGAAACTCCAAGCTTTGATCCCTTTGGGTTCTTAATGCTAAATGTATTACAGTGGTAAAAATCTCAATGCAAACAGACTTTGAAAAATGGAAGTTTTGTCCAGACGAACCAACCCACCTCCTTGATGAGCTCAGACTGTCCAGCCGTGTAGCAGTAGGATGCTATGAGGGTGGCGATGCCCACATAGGACCTGACCAGCTCTGCCAGGAGACGCAGGATGGTGGAGGTGGGCATCAGGGGCTTGGAGGCCTTAGCCTTGGCCCCCTTACCCTCCTCTGAGCTGGCTCCGTTCTCACCCTCCACCTCCTTCTTCTCCTCACGCATTTCCTCTGGAGTAGAGGCTGGGGAGAGGAGATGAGAGGGAAAGGGAGGGGAAAGAGAAGAGAGGAGTAGAAAGAGAGGAGGGGAAAGAGAAGAGAGGAGGGGAAAGAGGAGAGGAGTTGAAAGAGAGGAGGGGAAAGAGAAGAGAGTAGTTGAAAGAGAGGAGGGGAAAGAGGAGAGGAGTTGAAAGAGAGGAGGGGAAAGAGAAGAGAGGAGTTGAAAGAGAGGAGGGGAAAGAGGAGGGGAGTTGAAAGAGAGGAGGGGAAAGAGAAGAGAAGAGTTGAAAGAGAGGAGGGGAAAGAGAAGAGAGGAGTTGGGATCAAGTAGGGGCAGAGAGGTTGTTACAACACATTTTTAAGGACGCAGTCGTGACAACATATTTTTTCATTCATTTTGTGTAAACACTATATTGTATATTTTCATCCTAAAATGTAATCAAACAAAACAAGAAGTGTAAGGATGTAAATGTAGTCAATACCAGTAGAGGCTGGAGGTGAAGAGCAGGGAGGGAGTGCCTCACCTTCTCCCTGGGGTGTGCCAGACTGAGAGGAGTCAGCCACAGCACCATCTGCAGTAAACACCTGGGCCTGAGAGAACGAGGAGAGGTGGAGAAAATATTACTTACAATATCTAGACTAATACAGCAGTTTTCAAAACATACATAGTAATATGTTCCCATTGATAATACTCACTCTTGGGCCCTGTTCAGTCGGTGGGAAAACATTTTCAAACGGAGAGGTATAACCTAAACTTCCAATAAGAACACATCTTCTGCTTTCTGTTGCAAAACGTTTCGCTAGTGTATCCACTACTGAAACAGGACCATGGCCAGAAGGACTCTCACAAACAGCCAGCCAGACATGACACTTACGTTGATGTGGAAAGCGGACTGTGAGTCGAAGTCACTGCCCTGTCTGGTGAGTCTGTACTGCTGGTAGACATCGTCATCCTGGAGTATCTGACACAGGTCCTGCCCCACGGGCACCGCCACAACAGGCTCCTCTGGACGCTCAGCTACACAAGAGACACACAAGAAGTTAGCCCACAGAACCTTTCACTTTACACACGTGTAGCAGGAACACCTGCTGCTTCCATGAGATATCATAGACTGACCAGGTGAAAGCTATGATCACTTATTGATGTCTCTTGTTAAATCCACTTCAAATCAGTGTAGATGAAGGGGAGGAGACAGGCTAGAAGGATTTTTAAGCCTTGAGACAATTGAGACATGGATAGTGTAATTGTGTCATTCAGAGGGTGAATGCGCAAGAAAAAAGCTTTAAGTGCATTTGAACAGGGTATGGAGGTAGGTGGCAGAAGCACCCGTTTCTGTCAAGAACTGCAACGCTGCTGTATTTTTCACTCCCAACAGTTCCGTGTGTATCAAGAACGGTCCACCAACCAAAGGACAATAAGTCAACTTGACACAAGCTTTTCTGAGGGCAAGGGGGGGGGGGGGTGCAACTCAATATTGGGAAGGTGCTCTTAATGTTTTGCACACTCAGTATACGGCTTGCTGTCTCAATTCATTGATGTATTTTCATTCCTCACAACCTCTCTCCTCTTCTCCTAATGCATTGGAGATTAAGAACCGAGGAGAGGGAACTTTGTTCAATATAGTGAAGGAGGCGAGGACATAGGACGCAAGGTATCGAGGAATCACAAATTGGGATAGGGTGCTTGTGTGAGGGTCTTACCCTCTTCAGGTGCGTGGTAGGCGGCCAGGGCGTTGAGCATGTCATAGATGACCTCTTTGATGGTGTCAGGGATAGGGGGTAGCGGAGACAGCTTGAGGGGGGTGGTCTTCACCAGCTGCACCGCGTTGGGCCCCTTGATACGCAGGTTCTCAAACTCATCATCTGACGCTGAGCAGAGTGAGAAAAAGATGTCAACACTTACAGCAACCACACACACACTGTCACATTAAGTCACACTATAAAATAGGGGCACTAGCTGAGAGCTATAGGTGCAAGCGGATAGTTGACTGGCCACAGGTCTGTCAGAGATGTATTCAGGAGTAGTTTCATAAAGATGTGGTCCCCACACCACACTGTTTTGCATGGTCCTTTGAACCGGATAGACCTGTGGACATTCAACTATCAGTGTTTTAACGTACCCGTACCAGCGCCGCGGGGTGCCGGTAGGGCGATGCGGACGCAGCTGTTGGCCGTGTCTGCGAAGCAATCTGGGTTCCGGCAGGCGGCCGGGCCCAGAACACGCAGGATGTAGTTAATCTCTCTGGAGCCCAGAGAGCCTGATACCACACCTGACGTGGTGCTGCCCGCCCCACTGGTCACTGCTGACCGCACCACCTAGAGGTCAGACAGACACTAAGTGCAAATTACAAATGGCTATAGTGCACAACATTTTAACACTGACTGGGGGTTTCTCAACAGTCTGAAGTGTGTTCCTCTCAGTTTCTCCTTGCCTTCAGCTGCACTGATCAGAAAACTGAAAATAATACCAAACAGTTGAAATAGGTGAAAGTGTTCCAGTACCTTCTCCATGGTGTGTCGTAACGTGGCAGGGTCCTCGATGATGTGTCTGAACAGCAGGGTGACGAGCGGCGTGAAGCCGTTGAACCCTGACCCCTGCGTCAGCCCCAAGATCATCCTGGTACTCTTCAGCTCAGCAAACATCATGGCGTAGTGGTGGGTTCTCGTCAGGCGCAGGCACAGCCTGAAGAAACATTATAAATTACACACAGTCCAATTGATGCCAGTTATTCCGGTGCAATTTATATATAGATGTATTTTATGTTACGTTTTGCAGTTGTGATTCAAATGGTCCCATTTTATGACTGACGCAAACCAATTTCCCATTACGGATCAGTAAAATAAAACTATTTCAATTGATTTGTACAGCACTTTCATGACCCATTCTCAGTGTGCAACAAGTACTTAGAGTAGTAAAATAGAAAAAGTAGACAGCCAGCATGACCTGGGCCGGGTGGGTCTGGCCCCCCTGGGTTCAAAATATTTTGCCTAAGGAGCTCCATGTGTGGCATCGAGGACATTCTAATGCCTTGATTCCATCCGAAATACACAGAAAAATGATTGAATACCTGGAAAATGTAGTTGTGGTATTATGTAGAAAGAGATGACTTTATAATTGAAATCACTGATAATGTAAGAACAAGTAAAATAACATTACTTTAAAAAAAAAACGTTTTATTTTATTTTTACAATTAATCTTCAAGATTGCTGTCTTATTTATAGTT
Source organism: Oncorhynchus clarkii lewisi (assembly GCF_045791955.1). Taxonomy (NCBI): domain Eukaryota; kingdom Metazoa; phylum Chordata; class Actinopteri; order Salmoniformes; family Salmonidae; genus Oncorhynchus; species Oncorhynchus clarkii. The sequence goes on from NC_092155.1 coordinate 68,875,184, forward strand.
TTACTGCAAGGAATGAATTCCCACACCATTGGATGTTCTAAGTTGGCTTGAGAAGTATCCATACTGTCATACCGGGATATTTGGTAATACCGGCACTGAACAGAAAGACTGCTATTTTCAACCCCCACTGAGCCTTTGTAGTCTGTAGGTTAGCAATGCTAACAAATATATGTAAAATCCTATAGAGAATGCTAACTAAAAATGCTAAAGAGCGCATTGCAAACATGTTATACAGTCTCTGACCTAAATTATTTGCAGGACTGACATCCCAGCTCAAAGTTATAGAAGTAGCTCAAAAATGCTACTCACAGTTTGCTGCACAAAATAAATATTAGACCGCAAGGCTGTTGATCTAGGAGGGGATTCCCTGCTGTTACCATGCAAAACTTGATTATGAAAGAGGGTAACCACTTAGGTAACAAGCTAATAAATTAGCAAATCAAATGCACAACTGCAGAGAATTTAGCACATTTTAGACAGTTAAGTTATAAGATATCTAGCTGGCAAACATTTAGTTGTGGATTCCGTACTACTCCACAACAAGGCTCCGGTCTCTCATGGTTCTGTGCTTGTAAAGGCCTTACTGGGGACTACCAGTAAGGTTAGTAATTAAAAATGGAAATTAACTCGATATTCCTCATCTCCTAACGTAATGCACGAGTTGACTGCAGGTATTTACATAAAAAGTAGCTACAAATATCCAAATGTATAAAAATAGATCAAACAAAGTATAAACAATAATGACAGTATTGAAAAACTATCCCTTGGTAATTTCCAAATACCCCTGTATATGGTATAATAATAATCACAGTGGTTGTCGAGGGTGCAACAGGTCAGCACCTCAGGTCAGCACCTGTCCTATCAATAGATCGCTAGAAGATGCATATCGTTCCTTCCAGCGAGAGGGGGCTCGACAGAAACTTAAATGAAAAGTAACCTAGTTTATATGATTTTGAAGTGGACAAAGTAGTCAGCTGAAAATGTGTCTAACAAGTTGATTAGGAGACACTAGTGGAAAACACTGCATTTACATAAGATTCAAGACTTAAAAGAGAACAAAATAAAAGTAGGAACCTTAGTGTGGCGTGGAGGGTGTCTGGGTCCACGGGGACACTGATCATGGATACACAGGCTCTGATGAGCACCGTGGTCATGTCCTCTGTCAGGCCCTGCACCACGATGGCTCCTCCTGCCCCGGTGCGTTCAGACGTGGGGTCCAGGGGGGCTGCAGGAGGGGGGGCAGGAGGAGCAGAAGGACCAGAGAAGGACTCCTTTAGTTGAGGGGTAGTGTTGTCATCTTTAGGAGCACTCATCTCCACAGCTACTGGGGCAGAGTCTGAAAGAGAGAGGGGAGGATTTGACTATGGTATTCAACTAAAGTAACAGTATACATAGATTTATACATTTTTCATCTAAACAAAGTGTGCTTTGTGACAATAGCAATGTCTAATAAAAGGTGAACACTTCACACTTTGCTTATAAAACACTGGAGTTGCGCATATTTCTTCCAAAGCTATAAATCTACAGTGCCTTCAGGAAGTATTCACACCCTTTCTACATTTTGATGTTACAAATTGGGATTTAAATGGATTCAAATCTTCTTTTTTTTTAGATCTACACAAAATACTCTGTCAAATAGAAAGGAAAAGTATATCAAATAAATAAATAAATAAAACTAATATTTCTTGTAAGATAAGTATTCAACACCTTGAGTCAATACATGTTAGAATCACCTTTGACAGCAATTACAGCTATGAGTCTTTTTGGGTAAGTCTAAGAGCTTTGCACACCTGGATTGTACAATATTTGCTGAATCATTTTCAACTCTTCAAGTTCTGTCAAGTTGGTTGTTGATCATTGCTAGACAGCAATTTTCAAGTCTTGCCACAGATTTTCAAGCTGATTTAACTCAAAACTGTAACTAGGCCACTCAGGAACATTCAATGTCGTCTCAGTAAGCAACTCCAGGTTATATTTGGCCTTGTGTTTAAGGTTATTGTCCTGCTGAACTGGTACATTTGTCTTCCAGTGTCTGTTGGAAAGCAGACATTTGTATTTTGCCTGTGCTCAGCACTATTCCATTTCTTTTCATCAATATAAAAAACTCCTTAGTCCTTGCCGATGACGAGCACATCCATGATGCAGCTACCACCGTGCTTGAAAATATATTTTTTTAAAGTGGTACTCAGTGATCTGTTTGCCCCAAACATATATATTTGTATTCAAAACATGAAATACATTTCTTTGAAATTTTTTGGGGCAGTTTAGTGCCTAATTACAAATAAAAAAAATGTTTCGCAATATTTTTTATTCTGTACAGGTTTCCTTTTTCACTCTAATTTAGGTTGTTATTGTGGAGTAACAACAATGTTATTGATCCATCCTCAGTTTTCTATCACAGCCATTAATCTCTGTAAAGATTTTAAAATCACCATTGGCCTCTCCGGCAATGGAGTTAGGAAGGACACCTGCAACTTTAGTGACTGGGTGTATTGACACCATCTAAAATGTAATTAATAACTTCACCATGCTCAAAGGGATATTAAATGTCTGCTTTTTTTTATTGATACCTATCTACCAATAGATGCCCTTCTTTGCGAGGCATTGGAAAACCTCCCTGGTCTTTGTGGTTGAATCTGTGTTTGAAATTGATGGCACGACTGAAGGATCTTACTGATAATTGTGTGTGGGGGGTACAGAGAAGGTAATCATTCAAAAATAATGTAAAAAATATTCACAGTGAGTCCATGCAGCCCATCATGTGACTTAAGCACATTTTCCGTCCTGAACTTATTTAGGCCATAAAGGGATTGAATACCTAGTGCCCTGTCACTTCAGCTTTTCAGTAACTTGTAAAAACATACTTCCACTGATATTATGGGGTATTGTGTGTAGGCCAGTGACACAATCTTAATTTAAATTCAGGCTGTAACATCAAAATGTGGAAAAAGTCAAGTGGTGTGAATCATTTCTGAAGGCACTGTAGGTCCATTATCTGGGTCTCTCTGACCTACGGCTTGCCCATGTCCCCCTCCTCCTTCTCAGGTATCTGTTCGAGGCTATACTAGAACAGTAGCTCCTATCCAGTCATCACCTGGGTCTGTCTGTGTCTCCTCTGCCTTGTCCCTGTCCCCCTCCTCCTTCTCAGGTATCTGTTCGAGGCTATACTAGAACAGTAGCTCCTATCCAGTCATCACCTGGGTCTGTCTGTGTCTCCTCTGCCTTGCCCCTGTCCCCCTCCTCCTTCTCAGAGTCCGTCATGCTGCCAGTTTTGGCAGGTTTAGGAACGCGAGGCACTCTCTGGACCGTCAGCATCACCGGACGACGGTTACCAGTCTCCTCATTCACCTGGAATAGAACAAAGATATAGAAGTCAACGGTTTCCCAGACACAAATTATGTCCATAACTGGACTGATAAGCACTTTCAATGAATACTCTCCATTGAGCACCAGGATTTATTAAAGTATTCCTAAGTCTAATAACCAAAAAAATCCCCTGTTTGTCGACTCTGTTCCTTTGAGTGGTCTCTGTATAGAAGAGGCTCCCCCCACCCACACTCACCGGCGAGTTTATTAGGTACACCACTACTTTCACCAGAATGGATCGCTCCTACGTGGCCATGGCTTGCTATATAAAGCAGGCAGACAGAGGCATTCAGTTACTGTTCAAATGGACATCACAACGGGCAAAACTAGTGACCTAAAAGACTTGGCGCGCGCTATGATCATCGGTGCCAGGCACGCCGGATCCAGTATCTCAGAAACGACAGCCCTGTGGGATTTTCCCAAGAATGGTGACACAAACAAAAAACATCCAGTCAGAGGAAGTCCTGTGGACAAAAACAACTTATTGATGAGAGGTTGAAGGAGAATGGCAAGAATCGAGCAAGCTAACAGGCGGGCCACAAACAGACAAATAATGGCACAGTATAACGGTGGTGTGCAGACAACCACAACGGGTTCAATTCCGATCAGCTAGGAAGCAGCTCCAGTGGGCACACGATCACTAACACTGGACAATTGAGGACTAGAAAAACAAACATTGTCTGGTCTGACGAACCCCGGTTTCTTTTGCGTCATGCTGATGGCTGAGTCAGGATTTGGTGTAAGCAGCATGAGTCCATGGACCCATCCTGCCTGGTGTCAACGGTACAGGCTGATGGAGGTGATGTACCGCCGTCCAATCTGCAGCAACTGCATGATGTCATCGCGTCAGCATGGACCAATATCCCAGTGGAATCCTTGTAGAATCCATGCCCCGAACAAGTAAGGCTGTTCTGGGAGGCAAAGGGTGGTCCGACCCAGTACTAGATGGGTGTACCTAATAAACTGGCCATTGAGTCAGTGTGTACAGTGCATTTTGTTATGTTACAGCCTTATTCTAAAATTGATTAAATACAAAATAAATCCTTAGCAATTTGCACACAATACCCCATTATGACAAAGCGAAAACCAGTTGACATTTTTTCAAATGTATAAAAAAAAAAATGTTAAGAAAAACCTACATAAATATTCAAACCCTTCGCTATGAGTCTCGAAGTTGAGCTCAGGTGCATCCTGTTTCCATTGATCATCCTTGAGATGTTTCCACAACTTGATTCGACTCCATCTGTGGTAAATTAAGTTGATTTGAAAAAGCACACCTGTCTATATCAGGTCCAACAGTTGACAATGCATGTCAGAGCAAAAACCATGAGGTTGGAGTTGTACGTAGAGCTCCGGGAGAGTATTGTGGTGAGGCACAGATCTAGGGAGGGGTACCAAGAAATGTCTGCAGCATTGAAGGTCCCCAAGAACACAGTTCCCTCCATCATTCTTAAATGGAAGAAATTTGGAACCACCAAGACTCTTCCTAGAGCGGGCCGCACAGCCAAACTGAGCAGGGGGGTGATAAGGGCCTTGGACAGGGAGGTGACCAAGAACCCGATGGTCACTGACAGAGATCTAGAGTTCCTATGATGAGATAGAAGAACCTTCCAGAAAGACAACAATCTCGGCAGCACTCATCCAATCAGGCCGTTATGGTAGAGCGGCCAGAGGGAAGCCACTCCTCAGTAAAAGCCACATGATAGCCCGCTTGGAGTTTGCCAAAAGGCACCTAAAGACTCTCAGACCATGAGAAACAGGATTCTCTGGTCTGATGAAAACAATATTGAATGCTTTGGCCTGAATGCCAAGCGTCACATCTGGAAGGAACCTGGCACCATCCCTACGGTGAAGCATGGTGATGGCAGCATCATGTTGTGGGATGTTTTTCAGCAGCAGGGACTGGGAGACTAGTCAGGATCGAAGCAAAGATGAACGGGGCAAAGCACAAAGAGATCCTTGATGAAAACATGCTCGAACCGCTCAGGACCTCAGACTGGGGTGAAGGTTCACCTTCCAACAGGACAACGACCCTAAGCACACAGCCAAGACAACTTCGGGACAAGTCTCTGAATGTCATTGAGTGGCCCAGCAAGAGCCCAAAACTCCCCAAATACAGGTGTGCCAAGCTTGTAGCATCATACCCAAGAAGACTCGAGGCTGTAATCGCTGCCAAATGCGCTTCAACAAAGTACTGAGTAAAGGGTCTGAATACTTATGTAAATGTGATCTGTTTAATCTTTAATAAATTAGCAAAAATGTCTAAAAACCTGTTTATGCTTTGTCATTATGGAGTATTGTGTGCAGATTGATGAGGGAAGAAAATAAGACTGTAACCTAACAAAACGTGGAAAAAGTCACAGGTCTGAATACTTTCCTAAGGCACTACATACACCTCTCTCTATACCTGGACCATGGTGTTGAACTGTACGGTATATCTCCTGCGTCCCGCGGTGAATCGGACGCTGCTCTCCCCGGCCCTCCAGGCTGAGTCTATAGTGCCGTTGTTAGAGGCAGAGTAGCTGCACCAGCGACCCGACCGGTCGTCAAACCAACGCCAGTTATTACCGTTGGGCTGCAGGTACTGGAGAGAGTGGACGGGGTGTGGGGACGAATGGATGAGAGGAGAAATTATTATTGATTTATTTTGTAGTGAGAGAAGGTTGACTAAAAGACCAGACATGGCAATACAATGGTAATCACATGCATATCCTATAATGTGGGTTAATCTTTATGTTGCACGGGGACATTCCTCTTACCTTGTTCATCTGCGCTCTGCGTTTGGATGAAACAGCCATTTTCTCATAGAAGTCAATGATCAGCAGCACTGGAGTGATCCACCTGTACACAGTGGGACAGACAACGTTCAGTCGTGTTGTACATTGCCTGACAGATGCAACGCTTCTACATTTACCTCACCCAAGTACAAAAAATAAGTATCGCTCTAATAAGAAAAGACTTTGTTAAAAAAAAATGAAGATCGTTCATGCCGCCATTTGTAGCAGGACAGTATATTTCTGAAAGGTATTAATTTCCACACGTGTGCTAGCTAGCTAATCTCAATAACGGTCCTTTAGTCCGTTTGCTGGGGGATGGCAGAGCCATGTATTTAGAGACTTGGACAATTGTTTCTGCATTATGATGCAGTGACATGAATGACACTTCAACATTTTATGGCAGCCATCTTAGCTCCCATTATAATTACATGGGAAATATTTAAATAATGCTTTGTAACTGAATTAGAACAATATTCACAATTTTAAAAGTTGGCCCAACTCTAAATACACAGCTCTGGGGTTGTTGCTACTCACTTGGGCGTCTGGATGTCCTTCTGCTCCTTGGCAGCCTGAAGACAGGGCTGCACTACTTCTAGCAGCTTGATGAGCACATTGAGGATCCCACTGTTCTCCACCACCCTGGCACACGACAGCTTCAACTCCTACAGGGTAACAGAAGACAGCATGCATCAACATTCAGGGCCGGTGGGGGTGTGCGAGAAAGGAATTACTGTTCATCTATGTGTCTGTCACTAAAGTAGTTTGAGAAAGAGGTTTTTCTGTCTCTCTGTGTGTGTGTGTACCTCAAAGAGCAGTGTGAGCAGCAGGATGCGTGTTGCCAGGTTGGAGGCCTGGGGCAGGGTAGCCATCTGTCTGGTCCACTCAGACACAGTCTTGGTGTCACTGGTGGTCAGGGGTATTGCTGCCTTGATGAGCACGTCTGCTGCCTCCCACACCTACACATGTCAAAGATCACATACTTTAATAGATCACACCTTGACATTTCACACAGCAGAGTTTCCCAATCTCTGTCCAGGGACTCCCCCCCGAGTGCATGTTATGGGTTTTGCCCTAGCAAAACCCATGTCGTGCTAGGGCAAAAACCAAGACGTGCACCCAGGGGGAGCCCCAAGACAGAGATGGGAAAACCATGACATACAGGACACCGAGAACTCAAATAATTGGTGCAGACTGTCACAAGGGCACCCCTACAGCTGATCGTCCAGAGGTCATTAACAGAGTGACAACACTAGCAATCGTCATCACTTCTCCAAAGCGTTGACCAATTGGTATTACACATACCTGGTTGACCACCTGTCGTAAGATGAGGTCCCTGTACTCGGGACCACTCCTCTTGATGGCGGTCATGAGCAAGTCACAGAGGCGATAGACGGTGTCTGGCAGCTCGTCCAGCAGGTGGAAGCAGCCGGGCAGCATGGAGTCAGTGAAGGCGTGGAGCTCCGTACTGTCCAGGGGCTCGGCCTCCAGGAACCTCTCCAGGCAGCGAGCCTCCTCTTCCTCCGTACGCTCCCTGGCTCTCCTATCGTCCTCCTCGCGATGACGCGCCGCCTCCTGAGAGAAAGACATAGGGAGGGAATGTGAGCACCTGTGGGGGTGAAGTGGTGTGGGCCCAGAAACAGCCCCTAACCAATCTGTGTATACATCAGATAAAAGCAATACAGCTGATATTTCACCAAGTCTATGAAATGAAAAGCTGGAGCTGCAACAACAAATGGAATTCTACACCCAGTTTTTTCCACTAGCGCCGGCTGTCGGCAATACAGATAATTACAGAGGCATTTTCAGCCGGGCACTTTCTCCACTTAAAATGAACTACTTTTCAATTTGCCAGTCAGGAGAGAGAGAGAGAGAGAGAGAGAAAAAAAGAAGAGTGCCAAGCCCTCTCCTGCTAGAATGAACAACATGCATCTTCTAGTCATCAATTGATAGGACAGGAGCCCGTCAGCCAAAGTGAGAGATGACAGGGACACACTGCTGGTGTGACTGTCAGTCCCGCCTCTCTGTACCTGGGTACAGTCCCGCTTCTCTGTACCGTGTGTGTGTGTTGGGTGCGCTACGGTTGCAGTCAAATTTCTTTACACTGAGAGAGAGCATAAATTTGCATGTCGAAATCCACTTCACCAAATTGTTTTCTGGCACATTGATTTTCCTTTTGCCTGCAGGGTCTGACTTTGACGTTGGCCCGCTGGCAGTGAAAACATGTGGGGGCCAGTAACTTCAACACATTTTTTTAATTCCAGTTCAACATTTGCCTGCTCTGTCAGTCTCCCATTGAAGACCACACAAGTAAATGTCACGCTATTTGTATTTGAGCAATAGGAGAGGCCGTTCATTCAAGCACCACCCCTCTCCTGCCAATCATAACTTCGAGCAGTACATAGGTTGATGCTGACACAAAGCACACGAGCTGTCAAGAGTAAAAAGAAGTGCCCATCCATCTACTCACTGAGCTTATTTACTTTAAGTGATTGTGCACATACTATCAATAGGCCGGCTACTGTTGATAGTCTGCAAAAAAGACATGTAGCATTGGTCTTGGCTAGCCTACTGTGGTCATGTTGATCTCTTTTGGAACATTGGTCTTAAAAAGGGGGCAGCATCCTATTTTCAAATCTTCTCAAAAATACATAATATACAAACAATGCAATTAATACACCGCGGTTCTAGAGAATAGTCATTGCTTATTTGAATTATATTACACAGCTTTCTAACACACATAATAACCAAATGTAGCCTATTAATAGCTGAATAGGCCAATATAGAGAAACCATGACAACCTACGTGACCCCGTGACCCCAATGCACTTAACAACTACACCATGGAGAAACTGTGATAGGCCAGTAGATTTGTGCCCAGTGAGAAAATAAATTAACATTGGACCCAGGTGTGTTTCATATGCAGCCAAGGAGTGGTGGGGCATATGCTATCTACTGTGCTTTTATTTAGAGACAGCCAGCTTGACTGGTTTATCAAATATGGTGAATCCTCCTCACTGCAGGAACAATAGGTAGGCTAGTTGTTTTAAACCTATTAATACTTATTGACATAGGTCTACTGACTTCAGAGTGTTGACAATGGACTAGTTAACTGCTGTTTTCTGTGGAGCAAAGCCCATGTTAAACACCTGCTACATTCGTCTCTCATACCTGTATTGCAGATAGCTGAGAAAATGTCTTTAAAAGGAAGCTTGAAGCCCGTGGAAGTCAGCAGACTCTTACAAGATTCTTTAGGCCCAGTATAGTCTAAATATTTCCCCCCTGTGATTTATTCTGTTTTGCCCCTGAACAGACAGTTAGTTAACCCACCGTTACTAGGCCGTCATTGAAAATATGAATTTGTTCTTAACAGACTTGCCTAGTTAAATAAAGGTAAAAAATTATTAAAAATCAATCTATCTATCTATCTATCTATATATATATATATATATATCGTGTTGTACAACAGCTGAATTTTTTATAAAAATATTTATTTCCTGATATTTGCTGGTTGAAAATCTAATCTAGGAAAAATGTCTTAACCGAAGGAGGCTGCTGGCTACTCCATGTGCTTGTGGATAACACTATATCCTTTTACATTTCAGACATTAGCAGACGCTCTTATCCAGAGCGACTAGGGTTAAGTGCCTTGCTTAAGGGCACATTAACAGATTTTTCACCTAGTCTGCTCAGGGATTAGTACCAGCAACCTTTCAGTTACTGGCCCAACGCTCTTAACCGCTAGGCTACACACCTACCCTATACTTTCAGATCTACACAAGTGCCTAGGGTGTATTGTAGACTCCACAGCCCCTTTCTGGAGGGGGCCCTGGTTATTCATTCATGAGCCGATGTCCATTCATTCAGCAATATGTTCCATCCGTACGCCTGTGAGTGGGGGCGTGTCTTAGTGTGTGTGTGGCAGCGCACCTCGGGCGAATCAGAGCGCTGTTCCATGCTGACCTCTTGTCCCAGAGACATGGCGATGGCTCTCATCATCTGGTCCTCCTCTGACATGGTCATGTCCTACAGACAGACCAACAGAGTACACTTAACACGCATTACGGGAGGAGACACGTGTGTGTGTTCCTATGTGTGTGGACCTGTGCATGCGTGTAATATGACTATATAGTGTGTCAATGGACCGTGGGTGAGTATGCATGTTCTGTATTTACGTGTGCGTTCCCACGTAAGTGTGTGTGTGGGCGTACCCTGACGGCTCCGCTGAGTAGAGGAGGAGGGTGTGTGAGCAGGTACTCTGTGGCCTGCTCCATGGTGCTGGTGTTCACCAGGGCCTCCATGACATGCTCTCTGGAGAAACCCATGTCCATCAGCTACATAGAGGAGAGAACAATGGTTAAAAACCACAGAGAGAGGCCGAGGACAGGACAGGGTTAGAGGGGAAACGGGCCACAGGACAGGGTTAGAGGGGAAACGGGCCACAGGACAGGGTTAGAGGGGAAACGGGCCACAGGACAGGGTTAGAGGGGAAACGGGCCACAGGACAGGGTTAGAGGGGAAACGGGTCACAGCACAGGGTTAGAGGGGAAACGGGCCACAGGACAGGGTTAGAGGGGAAACGGGTCACAGCACAGGGTTAGAGGGGAAACGGGTCACAGCACAGGGTTAGAGGGGAAACGGGTCACAGCACAGGGTTAGAGGGGAAACGGGTCACAGCACAGGGTTAGAGGGGAAACGGGTCACAGCACAGGGTTAGAGGGGAAACGGGTCACAGCACAGGGTTAGAGGGGAAACGGGTCACAGCACAGGGTTAGAGGGGAAACGGGTCACAGCACAGGGTTAGAGGGGAAACGGGTCACAGGACAGGGTTAGAGGGGAAACGGGACACAGGACAGGGTTAGAGAAGACTTCCTTCTAGGGAGTAATTTCCCTAGCCCCTGTATTGCTTACTCTTTGGTGTTTTAGGCTGGGTATCTGTAAAGCATTGTCATAACTGCTGGTGTGTGTGTGTGTGTGTGTTTGTGTGAGAAAGGGAGAGAGAGAGAGAAAAGGAGCCGACTACGGCTAAGGCACAGTGTGATCAGTGAGTCAATCTCACGTATTATATAGTGACCATACAAAACATTAGGAACACCTGCACTTTCCATGACAGACTGACCAGGTGAAATCTATGATCCCTTATTGATGTCACTTATTACATCCACTTTAGTGTAGAGGAGAGGAGACGGGTTAAATAAGGATGTTTAAGCCTTGAGACAGATTGTGTATGTGTTCCATTGAGATGGTGAATGGACAAGACAAAATATTTAGGTGCCTTCGAACGGGGTATGTAGGTTGCTGGCAGGCGCACCTGTTTGTGTCAAGAACTGCAACGCTGCTGTTTTTTTTTTATAACACTCAACAGTTTCCTGTGTGTATCAAAAATGCTCCACCAACCAAGGGCCATCCAGCCTCCCACTCTCTCTTGCTCCCTCCCTCCCTCTGGTTCCTCCTGGCCTCCTTCAGCCGGGAACCCATTACAAACAAGAGATCAGATTCAATTCAAGTCAAATGTGCGCTTGAGTGTGGAGCAGGCTAGCTGTATACCTGCTGTAGCTGCTGCTGGTTGACATTTGGCTGCCTCTCCCTGCCTCCTCCCTGAGCCTGTCACAACAAGACAAAGTGGTGCAGGCCACACCAGGGTGAGGGTTCAAGGGGACAAGAAGTTGACAACAGAACAGTGCAATTTCAACCAATGCTAACAGTGCAACCAATGCGCTCAACTGTATCTAGCAATGCTAGCAGTTATATCTACCATGATGCGTGTTGAATACCAAAAACGGTCTGACAAAAACTGCCATTTCCATGAAAAAACAGTCACAAAAGGTAAAGGAATCCAAAAACACACGGACTGGACCGACAGCCACACCCTCCTCACCTGCTGTAGCTGAGCCTGGTTAACCGGTGGCTCTCTCCTGGGAGTAGTGTTAGTGGAGTCCTCTGCTGCACCCCCTGGTGCAGGTGGTGCTGTACTGCTTCCAATGGCTGGTCCTGGAACTGAACCGGCAGGGCCCTCTCCTGCATTTACTGCTGCTCCAGGGGCCCCTGCTGATCCACCTGTGCCTGGATTAAGCATTCAAGTGTTATAAATCATTATGTGCTGTTGGATAGTTATTGTGCATTTATCCTTCATGTGTATAAAATTACATTGTATCAAATAATTCAGCCTTCGCTGCCATTAATACCATGTAATGTTGTTGAAAATGAACCATTTCCTCTCACCTCCAGAGCTGGGGCCTACAGGCAGCGTAGAGGCCCCAAGACCTCCCTCCTCCTCTGGACGGGCCGTGCCCTCCCTCTCCTTGGCCAGGCGCTCCTGGGAGGAATGAACGAAATTTCATTACATGCCACTAGCAACCATCCCTCAAAAGATAATTTGACAAAGAAAATGAGTTTACATTACAAATAATTCCCCCCCCACTAGTTTCTCTCCTAGTGTGCCACTGCACCTTACATAAAAGAACACACCTGGATGACAGGTTCTCCTCTCAGGATGTGGCACAGTATAGCTAACATGGACTCAGCCATGCGGCCCCCATACACTTTAAGGGGCTTTCTGTTCCACAGGCTGCAGATGCAGCTGAACGCTGCCTAAACGGGAGGCAAAGAGAGTGGCTCAGGATTAGAGGGAGCAATGTGTGTTTGTGTTCTTTGAAAAATGCATCTAAAATAATACTATTTCATGTAACACACAGTCTTGTATAACTAACCTTGTGGGGACACACAATTCAGTCCCATTCAAAATCCTATTTTCCCTGACCCTAACCAGTACTCTTACCTTCACCTAATTCTAACCCCAACACTAATTTGAACCTTATCCCTAAATCCCCTAGAAATAGCATTTGACCTCGTGAGGACTAACAAAATGTCACGTAGGTCAAATTTTTGTTTGTTTACTATTCTTGTGGGGACTTCTGTTCCCCACAAGAATAGTTAAACACATCCAGGAAAAACCACACACACACCACTAACCAATCCCCCTACCTTCTGAGTGACTATGAGGAATCGCAGGGCACTGAACTGTGGGGTGGTGGGGGTGACCCCGGGAACCTTGACAGGCAGGCTGTGGGGTGAGTCCAGCACAGTACTGGGGTTCACCATCTTCTCCACCAGCATCAGCCAGGCATCCAAGAACTCCCCTGTCCCATCTGGCAGCTCTGCATGCTCCAGGCCCTCAGAGACAGGCACCTTACCACCCATAGAAAGGGCCCAGTTAAATGTCCTGAGGAGAGGAGGGGGAACGAGAGATGTGTCAGAGCCGATGGGCAGAGAAACATAAGCTCTTGTTGGGTACAATCACAATTACGGCCCCAAATGTTTCCTGGTCAGGGAAAAGGCCCTACTTATAATCATTCTATTAGTAATCCTGACAATAAGGTAGTGCCAAATATATATTCAGTCTGGTATTAAATGGTGAGAGCTGAGCAGCAACAGTAATGAGGCTGGTTGTAGCTACAGGTCTATTAACGTGCTTCTACACCTGCATTGCTTGCTGTTTGGGGTTTTAGGCTGGGTTTCTGTACAGCACTTTGAGATATCAGCTGATGTACGAAGGGCTATATAAATAAATTTGATTTGATATTAACAGAGGGTGCTCTACTCACTCAAAGAGAGCGTTGTGTCCTCCGGAGCAGAAGAACTTCTGCAGCATGAGGTGGTAAGGATACTTCCTCTCGTCGAACAGCATGGGGGACGTGAAGCCCACCGAGCAGATGAAGAACGTCAGCCTGGAGGGGAAGAGAGAGAGCAGAGACATCACGGCCATGAGAACACACATCTGATAACTCCAATCCTCTCAGATCTACAGAACAGCCTTGGGGGATGCCTCGTCCCTTCTACAGATGTATTGAATTAGTGTAAGCATTAGTTAAAGGAAGTTTCCACCACTGGGTTTGTAGGCGCACATTTCGTGAGATGGGTAGAGAATCCGGAAGCAACCCAAGTAGCTGTTGTGAGTAACAGAGTACCTGAAACGAGGGGTTGGGGTGAAGGGGTAAAAGAGTACCTGAAACGAGGGGTGGGGGTAACAGAGTACCTGAAACGAGGGGTGGGGGTAACAGTAGAGTACCTGAAACGAGGGGTAGGGGTAACAGTAGAGTACCTGAAACGAGGGGTAGGGGTAACAGTAGAGTACCTGAAACGATGGGTAGGGGTAACAGTAGAGTACCTGAAACGAGGGGTAGGGGTAACAGTAGAGTACCTGAAACGAGGGGTAGGGGTAACAGTAGAGTACCTGAAACGAGGGGTAGGGGTAACAGTAGAGTACCTGAAACGAGGGGTAGGGGTAACAGTAGAGTACCTGAAACGAGGGGTAGGGGTAACAGTAGAGTACCTGAAACAAGGGGTAGGGGTAACAGTAGAGTACCTAAAACGAGGGGTAGGGGTAACAGTAGAGTACCTGAAACGAGGGGTAGGGGTAACAGTAGAGTACCTGAAACGAGGGGTAGGGGTAACAGTAGAGTACCTGAAACGAGGGGTAGGGGTAACAGTAGAGTACCTAAAACGAGGGGTAGGGGTAACAGTAGAGTACCTGAAACAAGGGGTAGGGGTAACAGTAGAGTACCTGAAACGAGGGGTAGGGGTAACAGTAGAGTACCTGAAACAAAGGGTAGGGGTAACAGTAGAGTACCTGAAACGAGGTGTAGGGGTAACAGTAGAGTACCTGAAACGAGGGGTAGGGGTAACAGTAGAGTACCTGAAACAAGGGGTAGGGGTAACAGTAGAGTACCTAAAACGAGGGGTAGGGGTAACAGTAGAGTACCTGAAACGAGGGGTAGGGGTAACAGTAGAGTACCTGAAACGAGGGGTAGGGGTAACAGTAGAGTACCTGAAACGAGGGGTAGGGGTAACAGTAGAGTACCTAAAACGAGGGGTAGGGGTAACAGTAGAGTACCTGAAACGAGGGGTAGGGGTAACAGTAGAGTACCTGAAACGAGGGGTAGGGGTAACAGTAGAGTACCTGAAACAAGGGGTGGGGGTAACAGTAGAGTACCTGAAACGAGGGGTGGGGGTAACAGTAGAGTACCTGAAACAAGGGGTGGGGGTAACAGTAGAGTACCTGAAACAAGGGGTAGGGGTAACAGTAGAGTACCTGAAACAAGGGGTAGGGGTAACAGTAGAGTACCTGAAACGAGGGGTAGGGGTGTACGGCGGGGGCTGCCAGCTGAGGCCCTTGGTGAGCAGCTTGGTGAGGGAGGAGGCGGTGGCCCGGGCGGCGGGGGTGGGGGCTGTGCCGGTGCTGGTGGCGTGGTGAGAGCGGCGCTGTCGGACTGGAGAACCCACACACAGCTTCACCAGAAGACCAAAGAGCTCGGCCAGAGCCCGGCCCAGACGAGACGACGCTGGAGTAGAGAGGGGAGAGTTACCACACCAGGATGAAAGAGACAGCCTGCACTCACAAATATAGAATCAGCAGTCACAACGGACAGTGTTTCAACCTTCACCTGAGAGTTGTATGTTTCCTATGTCTTTCTTCACTAATGCAGAGATTCTGACAGTACATTGCTGTATTTGGTGGGACTACCAATCTACACTTAACGTATGCCTACAAATAGACAATGGTGTGAAAAAGAAAAGACAAAGCTCCTGGTGTCCTCACCAGAGAGCAGGGGTTTGATCTGCTTGATGCGAGTGGCCATGGCGGGGGTTAGTTTGGACTTGGTCTTGGGGTCAGAGGTGCCGGCGGTGGGCTCGTCAGTCTCCATGGGGGCTAGCGTGTCCCCGTCCAACCCCATCCCCTCTAGGAGACACGTTGCAGAGGGGTCCACAGCAACAGCCTCAGACTCAGCTAGCGAGAGAGAGGAACGAGCTTGTGGTTAGAGCTAGGGGTAGCTGTGTTGGAAGAGTAGTTTGGCTAAAAGAAGCTTATACATTCCTTTCTTGCACATTGCTCAAATGATGCCTAACAAACTCCAATATTCCAAAGTTGACAGTTATTTTTAGAATGTAGGAAGAAAAACGACCTGCAAAACATTGTCCTATTGCTTTCATGAATGATCATTCTTAACCAATTGATAACATCTTATTTTGTTTGTTTTTTCAGTAGAAGGGCGTCCCTTACCAGTTCTCTTGGATACAGAGGCAGAAGCGGTGGCTGTGGTGCTGCCAGATGGCTTCTCCTCCTTGGGAACCAGCTTCTGCATGTCAGCCTGGCCGAACTCACAGCCTGGGGGGAGACTGGGGGAGGAGAGGAGAGAGAAACAGGAGAGAGTTAGTGTGTTCTGTCAACTGACTGCATGCTGAGAAAGAGATACAGCCACACACAGAGAGACGGAAGGGGAGACAGAGAAGGAGGGGGGAGACAGAGAAGGAGGGGGGAGACAGAGAACCAGTGAGAACCTCAAGGCCAAAGGATAGAGGGCTAAAGAGAGCTAGAACCTGGAGGAGAGAGACAGAGAGCGTATCAGACAGGCTTATCAGAGGTAGTGTACCTATTGGGTGTGCAGAGAGACAGCAGCACGGTGCTCTCCCAGACCAGAGAGCAGTAGAGCTGGCTCAGCTTGTTGAG
This sequence comes from Oncorhynchus clarkii lewisi, assembly GCF_045791955.1. NCBI lineage: Eukaryota > Metazoa > Chordata > Actinopteri > Salmoniformes > Salmonidae > Oncorhynchus > Oncorhynchus clarkii. Next base: position 68,891,830 of record NC_092155.1, read on the forward strand.
AACACTCAAACCCAGCTGGGAGCCCCACTGGTTCACACTGATGGCCCTGATCTCACTCTGCACAACACACAGGGGAAGGTTAATGAACACACCTGGGCAAACCAATACCAAACCACTCACAGTCAAGCAACTCCTTCCCAACAATGACAATCCACAGAGGCGGTACCCTCTAAATCCACAGTGGTGAGGTGCAGTACCTCTACAGTTGGTTTATTATATGCTGCTGACATCTTTCAATGAATTGAATACAAAGTCAACCTAATCTACAGCCTCTACTTTGTGGGCTACAGGTGTGGAGTGACATAACGAGAGGCCCTTGCTGATTGGTTTACCGGCATCTTACCTGCCCTACCCTGCAGGTGTGCACGAACATCAGGATATAAGCATGTGCGGCAGTGAGCGCGTGCAGCAGTGGCGTGGCGCGGGCCGATAGCGTGGCGTCGGTCACATGACCGGCGGTGGCGAGCTCTCGGAGCAGCACGGAACCCCCGGGGACCTCGATGGGGCGGTGGAGCGGCTCGAGGGCTGACAGGATGCTGTCCAGCTGACACAGCCCCTCCTGGAGCACCTTGGGTTCATGGGACAGCGTCTGGGGACCACAGGACAATACACCACGCTTCAGTATCAATACAGCACAGTCACAGGGAGAGACTGAACAGTTATATTTAACCGGTCTCCCTGGAGTTTAGTCACAACTGTCAGAGAACCTCATCAAAATACCACAGGTTATATATTCTGAAGAGGCTATAGTCCATTTTCCAGCTCTGGTTGAGCTCAATCACTAACAAATTCACTGAAATCATATCCCCACATCTCTCAGTCTCACCAGTATGGAGTTGCAGAGCCCAGCTACAGCCTCTAATCATAACCACACACCTCCCATATCCCCAGTGTCAGGTCTCACCAGTATGGACTTGCAGACCCCGGCTACAGCCTGGCAGGCAGCTGATGTGGGGAAGTCGATGGGCAGGTTGGGCAGACCCAGGATGGAGACCAGGGGCAGGAGACCCTTCTGGTTGACAAACTCCTGACAGTGGTCGTCTGTCGTGTTGTTACTAAGGATCGACTCCACAAACTTCATCTGGGAAGGAACAGAAAAGGGGAATGTTAAGGGGTAAGGAATCAAATATAATTTTATTGGTCAAACACACATATTTAGCAGATGTTATTGCAGGTGTAGCTAAATGCTTGTGTTCCTAGCTCCAAAAGTGCAGTAATAACTAACAAGACAACGTCCATTTACAACGTCCATTTTCGATTGACGCAACACTTTTTTTCCACAGAAACATTTTGCAAACACAGTCCTTACAAAGTCACGTCCAGAATGTGATCTGTGAATGTCTGAACATTGCATCCAAAAGGAAACCGAAGTGGCTACAGCGTAACACAATCATCCAAACCGGAAAATATAGGCTACATTTGTCCTCGTGCTAACTGAGGAAAGATTGACATATTTTGTATAACTCAAATATGACTCCCGGCTGACAGAAACTACAATATTAATTAGTTAATAGCAATTACTATTTATAATAAATCACATCACGGGTGAGCTCACCATTGATCGAAATAATTGAGTAAAACACTTCCTGGAAATCAAAAGTAATAATATTTTTTTGCATCAACCAAAGATAAGAGAGTCCAGATGAGTTTGGTCTGTTTATAGTATGCATGTTGAAGGGGTGTGTCTTCTACAATCATCCACTTCCCTTCATTCACTTCCGCAAGTTCACCCAAAAGAAGAGTGAACCATTCCCTCACCTCATTATAACATCTTCGGTCTGACAGATTACCTGACACCCAGAATGCATTGTATAATTTCAACAAACATGGCGCCACACATTGCTGGCAAATAGTTTAGCTCATTATCATAAGTACAACCTTCAAAAAATTATTTTACATGCATCATAGGTGCCCATTACAATAAATGCAATTATCAGAATGCATTATTTGTCACAAGTACTTGAAAACATGTTAAAACCGTAAATTCATTATGCTCCATACGCGCCTACAGTAGAAACACGATACAGAAAATAAGGAACTTCCTATCAAAGTAACACACACACATACCCAAAGTTATTATTTGTAAGGAAAACAACAAGGCAAAGCGAGCGCCAGCAAGAAAATGTTCCAATTCTTGGAAGACTGCACAAACATATGCACACTTGATCTGCACAAACATATGCACACTTGATCTGCACAAACATATGCACACTTGATCTGCACAAACATATGCACACTTGATCTGCACAAACATATGCACACTTGATCTGCACAAACATATGCACACTTGATCTGCACAAACATATGCACACTTGATCTGCACAAACATATGCACACTTGATCTGCACAAACATATGCACACTTGATCTGCACAAACATATGCACACTTGATCTGCACAAACATATGCACACTTGATCTGCACAAACATACGCACACTTGATCTGCACAAACATACGCACACTTGATCTGCACAAACATACGCACACTTGATCTGCACAAACATACGCACACTTGATCTGCACAAACATACGCACACTTGATCTGCGCAAACATACGCACACTTGATCTGCGCAAACATACGCACACTTGATCTGCGCAAACATACGCATACATGATCTGCGCAAACATACGCATACTTGACTTGCGCAAACATACGCATACTTGATCTGCGCAAACATATGTGAAGTGTGGTAGGCTCTCCTCAAAGACAGAAGTTTATCCTGCTCAGTAAAGTCTCAAACAAATTGTTTGCAACGCTGAAATGGGCTACTTCTATGTGAATTAATGAGGTGGCGGAACACACTTCAATTCAAACTGTTGTTAGAAAATCATTTGAAATTGACAAGTTGAAACGTAGCCAAAAGATATCTGGCAGGCAGCGCGTGTTAACTGTCCCGTTGTGTAATAATCACATTTTGGAACAGTGAGTGCATTCGAACATTATAAAACAACTCTTGCTGGGGCGACCGTTAGATATTTGGAACTCACGTGTGAGAAGGTTAAAGTGACCAGTGATTCCATGTCTATGTACATAGTGAACTCTGCACCTTAGAAGCTGCAGCCTAACAGGGTGGTAGCCGTCTAGTGACTGACTAAGCACGTCCCAAAAAGTGATTCGACGATAGTAGTAGTACAGTCTGCACACCGTTATACGCTCCCAGAAGTCATTATTTTGTACAAATGTTCTGTTTAATTTTGAACACAAGAGAAATGTTATGTGATCTTGCCTGTCTTCACTTCATTGGCAATTTTTGGTGAGTAAATCACTTGATTTAAGTGTGCCTTATTGCAGGTATCATCACATAGAATAACCAGAGAACGTGCAAGAACACACGTACCACATTCAGAATGTAATCCATCAGAGGAATCGGTATCCTCTCTTCAGTGCCAACAACCCTATAGGAAAAATGACAAAAACACTATTATCCCAACTCCCTATCAAACATGTAACAAAATATAAATACATAAATTATTTATAAATAGAGAGAAAAAAAATTATATCAGGGGCAATAAATCCTGAATTGATCAGGAAGAATCACATCGCTGATTTGGAATGTCATACAGTTCAACTGGCACTGACTGTCTGTTGTTCTCTGGTTCCCCCTGCTGCTGGGTGAAGGTATGGAGCGCCTCCTCTTCCTCCTCATCTTCGCTGGAAGCCTCTTCGGCAGCGTGGGAGGAGCGGGCGGGGGGTGCGGTCACGGTGCCATCAGTCTTCTGGATAGAGGGCTTCTGACAGATGTACTCCGGGGCTCGGCCCAGGTTACAGATCTCCTCCAGTAACTGGGAGAGGACAGTTGACATTTTAGTCATTCAGCAGACGCTCTTATACAGAGCGACTTACAGTTAGCGCATCCATCTTAAGATAGCTAGGTGGGACAACCACAAGACAAGTTCGAGTGCTGGTGAAAACAAGGCACGGGTATTTGTTTTGAAGAGAAGACAAGTGTGTGTTAATTTACCATAACGTAAAAGGATAAACATTAAGTTGTTACTGTTCAGATCACATGGCCCAGCTTAAAGAAACAATCATGTTGTGCTAATTCACTATGCAGTTTACAAGGTTAATCTATATTATTAGGGTCCTAACACATGACCTGAACCAGTTGAACTCTGTGCCCTAGTTAAAAGCTACAACAAGACCTCAGTTATTCCTGGTCAAGTCACATGGAGTTAAAAATACAAGTCCAGGCATGAACAATGGGTAGGGATGGGCATTTGAATGAGTGTCTGTGCACTCACTAAAATCATTTTGAGTAATTTAGTACTCACATGTTACCGTGAAACGGGTTTGAAGGCCAAAAGAGATTGCAGTATGCTAAAGGTTGTTCCAATGACTGATGGTTCTGATACACAACTTTAACATCGTCACTGCATTTGACATACTCCAAACAATAAACATCTTACAGTTGGAAATTGTGCCTGTGCTTATACATTTAACCTGCTAAAATAGTTATATTTGTAAATTGAATACTTGTATTTGATTATTAGTAATCAAATACCAACCTGTACTGGAGTACTAACTCCCAAACCTGCTCAATGGTGCTGATCATTGCAGTTTTTCCAGGCCTCCTGTACATGTCATTGTAAACCCACCTTGATGATGGCAGTAGTGGCGTCAGTCTTCAGAGTGGGTTGGTGTCTCATCAGTTCATCCACAGCACTGCCCAGGTTGGACGCTGTATCTCCTGTACACACACAACCCAGCATGGTCACATACAGACATCTGCATCAACAGTGTATAGTGTCGCCATACTACATTGAACAAAAATATTTAAAAAAAGTGTTGGTCCCATGTTTCATGGACTGAAATAAAAGATCCCAGAAATGTTCCATGCACATAAAAAGCTTGTTTCTCTCAAATGTTGTGCACAAATTTGTTTACGTCCCTGTTAGTGATTATTTCTCCTTTGCCAAGATAATCCATCCACCTGACAGGTGTGGAATATCAAGAAGCTGATTAGACAGCATGATCATTACACAGGTGCAGCTTGTGCTGGGGACAATAAAAAGCCACAAAAATGTGTAGTTTTGTCACACAACACAATGTCACAGATGTCTCAAGTTTGGAGGAAGTGTGACTGCAGGAGTGTCCACCAGAGCCATTGACAGAGAATTGAATGTTCATTTCTCTACCATAAGCCACCTGCATAGTTTTTGAGAATTTGGCAGTACGTACAACCGGCCTCACAACCGCAGACCACGTGTATGGCGAGCGTTATTTTGATGTCAACAAGTACCACGTGGTGGCCGTGGGGTTATGGTATGGGCAGGCATAAGATATGGACAACGAACACAATTTAAATTTACCAATGACAATTTGAATGCATAGAGATACCGTTACAAGATCCTGAGGCTCATTGTGAGGCCCATTTTTGTTTGTAGTATATTTGACCAACAGATGCATTTCAATATTCTCAGTCATGTGAAATGCATAGATTAGGGCTTAATGCATTTATTTCAATTGACTGATTTCCTTATTTGAAATGTAACTCAGCAAAATCTTTGAAACGGTTGCATTTATATTTTTGTTCAGTATTGTTAGGTTCTAAATAAACAGAGTAAAAACTAACGCACAACTAGCTAAAGCTCAAACCAAGTTAATTCACCCACTGAGTCAAACAGCTGAAAAGACAGACATGTTTCCACCAGCACCAGTATTTAAACCCCCCTTTAGGCAGTCTCCCTTACCTCTAAACACTACATCTTTGTAGCGAGGCAGGAAGTTAAGTGATGTGGGTAATAAACTCTTCCTTCTCCCTTCACGTGACTTATCACAGTCCCCATTCCTCACTAATCCACACTTACCTGTGGCCACAACTATGTGATTGTCTTTTTCCCTTAATTAGTAACTCTACAAGCCCCTGGCTCTTATCCAACCTCCATTACAATATACATTCCTCATACATGTAACCATTAACTTCTAGTGTAGCAGGTATTTCAAATTACAACCCAACATTCCTATAACAAACATCTATTTTTCAACAGAGTGAATTGTGTCCCAATATACTAGCTTCCTTTAAGTTAACACACCTCTATCAAAGGTCTCTCTCGCCATACTAGATTGCAATAACACACACACGCGCCCAACTCACCCAGAGGGTCAGAGCTGCGGCGTCGTCTCATGGCAGGCAAGTAGTCAGGTGACAACAGCACCTTGAAAAGGCGTTCAAAGGGCTGGCATTGGACGAAGGAGTGCAGGCCTCGCGCATTCAGGCACAAGGCACTGAACACGTTAGGGAGAGAACCAAGCACCTCCCGGGTAGCCGGGACCTGCAGAGAGAGAGACTGTGAGAGAGAGAAAAGGGAGAAAGAGAGAAAAAGGGGAGGAAGAGAGAGAGCGAGTGAGAGACAGAGTGGCGAGGGTAGGGAACAACTGGGAGGAAGGGGACTGGGAAAGGAGGGTGAGGGGAAGAGAGGGTGAGGGTAGGGGGAAGAGAGGGTGAGGGTACGGAGGGTAAGGGGAAGAGAGGGTGAGGGGAAGAGAGGGTGAGGGGAAGAGAGGGTGAGGGGAAGAGAGGGTGAGGGGAAGAGAGGGTGAGGGTAGGGCATAGGGAATCAAAACGTAAAGGCAATCAGGAGCAGGGGGAAAACAGAAGGAAAGAGTGAGGGAGGAAAGGAAGCGGTGAAACCAAGGAGGGAGAATGACTGTTTAATGCAATGCTGTGTGACAGAGAGGAGATGGAGGGCAAGATGAAGACTAGGCAGTGTAGGCTCTACATCCACTGGCTACACCGGTGTTAATGTATGACCCTGCTGAAAAAGAAAACGGGACATTTAAACATGTCAAATGTGCAGGAGAGGACAAGAGGGAGATGAGATGGTGAGCAGTGAGAGAAATGAGAGGGGGTCCGCTGAGCGACTGAAGAGGTAGAGAAAAGATTGAGAAGAGAGAAAGAGTGACCTCGCATTCAGACACCAACGACAAAATTTCCCTCGCACTTATCAAAGCCAACCTGCATCGACGACTATGGAGTGGTCTGAATACAGGGTGAACCGAGAGGAGATGAGTGCTGTGGGACTCACGTCTTTGATTAGCAGGGCATGCAGCATGACGTCAGTCAAGCCATTATCCTGCAGGGAGGAGAGCAGAGATGGCTCCTGGAACACAAACACCGTCACCACCTCCGTCGCTGTGGAAGGGGGAGGGAGGGAGGGGAAACGAGATAAATATGTTTAAAATCAGAGTGGGGAAAAAACTGACTCTAATCAACATGGCATAATGTATGCTTTGATGGACTTCACAGAACTTTCTCAATGATCAAGTGATATTAGTAAACATACTACACATTATAATGCATGTCATGGTAGATTCCTCTGAAGCATGTTGTGTGAGTCGAGTACTCACCCAGTAGGAAAAGGGAAGGTCCATAGTACTCTGCATTACTGATGATGTGCTTGAGTGAGGTAGGCAAAGACCCGTCCATGACTGGAGAAGAGAGGCCATACAGAGACCAGGAGGTTAGTCGGGCTAAGTCCAGGGGGAATTCACTCAACATTTTCTCATCATGTTTTGTTGAAGCCCCAGTACCTATTATAAGCATTACAACCTTAACCCATCTGATCATATAAGACCAGTTCCCCTCAGATAGCTTAAGTTTTGCGTATCTCCATTGTTCATGCTTTTTAGAGTGTGGTTATCAAAGCTCACTCACCGTGACGGATGCCATCAGAGAAGGCAGGGTCCTGGATGGCTTTCTTCAAGAAGTTTAGCATTGACTTCAGCAGAGCTGCTCTCTGGGGAATACACTGCAGGCCTGGAGGGAGAGAACACATGGGAGATGGAACACATAGGAGTGTGAGCGCCTGTGTGTGTGTGTTTGACTGAGCGTGTGATAGTCTAAGCTGAGAATGTTTGTTTATGTGCGTTGCTATGCGAGTGTGTACCTGTGCGGGGCGTGCTGGCAGTGCTGCTCTGCGCTCGGTGGTCTGTCTCAGGTCTGGAGCCAGAGGACGTTGAGGGACCAGGGCTGCTCTCCATCCTCTCTTCTGACACTTAAGAGGACACAGTTTTAGCAACCACAACACAGCCACACCACCACCCCACAGTTGCCACAACACAGCCAACATCCACACCACCTCCACAACACAGCCAACAAGACACAGCCAACATCCACACCACAACACAGCCAACAGTCACCAAGACACAGCCAACATCCACACCACCTCCACAACACAGCCAACAGTCACCAAGACACAGCCAACATCCACACCACAGCCAACAGTCACCAAGACACAGCCAACATCCACACCACAGCCACCACACCCGAGGGGTCAGGGTTCCAGTCTAGAAGCACGGTTTCAACTGCTTCGAAAATTTTGCCTCGGTACTGCATAGGGATGTACATTACAGTCAATTTTGCTGTCAACCAAACTGACCCTCATTAACCGGTTAACAAACTGTTTGTATAAAAATATGTATAAACAGTAAAATGACGTGACCAACAGAAAATACTATCAGAGATCTGTATATAATGAGATTCTTATTTCTCCCCGCCCTAGCAATGGTAGTCATCCCAAGGCTGGAAGGCAGGCGACAGAAACACATTGGGCTTGTTTTGGAAGGCAGGCGATGTAGAAACACATTGGGCTTGTTTTGGAAGGCAGGCGATGTAGAAACACATTGGGCTTGTTTTGGACAGATTTGTGAGAGTGAAAGCTCTTAGTTCGCCTCTCCCTCTATGATACTATGCATAGAAAGACTGGGCATTTTTCTTCAAGAGCTTATTGAAAACATGTAACGATAGCAAGCCAATCGTCTTACGTGCTCAATTATAGGCTATAGCATTTTGACTGTAACTTCGGTAATGAAGCGGGTAAGTCAATCAAACAACGCAATTCCCTGGAAAAAAAACTTTTCTAAACCTAATGTGAGCAGATGTGACAGAGGTGGACTTGGATTGGTTGCTAACATGACTAGGATTGTGCCCTGGGCTTCTGGACAGCGAAAGAAAGTTGATATGATATCCAACAGAACAGGAGAGAAATGTGAAATGCTGGTTGACCTGTGTCATTATTTGAAGTAAAACTTTCAGATAATTCCTGCCTCAAGCTCACATTGCAAAGTGGTGGGTGATGCACTGATAGCCTGCCTACCGTTGACAATAGCCTATGTACTCGTATGGCAAATGGGAGGCGCAATTTAATTACGAGTTGAGATTGAGAAATATATTTCCTTTTCAATCATGGCCATCAAAGGCAATTGCATTTAGAATAGTTATAGGTTGCTCAATGACTAGGCTTACAAAAGCACGTTTCACTCCAGTGAGGCGTTACTCTGGCTCTGTCTGATAGGATATTCATGTATGCTGTGGGCGTAATAAGATGCATGACCATAATTCCACAAAATTATGCAAATGACCTATAGACCGATAGGCATGGCTGATCAAATCTACATCCTTATATTTATACTGCCGCCCGGCCCAGAAAGACCATTTCCATAGATAAGTCAGATAGAAAAATTACTAAAAAAGACAGTCAACATCCATTAAATTACTCCAATAATTGTCGCTGAGGCCGATTTCTCTCTTATTCAGCACTGAAACAATTATAAACAACAAAAGAAACGTCCTCACTGTTAACTGCATTTATTTTCAGCCAACTTCACGTGTAAATATTTGTATGAACATAAGATTCAACAACTGAGACAAACTGAACAAGTTCCACAGACATGTGACTAACAGAAAACTAACACAAAAGTAGCAGTCAGTATCTGGTGTGGCCACCAGCTGCATTAAGTACTGCAGTGCATCTCCTCCTCATGGACTGCATCAGATTTGCTAGTTCTTGTTGTGAGATGTTACCCCACTCTTCCACAAAGGCATCTGCAAGTTCCCAGACATTTCTGGGGGGGAATGGCCCTATCCATCACCCTCTGATCCAGGTCCCAGACTTGCTCAATGGGATTGAGATCCGGGCTCTTCACTGGCCATGGCAGAACAATTACATTCCTGTCTTGCAGAAAATCATGCACGGAACGAGCAGTATGGCTGGTTGCATTGTCATGTTGGAAGGTCATGTCAGGATGAGCCTGCAGGAAGGGTACCACATGAGGGAGGAGGATGCCTTCCCTGTAACGCACAGCGTTGAGATTGCCTGCAATGACAACAAGCTCAGTCCGATGATGTTGCGACACAGCGCCGCAGACCATGACGGACCCTCCACCTCGATCCCGCTCCAGAGTACAGGCCTCTGTGTAAGGCTTATTCCTTCGACGATAAACGTGAATCCGACCATGACCGCTGATGAGACTCGTAAGTGAAGAGCACTTTTTGCCTGTCCTGTCTGGTCCAGCAACAGTGAGTTTGTGCCCATAGGCAACGTTGTTGCTGGTGATGTCTCGTGAGGACCTGCCTTACAACAGGCCTTTACAAGCCCTCAGTCCAGCCTCTCTCAGTCTATTGCGGAGAGTCTGCGCACTGATGGAGGGACTGTGCGTTCCTGGTCTAACTCGGGCAGTTGTTGTTGCCATCCTGTACCTCAGGTGTGATGTTCGGATGTACCGATCCTGTGGCCTGCCACTGCGAGGACGATCAGCTGTCCGTCCTGTCTCCCCGTCTTAGGCGTCTCACAGTACGGGCATTGCAATTTATTGCCGTGGCCACATCTGCAGTCCCCATGCTTCCTTGCAGCATGCCTAAGGCACGTTCACACAGATGAGCGGGGACCCTGGGCATCTTTCTTTTGGTGTTTTTCAGAGTCAGTAGAAAGGCCTCTTTAGTGTTTTAAGTTTTCATAACATGACCTTAATTGCCCACCGTCTGTAAGCTGTTAGTGTCTTAACAACCGTCCCACAAGTGCATTAATTGTTTATGGTTCATTGAACATGCATGGGAACCCTTTACAATGAAGATCTGTGAAGTTATTTGGATTTTTACAAATTATCTTTGAAAGACAGGGTCCTGAAAAAGGGACGTTTCTTTTTTTGCTGAGTTTATATTCATCCAGTGTCTGCAATGTTTTTGGATGATGTCATCACTGCTCCTTGTGCGCATGTCATGTTGGTCCATATAAACCAGATTTAAGCACGATAGAGTCCATGAATCAGCGTTCCGCGAACCTGAGTAGATTACCTTGAAAACAACAGTCGGACATCCTGGACGCAGTCTCCAGTTCTTTTTAGATCTCAAGTATACCACCACCACACCCAGCCACAACACCATAAGACCCCAGCCATACCACAACAGCAAACACTGGATCTATATTATCACCCATAACAAAGGCAAGGAAAATGTGGGGAAATGGAGGCTATTTAACTTATTACATTCTAGTTTTGGGAATTGATTAGTTTGCAGGTAATGACCGTAACACAACACATAGCTACCTAACTATTATAGAACAATTATTGGACAGTACCTCCACATACCGTTTAACCCTCAACAAAAGTAAATCAAATGGATCTATATTGACTGACCAAAACATGGTACCAATTTTAGACTAACACCTTATAACCATGTTGATCAATTCATATGGTCACTTCAACTAAATGTAGGCCTATAGCCCAATGTATGGAACCGCTGATTGACAATAGAAAATAAAAAGGAGCCTACAGCTTTCTGACTGGCCATCCACGTCCGTGTCCATGTCCTCAGATTCCACGGTAGAGTTGGGTCTCTGGATCTTTGGCTTGATGACAAAAGGACATTCTTTTCTAGACAGGTCCACCTCATGCTGCACAGAGAGACAGAGTGAAAGAGGGGGAGGGAGGGAGGGAAAGAAAGAACAATGAGGGAGTGAGAGAGAGGGAAAGAGTTCAGGACTTTGGCACATGGGTGTTCCAGCAGAGACTGAGCCGAGTACAGAGCCCCTAGAGTGCTGCGTCAGGTCCCAGGCAGTGAGGTGCGTCGTCACCCACTCAGGTTATTTATGCAACACATTTATTATTTCCCAAGTGGGTCACAAAGGCCCCCAAAAGCCACTTCCAAGCCCTCTGGCACCAACATGTCAATTTAAACTAATAAAAGCGTTTTGACTGGGGGCAACAGAGATAGGCAGAATGGTAGGTGTGTTAGGGGTATGTGTGTGTAAAGGACCCTACCTCCAGCCTGCTGATGAAGATGGTAAGGCCGGTATGTGACTGGAAGGCTGCCATGTCCAGGTTGGTAATGAGGTCCACCACTCGAACTGCACGTGTGACAAACGTGATCTGGTCCTGCTCGTCCCCCAGGAACTTGATCACCTACAGAGGAAGGGAGTAAGGGAGGGGAGAGGGAGCTGAGACAGTGTTTGTATGCGCACAATGGAACAGACTCCCAGACCGAGCCTATTCTTGTCTTAGAAAACAATTAAGCTCCTCTACATGGAGCCTTTTAGAGCAGAAGGGGGCTTAATTGGCGTACCTATGGGGACCATAAGCAGGAAGGATATATTTAGATCTGTTCAGCCTTCATGCAGAGCAAGTGAGTATGCTGGCGATCAACAGATCATTCAAATTGTCAGACACCTGCGCAGCATACGTACATCGTGAAACCAGGCCGGCTTAGCAGAATAAAAAAGGGTGAGTGGATGCCAGGTCAGAGGTGACAGTGTGTTTCTTTACCTTGAGCAGGGCTTCCATCATCCCACAGGAGACCAGGGCCTCGCCCCCAGCGTCATAGCTGGCCAGGTGGTAGAGGAAGGAGAACAAAGCAGTGGCAAACTGGTGCGGGTACGGCTCCATCAGAGGGTCTGAGGAAACAAACACCCACCGCAGGTTAGAGGCACAGTCTGGGATATTGAACTCTGGTCACCTCAATTAATTATTTTTGTTGCAGGCCTTTCAGTGCAGTTGCCCATTTGTTTAGGCAGCCTCCACTGGATTCTACTAGTGACAGAAGACCAAAATACCCATCTTGTCTTGAAGAATAGTTCCTTTTTTGTTGTTGTTGAATTTTTACCCCTTTTTCTACCCAATTTCGTGGTCTACAATTGTTAGTATAGTACTATCTTGTCTCATCGCTACAACTCCCGTACGGGCTCGGGAGAGACGAAGGTTGAAAGTCATGCGTCCTCCGATACACAACCCAACCAGCCGCACTGCTTCTTAACACAGCGCGCATCCAACCCGGAAGCCGGCCGCACCAATGTGTCGGAGGAAACACTGTGCACCTGGCAACCTTGGTCAGCGCGCACTGCGCCTGGCCCGCCACAGGAGTCGCTGGTGCGCGATGAGACAAGGACATCCCTACCGACCAAGCCCTCCCTAACCCGGACGACGCTAGGCCAATTGTGCGTCGCCCCACGGACATCCCGGTCGCGGCCGGTTACGACAGAGCCTGGGCGCGAACCCAGGGACTCCGATGGCACAGCTGGCGCTGCAGTACAGCGCCCTTAACCACTGCGCCACCCGGGAGGCTGAAGAATAGTTCTTAAGAGTTTCTTTTCAGAACTTAGTACAACAGTCATATCCGACCAGAACACCAACTCTGAAGATGTGTTACTCCATTGTTTGCACCTATCTAACTAAGTGGCTCTGGATAAGAGTGTCTGATAAATGGCTAAAATGTAAAGGCTTGTGTTCTCATTGGACTGGCATCAAAATCAGTCCAAGTTCAAATCGATAGACCACTCAGCTAGACCCCTCACCGATCATGGCCTGTATGCAGTTGCGCACCAGCACAGGCAGGAAGCCGTGGTAGGAGGCTGTGCCGGTGCAGTCGATGATGTTGGACAGCTTGGGCGTCCTCTCCAGGTGCACTATGGATGTTAAGGTGCGTAAAGACGCTGCCTTTATGTCCTGAGGAAAGAGACAGGGTATTCATGAAACTAGAGAACTGCATAGAGGATTACATATAGGCCAAAAGGTATGTTTTCCTGGACTTTCAAGATATCATTAAAACCAGGATTGTCCAGGACTGTGGAAACTCTTTAGGTACATATACAATGCCAAGACAATCATGATTGTATTGTCAAATCTGACCACAAACCACATTGCAATCATATTGTAATGATCACGGTCTTGTATTAGTTACATTAACCACAATGCAGTGACATCTGATACTAGTCTATAATATGACATGATTGCAGTCACAATATTGGCTCCAATTTCACACCTACTATTGGTATGTGACACAGACCCACCACCCCATTAGGGGCAGAGGACAGCAGGATAGAGGGGAAAGGAGAAAGAATGTAATTTCTTACCACAAGCTGTTTGTCTGTAATCTGTAGCACATCTACCAGCTCCTCTATCAAGCCGTTGTAGAGAATACTGTTGGCCGACTCCTGGAGTGCATTGGAGTACACTGTGGAGGGAAAGAACCCCGCAATACAATTAACTACCACGCAAACTCATTCCAAAGAGTGATCGACATGTAATGGATGAAATGAATTGACTGCATTAATCCCCAGAGGGGAAATTGGATTTGACGCATCAGACAGACAATTCGGACACACAGGTAAACATCACAGAGACATAAGCACTGTTTACCAACTGAACATAGAACTTGTAATGGTGAATGTAGAAAAGCACCATGTCATTAGCAGTGAATGACGGTCTGAGAGTCCAGATAAAGCTCTACATAAATCCAATCAATTATAACCTCTTTTGAACTATATTGAGGCAGCACACACTCCCTCCCTCCCTCCCTCTTACCCAGTATAGAGATGGCGTGGAGCCTGGCCTGCACGGCCTGCAGTCTCTTCTTGTGGTTGGAGAAGCCATGGGCCAGTCTGATGTGTGTGAACAGCAGGGTCTGCTTGTCTTTAGGGATGTTATACATCACTGTAAGTGACTCCATGATCTCACTGGGACTCTCAGAGATCTGGAAAGACAACATAGAATATCAGGAACATCTGAATTTGGCCTGGGGGATAGGTTGGTTTCTTTAATATCAATGTAGGATCAATGTAAGAAAAGCAGCGAAGTCCTAAACAAATAAAAAAGGTAAATTTACTTCTGTTCAGTCTTCGTTTAAATCATTAAATGCTCTGAGAAAATAGACAACATTTGTTCCTTACCTTGTCGAGCTGTTCGATGTGAATGTAGTGTAATGTGTTACTGCTGGTCTGTCAGGCAGAGAGAAAGTTCACAAATGGTCAATAAATCCACTCATAACAAGACATGCCTTACTAAAGACCAGGGACATGCATTAGTCGCCCACTAATATTTGTTTTCTGGTAGAGTACAAGGAAATGTGTCAGTCTACCTTCCTCTCAACTTTGACCTCAGGGCCAGGTTCAGCATAGAACTCAAAGTGCAGTGTGGTGGCACTGGGAGGGTACTTCTGCTCAGGTCACCATTACAGGGATGGGGGATGCCAAGAGAAGAGATGTGGAAGGAAGGGGAAAGAGACAGGTGAAGGATGCAAACAGAGGATAGGTGAGTCGTGGGGGGGTGATAGAAACTAACATCATCAGTATCATTTGACAGTCATAATGGGAAATGTAATCATTACAAAGCAAATGAGCTGATTGTCTGGAGACCGCAAGCCTTTACAGATTGTGACAATGATAAAGGTTCAGCCTCACCGTCATAGGCAGGTCCCTGCAGCACTCGGCCAGACCGAAGCCATTCTCCTTCCCTCCCCAACTCTACAGGAATAACGTCACACATCAGACCACCTATCCAAATCGCTTCATTACCTAGGCTAAATATCAAGGCAAATACATTAACAGAGAATCCTTTTTACTCTAGTGCTCTATACGGTTGGCCAGTTGGTTTTGAAATACAACACCAAGTGCTAACATCAAAATAAGCTGTGGCATGCATGTTGAAAACCTGTAAGACTGAAAGCAAAAAAAAAACGGCTATGTCACTCATTATCAACGTTTAGTCGGTTTAACATGGACATGCAGAAGAAAAGCATCAACAAGCATGTCTTCATCGGGATATCTGATAACATGTTCTCATTCTGCCACCTGTACGGTACCTCAGCCAGATGTTGGAGGCGTGCCAGCAGAGGGGTCCTCTTGTCAGAGCCCAGTCTGGTGATGTAGTTGGAGCGTTTACTGAACACGTACAGGAGGTTCAGCACAGACAGCACCACCTGCATGTCACATGACGCTAACAGGGTGGTCAAGTGCTGTGAGGAGAGAAAGTGAAAGACTGTTTGGCTCATTCCACCTAGGTTTGTGACAGGTGCATCACCCAGAGAGGAAGAAACAGTTTATTAATTTAACCTTTACTCAGGACATGTTATTGCAATGTGTTTCCTGGATTCTTTTACAAAGGCCCCCAAAGCAACACTCTCTAGCAGCAAAACTGTCAATTTAAACCAAAGAGCTGAAACTATTTTAGGCAAGTGGGTCCCAACAAAGCTAAGCAGGGAGGCCCACTTCACCCAACCAACAGAAGAGGAAACCACGTCATTGTGAAAAAATGGGTTGTGTCAGAAGAGAGAAAATGTTTAAAGGAAGTGAAAAGGGGAGGCAGCCTGAACATGAACTTGTCCAATAAGAAGTGGTCCACAGTTTAATATTCAGTATGATCTACTAAACATGACCCTGGTCATTGTGTCAACTGGAGAGGTGGTCCTACTGTCCCTGGTCATTGTGTCAACTGGAGAGTGGTCCTACAGTCCCTGGTCATTGTGTCAACTGGAGAGTGGTCCTACTGTCCCTGGTCATTGTGTCAACTGGAGAGTGGTCCTACTGTCCCTGGTCATTGTGTCAACTGGAGAGTGGTCCTACTGTCCCTGGTCATTGTGTCAACTGGAGAGTGGTCCTACTGTCCATGGTCATTGTATCAACTGGAGAGTGGTCCTACTGTCCCTGGTCATTGTGTCAACTGGAGAGTGGTCCTACTGTCCCTAGTCATTGTGTCAACTGGAGAGTGGTCCTACCTCTATAGAGCTGTAAAGGTGCCTGGAGAAGCTGTACTCGATGAGCAGGGCGGTGAAGTTGAGCACGGCCAACAGCAGGGCTTTGAGCTGCCCGTTGTCCGGCCGGTCACACACCAGCAGCCAGGACATGTTTTCCACCGTCTGGCCCGCGTCACACAGGATCCCATCGAAACGGTCCAGCAGGTCCACCCAGTGGTACAGCTCACACTGGAGAAGATAGGGGCAGGTGAGGACTCAAGAAATCACTTTAGATAGAGCTAACATTCTGCTGATTCAGCATCAACACCTGGGCCACGTTCAGCAGACAAACGTTGTGGAACTTTACAGATAGAAAGGTCATGAATATAGCTGTTACATGTCAGAGGATAGTTTGTTCTACAGCCCAGGTGAACGAGGATATATCCCCGGTGACGCCAATTCAGGGTCATGTCAGTATAATACAGTGCTTGTTTCCCAGACCCAGATTAAGCCTGGTCCTGGACTAAAACGCCTAATATTAAATTGAGGAGGAAGCTTAAAACGGTTCAGAGAAACCTGAAACGTTCCTTAAATTGGTTCTGAGAAATCTGAAACATTTCTATACATTTACCTGATCAGGTAAAGTACTGCCTATGAATGAAATTATGATCTAATACAAAGAATGAACGTCACTTTAACAAATAATTTGTAAAGTGCCTCTCCCTCCTGCTCACCTTGCCAATATTCCAGGTCTTGATGTGCTGCAGCTCCAACAGCAGTTGCTCGTCGCGGCATCCCTTAAGCTTCTCTATGAGCGTCCTGCAGTCCGCAGGCTGTGAGGAAGAGGGGGCAAGAGAGGAGGGGGAGACTGTAAAGGATGTAGAGTGCAGGCCCGGGTCCAACAGGGACTACAGACAGAGACAACATTGAGATGCATACTCACAGCTTCAGTTGGGGTTTTCTTTAACTTGCTTCTGTCAACCTTCATTGTCAATAGCTTCTATCTGATGCGCCTGTTGGAATGCAGAACATAATAGATTAACATGCAGTCTGTAGAAAAACAATGCATGTGTGTTTCCATGGAAATTGTGCTGTTGTGTACAGTTGCAAATGTAGGCCTTACATCTAGTCTAGCAACAACAAATGAGAAGTTAAATAGTAGATGGTAAGTTTAATTCATTTCAGACTGAAATGGAGTTTATGCAATGGGTATTTTTGAGAAGAAACAATATATACAAGTGTCACTTACAGTTAAGTAATTTGGCAATACCCACTTAACAGCATGTTTCATTCACAATGCCTAAAACAGGAGAAAGACAGTCATTCACATAAAGATAAAGGCATTATGAAAGACTAAAAACATTTTTATCCTGTGTCAAGGCACTAATTTCCGTACAAGCCTTTCAACACTTGTAAGGGAGAGAATAGCGAGAAGTTTAAAATAAACTTGTCTAACCCTAACTTACACATTTAGACATTAGGCCCTAATCAAAAAAACATTCCTCCCATGAAAAATGGGCTTCTCTTGTCCAACCAGGGGTCGTGTTAATGCAGAATTCTGCGTTTGTCCATGAGGAAAAAAGATAATGCATAAGAAATATCTTGCTGCATTTTGTAAACACATATCTATAACGCTTCTTATTGTAATTTCTGCTCTGCAGAAGACTAATTTGACACTTCAGTTGCACTTCAATCGGATGAGATCTATCAGCAGACAGCTGATGTCTAGCTACTTTTCTGTGGTGCTTTTCTTGGTGTAGCCTCAAGTGAAATGCAAGATTAATTTCAAGCAAAACATTAGGAAATGTAGCTGGCTGCATTATTTTTATGATAAACAGAAATATGGCCATTTTTCATTGTAAGCTCATTTACTTGTGTGGCTGCTAACCAAATAGCGTTGCACTTCTGTTGTCATCTTTTGAAAATCAAGCTAATTTATACCGAATGTGTTGCAATAATGTATTTTCTGTTAAGGAAAATTATAGTTGCACACCCCTGATCACTCTATTGAAGTAAAATAAATAAATAAACAAATATAAAAACAGGTGAAATGGTTTAAAATGCAGATTTTTTGGATGGTCCTGGTTTAAAAACGTATTTTACTGAACTCGAACACAGACAGAGACAACAACCAAGGAGGGCCTAGCTAGGAAAATCTATTTGCTCAGTGGTGCAGATTCAAATCATGTAGCCTATACAATTAGGTAACAGTCTGGACACAGCTTCTGAGCAAGACAGCCAAGTGTGGGTTCAAAAGTATAGGCCTAAGGACAGTTGCGCATCCACACAGTTCCAATCAATACAATGTTGAGAAACATGGCACATTTCCACCAGTATATCTCTGAGCAACTTACTATCAAACATGGGTCATTATCACATTATCTCTCTAAGGCTTGGTTCACGACAAACCCCAGACAAATCAGAAAGACTATTGTTGCCAGCTACCCTCAACCTGTTTGCAATTGACTGGATTCGGGGGGTTTGCTCAGCTGGTTCCAAGCATTTGAAAACCTTACTGATACAATCTCTTGATGAACAAGCTAACTAATATATTAGCTATATTAATCTACATTACAACATAACTGAATATAGCTGAAAGATTCCCGCACAGAACTAGTCAAAAATATCACACGTTACCAGTTTAATGTCTCTAACCTGTCAAGAAAAGTGCTTTAAAGGCATTTCAACTTCAATGAATGTTCGCCAATAGACCGTAGAATCTGAGAACGTCGCAATTGGCTAACTAACGTTAGCAAAGTTACTACATTCAACAACAACGTGAGTATACGGCCAGCTAACGTTAGCTATCTAGCTAACATTGACGTTCTCTACACACCGCGGTCATACTCAACGTAACAAAATTAGCTAGCTAGTCTAACACCAGACAAGCATGTTCCTATCCAAAACAAAGCTGGCGTTATCAAATAAAGCATACACGAAAAGAGCATCAACCGAATGGTAGTTAGGCAACTGTTAGCTAGCTAACATTACTGTAGCAGGCTAGCTACTGCGGTAAGGAAATTATTAGCTAGCTAGCTAATAAAAAAAAGGGGATAGTTCACTAGCTAACGGGGCTAACTGGCTAATGGATAAAAAAAGTCGGTTAGTTCGCTAAACTGTAATAATAAATATGTATTGCATACCTCATCGAAAGAACAAGAGTAAATTCTCGTTAAGCCCAAATGTCCGGGTAGGAGGTTAGTTAGCAGCTAGTTAGCTAGCTGGGTGACAGTGGGGAACTGGCTAACTAGCTATTTCAATCAATATTGCTTTTGAGGATGTCAACACACATCTAATACTCGAGGCAATAGCAAATAAGACGTATCTAACGAAATGTGTGGTAAACTAGCTAGCAAATTAACAAGCTATGCTAATCCTAGCAATGACAAGTTGAGAGATTCAACCGCCGCTACCGCGAGTATTTTCCTCATTCCTCTAACGGTGTAACACGCCGTTAAATCTAGCGCCCGGCTGCAGTAGGCCTCACAAGAAGCCCGTCCTCTCCTGCATCCGTACCAATACACAAACCGTTCACACAACTCGCTAGCTGGCTCGCAACAGTCACACCCGACCAGACGTGAACGAATCAGTCGTTTATGTTTTACCATACCTCCTCCCAAAATATTATGCTTGAAGTGGATAAAAAGACGCTCTCACTTACCGCGCTGGCTAGCCGGTTGGTTGGTTAGCTAGCCGAAACGTTTAATAACCAGCTGAATCATTCCCCCATACGGACCTAACGTGACAGCGAGTTGGTGGTGTATTTCAGTTTTAGTTCATCAAATTTGCGTAGCTAGTTAGGAGATTGGCGTTCATTTCTCCATCCCTCTAAAACATGTTCATATTTTGTGTGGGAATATCTGCTGCAAGTTTCTGTACAGAAGTTAAATACAAATATCTCAATGTTTTCCATTGTAACAGCAGAAACATCTAGGATTTGAATTCCTGTGTGTTACTCAGTAAAAAAAAAATACTTTGGGGTGGAGATTATTTTCCCCCACATCAAGTATTACTTTCTGAAAACAGTAACTATCAAAACACCCCCTATGGCCTTTTATAGAGTACTGACACACATTTTATTAAGCCCCTATCCAGCAACCACAAAACCTCAGCAACCAAATTGTGCATATATTGTTTTTATCATAAGAGTTGTATCTATAGATCTTCTATTAACACAAGTCACCATCCATCCACCCTGTAACTAGAGTAACATTATCCTCTGAATAAGCTGAAGGTACCAACGTAGTCAGAACTCATCTCCACTATCGTTTAGCAAGCAACACTTCATAAATGTAAAACATCAGCAGGTGAGCAAACATACTTTTGGCATTTTGACAGGAAATCCTGTCTGTCTATGTATACATCTCCAATCTAGTAAAATGTATTAGATGAACGCAATTAAAACTGTTGGGTTCTCTTCTATTTGCCAAAGCAATTGCAGCATTAAGGTGAGGCCAGACTGGCCCGTTAATTTGATCTGTATTCGTGAATTCAAATGCTTTCACAATGGGAGCCGCAGCTGAGATGATCGGTCCATATCCTTACAATTTCAGTGGTTTCCTCTATATGCATTCTTGGCCAATTATTAGTATTGGCCAAGAATGTATTTCCCCCCCTTCAGCCAATTAGTAAAGAGGGCATTTTATACGTCACACACGGACCAAAATACATCGATTCTAAATGTTGTCCATTCTCCACGTACAGTCTGGCCTCAACCATAGGGCGTTTTCACACATAATACTGAGCTATAGTTCAAATCAGAGTTAGATTATTTGTTACATGGTATTCCCCCCCAATTTGGTCCGGTTGGTTTCACATTGCAAAATGTCAAACAAGCTAAAAGGCCTAAACAAAATAATGTGTTCATGCTACTAATTTGTTTATTTTGCACAAAATGCTCACGTTAAATCCATTTATGATTATCATGAAATTAAGCATCACTTGCACCCCAAGCTTCATATTAATTTGGCCTTCCAAGAATAACAGGAAATAGCATAATAGCTGCTAACTGTGAAGTGAGTAGCCAAAATCTCCAGGATATGAAATTACGATGATGTATCCATTTCATCAAACAATCGCAGTCAAACAACCAATAATATAGCTCGCCTCTGGTTCTTTTCCTGTGTTTGGTCCAGACTGCGTTCTCACCTGGCGCGAACCGCATCACTGCACAAATGGAATCAGACTGTGACCACCCTTTTTGAGAGAACCATGGTGCGTTGTTTAGTGCGCAGATAGTTTCGACTGGTGTGAACACTAACCAAACTAAAAGTGGTAAATGAACTCCAAACCAATTTTGTGTGAAAGCCTCCTTAGAGCCCTGCAGCAAGAAGGATAACCACACTATGTGACATGAGGATGTCAGAAGGCAAACAATGGTCTCTCGAAGACAGTGGAATACATAAAAGCAAATCACTGGAAGAATCACAATCTGCTGCTGTTTGTCTGACATCAATGAGACTGCATTGCTATTCAAATGGCTTTCTGATGGCCACAATGCTTTTAGCTACAATTCAAAGTCAAATGAAACATGTTGTAAGTAAACAATATTCTCAAGTTCATCCCCTAATTATTTTAGTTAGATAAATAGCATAATAAAATGGTGACAGAAGAACGACAACTTTGTTAGAAGAGATTAATACTTATTGTAAATTATAGTAGTTTACAATACTACCAGTAGTTGGTACATACCAGAAACTGCTTTGGTTCACTAGTGTCACCATCATTTCCTCCTCCTTAGCATTGTTTTGCCTGGTCTCCTAAAACAATCTGAGAGCCTAAAAACAAGCACATCTATTGAGCAAAATGTTTATTTTTATTTTTTTATGCTGGGCTCCTAAGGGGAC
Organism: Oncorhynchus clarkii lewisi; assembly: GCF_045791955.1. Lineage (NCBI taxonomy): Eukaryota > Metazoa > Chordata > Actinopteri > Salmoniformes > Salmonidae > Oncorhynchus > Oncorhynchus clarkii. Next base: position 68,914,395 of record NC_092155.1, read on the forward strand.
ATACCAAACCTATAGATGAACAAAAAACAATTAAGACAATGGTTGGCCTACCTATTCGAATGAAGCTGAAGGATATGAGGGAACTGTCATTGATGGGGCGGCAGGTAGCCTAGTGGTTAGAGCATTGGGCCGAAAGGTTGCTAGATCGAATCCCCAAGCTGACAGGGTAAAAATCTTTCTTTCTGCCCCTGAACAAGGCAGTTAACCCACTGTTCCTAGGCCATCATTGTAAATAAGTGACTTGCTTAGTTAAATAAAGGTTAAAAAAACAAAATGGAAAAGCAAATGGAATATTGTAAGGCAGTTTGTGAAACTGGATGAAATGTCAATCTAAAGGCTCATGAGAAATGTAAAAAAATACGGCTTATTAATAATCAAATATGAACAACTCGAATGTTACTGACTATTCACACAATGTCAACAATATCATTTTATTTCAAATCCAAATGGGCTGATCTGACCTAAATCAACCTCTACTTACTAGTCATAACTGAATGTGTTCTGGCTGTTCTGCTCAGTTCTGAATTCCATTTCTAGGATCTCCTCGTAAAACAAACGACCTGTCAATCAAAATACCGGCATAATGTGATGTCCAGCGTTAGCAAGCCTAGTAACTCGCTAGCCTCTTTACATTGGTGTCGGTTTTCTGCTAAACTTTCATCCGCAATCTCGACTAGCTCCTCGACGAGTAGTAGTTAGTTGTAACGGGATATCGGATTCTCTGCCGCTGAGGTTCGTGTTTACATGGTTAATCGACTAACTCATTGTAAATCTCAAAGCAAAGGGCATCTGCCTCTTGCAAAATGCCTTTACCCTACACAAAATACAGGAAACATAGCAAGCTAGGTTAGCTAGCTTTTCAGAAAACACGCAAGCTGCAGTGTGTTTGTAGCGCGTGTATAGCGCATCGCAACGACAGAGTTTATTTAAATGATATTTTCCACAGTGGTTTTTCACTCAGTGGGACCAAAGAGAAAACTCTGGTGGGACTATGTATGCATGGTCCATGGCTAAATTAATAATGGCGGTTCACACAGCAGAATGTCCGTGTTTTAGCCTAAAACGACGCGCATTTCAGACCCCTGCTTAGCACTATCAAACCAATATGAACCGTTTTTAAAGACTCCTAATTTCAAAATTTCATCATACTAGAGCCCAATGTTAACGAAGATATGCATATAGTTGCTTACCTTAGATGCGTGTAAATTTCACTTCTCCATCTTGCACTAGCGAGCTGGGTAGGTTTGAATCTCGCGAGAACAACTGCGCTTCCTACGTAAGCTAGGGGCTTTCTGGCGAGGCAGGAGAGAACGACTGCCCCCCATGTCATTGAAGCCATGGAAGTTCACGGTCGACCGCGGTACTGCAGGCATTGTTAGCGGCAAACAGGATCCCCGTTATAGTGAATGGAAAATGGCAAACTTCGTGTAAAGAAAAACATGTTTAGAAGACAATCATGGTACCAATAGTTGCTTCTAATACACCAGATGTATGTCCTTCAAACGATGATTTAAAAAATCACGTACAGAAGTTATAAGGATAATTTAGTTGCTAATGGCAGCATGCAGTACCCCAGTCGACCTTCAATTTGAGATAGATAATGAGAGGTGGCAGCACTGAGCTAGCCTGTAACGTCACTTCCCGGAGTAGCTCAAACTGCGCATGTTCTTCTTCTTCAGTGGGTTTTATAACCGCGGTTGGCATCCAAAATGTTGCATTACTGCCCCCAACTGAACAGTAGTATATAGAGCCATTACACTTTGTGATACAACATGGGAAAATGTTTGCCATTTTTCATTACCCAACTAACTAACTAACCCAAAAGACCCTTTTCCAGTACACGACACACTGACATTTACGCATAGATGCGCTTTTGAAAGCCATCACCATCACCCATTCAACAAAGGCTAGGTTTACATTTTTATTATTTCTAAACATAACTTTTTGTGGTTCTCATATTCTTACAATTATGTTTTCATTCTTGCTTGAACAGTACCTAAGATTATATTTGGTTGTGATCTTTCAAAGTAACTATTTTGATGGAGCAGTTGTTAGCTATAATACTAACGATCATTGATATAGGCAGTAGCAAAAGCTAGCCAAATGACCATTTTACTGGTTGAAGTTTAAGTGTTTTTTAAGTGTAATGCAGTTGATTTGCGATGATGACACAAACATTTCGGAGGCTTAAAATCTAATTATAATGCAAAATGTGTGGGAAATGCACTCATAAGCAACAAGTAAATATAGGCTTTTTTGCTGCCGTTCTAAAATAACTCCCTTTTGTTCTGCCACCAACTTGTGCGCATCGCCCTTGTGCTTTAATTTATTTTGAACCTTTATTTAACTAGGCAAGTCAGTTAAGAACAACATCTTATTTACAATGAAGGCCTACCCCGGCCAAACCCTCCCCTAACCGGGACGACGTTGGGCCAATTGTGCGCCGCCCTATGGGACTCCCGATCACGGCCGATTGTGATACAGCGCCATCCCGAATGCTCCAATGTTCATTATTAAACTGTGCATGTTATCAAAGACAGTACTGTATGAAGATTGGTAGAAACTGCTTCTCCAATAGAAATCCCTGATCACACGTGTACGCGATGTCAATGATGTCGTTTGCAATGGGAGTAAATTAATCATAGTGGGCAGAACAAGCAAGGAGGTTGACATAGGCAAGCACTCTCTAGTGAGATCCTATAGGCGCATTCTAGCATTTATTTGCATATTTCCGTTAGGAAACGCCTGCTCTGTGAAGCGGGTGTGTGCAAATTCGCCCTTGCACTCCTTCAAAACCACGCTTTTTTTTTTTTTACTTCTCGAAGGGTGAAGTCTACAAAGTGCAGTTCACTCTGTTTGTTACATATTGTAGTGTTGGAAACAGAAAACTGTATGGAGATCACATGTTTCATCGATGAAATTAGCAGAATGTCGGCCAAAATCCACCTCGCTCCATATTCTCCCACTTGCCGGCCGCTGGGCTTCCTCTCATCACCATATTTGGTAGTTAGTGAAAACGCCAACCGGATGCTTCACATTTATACATCTGGTGAAGTATCTGGGTCATTGTCTGTGGCGATGTCATGGCGACGTTGGCCAGCTAAACCAATGGTGTGTAAAAACCTTGGACGACTGTATTGAAGCCACCGCGCAGCCATCTTGACACTCCTCTTCAATTGTAAAAAATATTTAGGGAACAACAGAAATGCATTTATTAATTAATTAAACTGAAACCATATCATGACCAATACTTGGCATGAGTACCCTGATATCGGGGAATTTGTGCCATTCTGAAAAAATTGTTAGATTTTTTTAAATACATTTATTCTATTACAGACATCTTAATGCATACTTTAAAATTATATTATGTAGGCTAAACATACAAATTAAATTGGAAAAAACATATATATTTTTTTCCTGAAAGTATTTTAAACTGTTACTGTCCCCACTACAAAAATACTTAAATACATGTAACTTTGTACTTGAAACATTCAATTCAGGGATGGGCAACTTTGATGGGGGTGAGGGCCACAAAAAAACAGAACTCAGCATGAGGCAGCGCAGTGGCTTGTTTTAAAATTAATTTTCTGCAATTCTGTGCATTTTGCCTTGGATGTAGAGAAAATGTTGCCGTTTTGAAGCAAGTTTTCTGCAATTCTACACATTATGCTATTGGGCGGAGAGACGATATAGACATTTTATAGCTCATTTCATGCAATTCTACACATTATGCTATTAGGCGGAGAGACGATATAGACATTTTATAGCTCATTTCATGCAATTCTACACATTTTGATATTGGGCGGAGAGAAAGTGTATAGTTTTAAAAGCTAATTTACTACAATTCTACTAATTTTGCAATAGGGTGGAGGCAAATGTTTGCAGTTCTTAATATGATAACTGATGATCAATGGGTCCCACCCCAGTGAGTAATTCAACCATGCTTACTACAAGTTTAAATAGCTGGCCGCTAGATAAATTACCAATCTAAAACATTTTAGCTGACATGGGCTAATTGAGTGACTGTTGATGCACAACCAAATTTCGAAATTGCACCTTGTGTATTCCATTATTCTGAAAGTAAGTTGAGACCCGACTGAGTTCCCCCAACAACAAAAAAACGAAAAAACACACTGTATATATGTAACAGTATAACTTTAGACCGTCCCCTCGCCCATACCCGGGCGCGAACCAGGGACCCTCTTCACACATCAACAACAGTCACCCACAAAGCATCGTTACCCTTCACTCCACAAAAGCCACAGCCCTTGCAGAGCAAGGGGAACCACTACTTCAAAGTCTCAGAGCAAGTGACGTCACCGATTGAAACGCTATTTAGCGCGCACCACAGCTAACTAAGCTAGCAGTTTCACATCCGTTACATATACACGGCTCAAAAAAATAAAGGGAACACTAAAATAACACATCCTAGATCTGAATGAATGAAATATTCTTAATAAATACTTTTTTCTTTACATAGTTGAATGTGCTGACAACAAAATCACACAAAAATTATCAATGGAAATCAAATTTATCAACCCATAGAGGTCTGGATTTGGAGTCACACTCAAAATTAAAGTGGAAAACCACACTAAAGGCTGATCCAACTTTGATGTAATGTCCTTAAAACAAGTCAAAATTAGGCTCAGTAGTGTGTGTGGCCTCCACGTGCCTGTATAACCTCCTTATAACGCCTGGGCATGCTCCTGATGAGGTGGCGGATGGTCTCCTGAGGGATCTCCCCCCAAAGAAATGCCACCCCACACCATGACTGACCCACCGCCAAACCGGTCATGCTGGAGGATGTTGCAGGCAGCAGAACGTTCTCCACGGCGTCTCCAGAATCTGTCATGTCTGTCACATGTGCTCAGTGTGAACCTGCTTTCATCTGTGAAGAGCACAGGGCGCCAGTGGCGAATTTGCCAATCTTGGTGTTCTCTGGCAAATGCCAAACGTCCTGCACGGTGTTGGGCTGTAAGCACAACCCCCACCTGTGGACGTCGGGCCCTCATACCACCCTCATGGAGTCTGTTTCTGACCGTTTGAGCAGACACATGCACATTTGTGGCCTGCTGGAGGTCATTTTGCAGGGCTCTGGCAGTGCTCCTCCTGCTCCTCCTTGCACAAAGGCGGAGGTAGCGGTCCTGCTGCTGGGTTGTTGCCCTCCTATGGCCTCCTCCACGTCTCCTGATGTACTGGCCTGTCTCCTGGTAGCGCCTCCATGCTCTGGGCACTACGCTGACAGACACAGCAAACCTTCTTGCCACAGCTCGCATTGATGTGCCATCCTGGATGAGCTGCACTACCTGAGCCACTTGTGTGGGCTGTAGACTCCGTCTCATGCTACCACTAGAGTGAAAGCACTGCCAGCATTCAAAAGTGACCAAAACATCAGCCAGGAAGCATAGGAACTGAGAAGTTGTCTGTGGTCACCACCTGCAGAACCACTCCTTTATTGGGGGTGTCTTGCTAATTGCCTGTAATTTCCACCTGTTGTCTATTCCATTTGCACAACAGCATGTGACATTTATTGTCAATCAGTGTTGCTTCCTAAGTGGACAATTTGATTTCACAGAAGTGTGATTGACTTGGAGTTACATTGTGTTGTTTTAAGTGTTCCCTTTATTTTTTTGAGCAGTGTATATATATTTGGTCCGCAGGCCGCAAGTTGGCCATCCCTGATTTAATTGAAATAGCGTAGAATTCCATTCATTACTATGGAGGATTGCTCCTACTTGGGAGTATATTCAATATTAAATACTTAACAATATTAAAAGTTAAATAAAAGACATACATAGCATCAGCAATCCAGGGTTTGTATACATTAAAAGGTGGTCTCGTGCTGAACTGCACATGTGCAAGCCATCAAATCAAATGCACTCCTTCGATATAAAGTTGTTTTTTGGCGAAAATGAAAAACTGTCAGTTTGTCACTTTCACAAGGTTGTTAGTTCAAGGACTGATTTAAAATGCATCTTATTGACTTCTCAGACCTGGTCTGCTTAGTCTGTTTTGCAAGCATTCCCGGAAGTGTCATGATGTTGCGCCTCTGGGTTTAGAAACTCTGTGATGTTATGTGTCCTCAAGACGCCATCTTAACCAACTTAATTTGGCTTCAATGAGTCTTCACATAGGAATGAATGGTGTCATGTGATTTATGGCTTTGTCCATTCATACATATCATCGTTGGTGACAATCCAGTGGTGGGGAGGGAACTCGGTCATCACTAGCTTCTATGCATAGACATTAAAACCAGTAGAGTGATAGGGCTGACGTCATCCATGTATTCCTATGGAAAACTCCTGGTGGTGAATGAAGCCGGAAGTATTTGAATTTGAAGCGTGCCATATTGCTGAATGGGGCTGAATGGCACCAAAAAATCACTAAGGATCATGGTGGAAGTGGCCGTAACTAGTAAAGGATCATGGTGGAAGTGGCCGTAACTAGTAAAGGATCATGGTGGAAGTGGCCGTAACTAGTAAAGGATCATGGTGGAAGTGTCCGTAACTAGTAAAGGATCATGGTGGAAGTGGCCGTAACTAGTAAAGGATCATGGTGGAAGTGGCCGTAACTAGTAAAGGATCATGGTGGAAGTGGCCGTAACTAGTAAAGGATCATGGTGGAAGTGGCCGTAACTAGTAAAGGATCATGGTGGAAGTGGCCGTAACTAGTAAAGGATCATGGTGGAAGTGGCCGTAACTAGTAAAGGATCATGGTGGAAGTGGCCGTAACTAGTAAAGGATCATGGTGGAAGTGGCCGTAACTAGTAAAGGATCATGGTGGAAGTGGCCGTAACTAGTAAAGGATCATGGTGGAAGTGGCCGTAACTAGTAAAGGATCATGGTGGAAGTGGCTGTAACTAGTAAAGGATCATGGTGGAAGTGGCCGTAACTAGTAAAGGATCATGGTGGAAGTGGCCGTAACTAGTAAAGGATCATGGTCGATGTTGTCGTTTTCATCCTGCCTGAGAGAGTCAACCAGAAAGACAGTGGAAGAAAGATGCCCAACTTGGCGGAAAATCTGTCTACCTCCAGCGGGTGACGTTAATGCATAAATTGTTACAAGTGTATTGTATAAGTAGGACTCGTGACATCCCGGCAACTTTGAGAAAAAACACTTTATATCGGAGTTGTCTCGAGATGGCTATGCATATTCATGGCATAAGGCTAGTAGCATAGCATCTCTCTCTATTGAATACAGGCGGTTGACATCAACAACCCTCAACAAATATTTTAAAAAGGGTTACAATAATGAGATGTATCCACCAATCCAAAGAAAGGATAGGGGGGAATGAGACAGCCTGCTGTGCCGCTTTGTGGACAATGACTCCCATTTGTTGGGCGGAGAGACGTATCTTGTCAGTATGTATCTTGCCGCTGCCAGGTGGTAAGGGTAGGCAACAACACATCTGCCATGCTGATCCTCAACACGGGGACCAAGCACGACTCCAACACCATCATTAAGTTTGCTGATGACACAACGGTGGTAGGCCTGATCACCGATAATGACGAGACAGCCTATAGGGAGGTCAGATACCTGGCTGTGTGGTGCCAGGACAACAACCTCTCCCTCAATGTGAGCAAGACAAAGGAACTGATCGTGGACTACAGGAAAAGGAGGGCCGAACTCGACCCCATTCACATCGACGGGGCTGCAGTGGAGCTTCAAGTTCCTTGGTGTCCACATCACCAACGAACTATCATGGTTCAAACACACCAAGACAGTTGTGAATAGGGCACGACAACTCCTATTCCCCTCAAGAGACTGAAAAGATTTGGCATGGGTCTGCCGATCCTCAAAAAGTTATACAGCTGCACCATCGAGAGCATCCTGACTGCTTGCATCACCGCCTGGTATGGCAACTGCGCGGCATCCGGCCGTGAGGTGACACAGAAGGTACAGAGGGTAGTGCCATCCATGACCTCTATACTAGAGGAAGATGAAGGCCCAACATTTTTTCAAAAACTCCAGCCACCCAAGTCATAGACTGTTCTCTCTGCTACAGCACGGCAAGTGGTACCAGAGTGCCAAATCTAGGTCCAAAAGGCTCCTTAACAGTTTCTACCCCCAAGCCATAAGACTGCTGAACAATGAATCAAATGGCTACCTGGACTATTTGCATTGACCCCGCTGCTACTACTCACTGTTTATTATCTATGCATAGTCACTTTGCTCCTACCTGTAAAGTACCAGTCAAAAGTTTGGATACACCCACTCATTAAAGGGGTTTTCTTTATTTGTATTCTACATTGTAGAATAATAGTGAAGACATCAACACTATGAAATAACACTTATGGAATCATGTAGTAACCAAAAAAGTGTTAAAGTAATCTAAATATATTTGATATTCTTCAAAGTAGCCAACCCTTGTATTGATCACAGCTTTGCACACTCTTGGCATTCTCTCAAGCAGCTTCATGAGGTAGTCACCTTGCAGGAATTTCAATTAACTGTAATAAACGATGCTGGAGATGAGAAGCAGGTACGGGGAGTCAACATTTATTCAGGAACAGACAGGTATCGAGACAGGAACAGCGTCAACACACGGGTAAACAACGACAAACAACAATTAAGGAGGGAATTAGGGAAGGCAGGTGTGCGTAAGGATGGTGGCAGGAGTGCGTAATGCTGGGGAGCATGGCGCCTTGAGCGCCAGGGAGGGGTAACGGGGGCAGGCATGACATTAACAGGTGTGCCTTGTTAAAAGTTAATTTGGGGTAGCCTAGGGTGGTCTAGTGGTCTAAGCCACAGCCTCCGATGCACATATACCGCTGCAGCATGGCTTCGAATCCTGCCCACTGCAGATTTCAGCACACTCTCTCCTCTGTCTTTCCCACTGTCTCTTTCCAATAAAGCATAAAAAGAAATAAAATAAAAATATATTAAAAACAAAGTTCATTTGTGGAATTTCTTTCCTTCTTAATGTGTTTGAGACAATCAGTTGTGTTGTGACAAGGTAGGGGTGGTATACAGAAGATAGCCCTATTTGGTAAAAGACCAAATTATGGCAAGAACAACTCAAATAAACAAAGAGAAACGACAGTCCATCATTACTTTAAGACATGAAGGTCAGTCATTGCGGAACATTTCAAGAACTTTTAAAGTTTCTTCAAGTGCAGTCGCGAAAACCATCAAGCGTTATGATGAAACTGGCTCTCATGAGTTCAAGTTGCAGACACATCTTAACATCAACTGTTCAGAAGAGACTGCGTGAATCAGGCCTTTATGGTCGAATTGATGCAAAGAAACCAATACTGAAGGACACCAATAAGAGACATGCTTGGTCCAAGAAACATGAGCAATCAACAGTAGACTGGCGGAAATCTGTCCTTTGGTCTGATGAATCCAAATTTGAGATTTTTGGTTCCAACCACCATGTCTGTGAGACGCAGAGTAGGGGAACAGATGATGATGTGTGGTTCCCACCGTGAAGCATGGAGGAGGTGGTGTGATGGGGTGTGGGTGCTTTTCTGGTGACACTGTTGGTGATTTATTTAGAATTCAAGGCACACTTAACCAACATGGCTACCACAGCATTCTGCAGCAATACGCCATCCCATCTGGTTTGCGTGTAGCAGGACTATAGTTTGTTTTTTAACAGGACAATGACCCCAAACGCACATCCAGGCTGTGTAAGGGCTATTTGACCAAGAAGGAGAGTGATGGAGTGCTACATCAGATGACCTGGCCTCCACAATCACCCGACCTCAACACAATTGAGATGGCTTGGGATGAGTTGGACCGCAGAGTGAAGGAAAAGCAGCTAACAAGTGCTTAGCATATGTGGGGACGACTTCAAGACTGTTGTAAAAGCATTCCTCATGAAGCTGATTGAGAGAATGCCAAGAGTGTTCAAAGCTGTCATCAAGGCAAAGGGTGACTACTTTGAAGAATCTAAAATAATTTTTAAAATTATGTGTTTAATACTTTTTTGGTTACTACATGATTCCATATGTGTAATTTCATAGGTTTGATGTCTTCACCATTGTTCTACAATATAGAAAATAATAAAAATAAAGAAAAACCCTTGGATGAGTGGGTGTGTCCAATCTTTTGGCTGGTACCTTTGACCCAATGGAGGAACGTAGTCGGAGAGATGCTGATGAATGTCTTGCTCGAGCTGTGTATGCAACTGGTTCATCTCTGATGCTCACAGGCAATGTGTATTGGAAGAGATTTCTGAATATTCTTTGCCCAGTATACACCCAGTATACACCCCTCCAGACATGCTTCATCTACTAATTTGCTGGATCCAGAGTTCAACAGAGTTCAAGTGAAGGTTAAGCAAATCATAGAGAAAGCAGACTGTAATTGCAATAATCTCTGATGGGTGGTCTAATGTTCGTAGGCAAGAAATAATTAACTACATCTCCACCCCTCAACCAGTATAATGCAAGAGCACAGACACAAGGGACAACAGACACACCGGTCTCTACATTGCATCAATGATCTTGGACCACAGAAGGTATTTGCACTTGTGACAGACAATGCTGTGAACATGAAGGCTGCTTGGTCTAAAGTGGAGGAGTCTTACCCTCACATCACACCCATTGGCTGTGCTGCTCATGCATTGAATCTGCTCCTCAAGGACATCATGGCACTGAAAACAATGGATACACTCTACAAGAGAGCCAAGGAAATGGGTAGGTATGTGAAGGGTCATCAAGTTATAGCAGCAATCTACCTCACCAAGCAAAATGAGAAGAATAAGAGCACCACATTGAAGCTGCCCAGCAACACCCTTTGTGGTAATGTTGTCATCATGTTTGACAGTCACCTGGAGGGGAAGGAGTCTCTCCAAGAAATGGCCATATCACAGTCTGCCGATATGGACAGCCCCATCAGAGGATCCTCCTGGATGATGTATTTTGGGAGAGAGTGGTAAGCAGCCTGAAACTCCTGAAACCAATAGCTGTAGCCATTGCACAGATTGAGGGAGACAATACAATCCTGTCTGATGTTCAGACTCTGCTTGCAGATATAAGATAATAAATCTGTACTGCCCTGCCCACTTCACTGTTGCTCCAAGCAGTGGAAACTGCAGTTCTGAAATACATCAAAAAGTGTGAATATTTCTGCCTGAAGGCCATGCATGCTGCAGTGTACATGTTGGTCCCCAAGTATGCTGGCAAGAGCATCCTGTCTGGTGCAGAGATCAATAAGGCCTATGGTGTCATCACTACCGTGTCTTGCCACCTTGGCCTGGATGAGGGCAAGGTTCTTTGCAGTCTGGCGAAGTAAACTTCCAAGCAAGGGCTTTGGGATGGAGATGCAATGTGGCAGTCGTGCCAACATATCTCATCAGCCACCTGGTCGAAGGGACTGTTGATATGAGTTTCTTTCCCTTGTTGCCTGCATCATCCTCCAAATCCCACCAACATCAGCCGCCTCAGAGCGCAACTGGTCCTTGTTTGGGAACACACACACCAAAGCACGCAACAGGCTGACCAATACAAGGGTTGAAAAATTGGTGGCCATCTGGGCAAATTTGAGGCCTTTTGAGGCTGACAATGAGCCATACTCAACAAGGTTGGAAAGTGACAGTGAAGATGAGGCCTCAGAGTCTGATGTTCAAGTGGTGGACATTGAGGAGGTCCAGGGAGAAGACATGGAAGCCTGAGAGGAAGACAACCAAAGCTTTGGTTTCTAGACTATCATTTTATTTCACCTTTATTTAACTAGGTATGCCAGTTGCGAACAAGTTCTCATTTACAACTGCGACCAAGGTAAAGCAAAGCAGTGCGACACAAACAACAACACAGAGTTGGAAATAACAAACATACAGTCAATAATACAATAGAAAAAAGTCTATATACAGTGTGTGCAAATGAGGTAGGATAAGGGAGGTAAGGCAATAAATAGGCCATAGTGGCGAAATAATTACAATATAGCAATGAAACGCTGGAGTGATGAATGTGCAAGTAGAGATACTGGGGTGCAAAGGAGAAAAATAAATCAAATAAATAACAGTATGGGGATGAGGTAGTTGGATGGGCTATGTACAGGTGCAGTGATCTGTGAGCTGCTCTAACAGCTGATGCTTAAAGCTAGTGAGGGAGATATGAGTCTCCAGCTTCAGTGATTTTTGCAGTTCCTTCCAGTCATTGGCAGCAGAGAACTGGAAGGAGAGGCGGCCCGAAGGATGAATTGGCTTTGGGGGTGACCAGTGAAATATACCTGCTGAGCGTGTGCTACGGGTGGGTGCTACTATGGTGACCAGTGAGCTGAGATAAGGCGGGGCTTTACCTAGCAAAGACTTATAGATGACCTGGAGCCAGTGGATTTGGCAACGAATATGAAGGGAAGGCCAGTCAACGAGAGCATACAGGTCGCAGTGGTGGGTAGTATATGGGGCTTTGGTGACAAAGGGGATGCCACTGTGATAGACTGCACCCAATTTGCTGAGTAGAGTGTTGGAGGCTATTTTGTAAATGACATTGCCGAAGTCAAGGATTGGTAGGATGGTCAGTTTTACGAGGGTATGTTTGGCAGCATGAGTGAAGGATGCTTTGTTTGTGAAATAGGAAGCCGATTCTAGATTTAATTTTGGATTGGAGATGCTTAATGTGAGTTTGGAAGGAGTGTACAGTCTAAACAGACACCTAGGTATTTGTAGTTGTCCACATATTCTAAGCCAGAACCGTCCAGAGTAAGGGCCTCCCGGGTGGCGCAGTGGTTAAGGGCGCTGTACTGCAGCGCCAGCTGTGCCATCAGAGTCCCTGGGTTCGCGGCCAGGCTCTGTCGTAACCGGCCGCGACCAGGAGGTCCGTGGGGTGACGCACAATTGGCCTAGCGTCGTCCGGGTTAGGGAGGGATTGGTCGGTAGGGATCTCCTTGTCTCATCGCGCACCAGCGACTCCTGTGGCGGGCCGGGCACAGTGCGCGCTAGCCAAGGTTGCACGGTGTAGTCTCCGACACATTGGTGCGGCTGGCTTCGGGTTGGATGCGCGCTGTGTTAAGAAGCAGTACGGCTGGTTGGGTTGTGTATCGGAGTGCTACTCAGCCTTCATCTCTCCCGAGCCCGTACGGGAGTTGTAGCAATGAGACAAGATAGTAGCTATTACAACAATTGGATACCACGAAATTGGGGAGAAAAAGGGGTAAAATGTAAAAAAAATATATATATAAACAAATTAAAAAAAGAAACGTCCAGAGTAGTGATGCAGGACGGGCGGGCAGGTGTGGGCATCGATTAGTTGAATAGCATGCATTTAGTTTTACTTGCAGTTGGAGGCCACGGAAGGAGAGTTGTATGAAGCTCATCTGGAGGTTAGTTAACACAGTGTCCAAAGAAGGGCCAAATGTATACAGTGATGTCAATGGTGTCGTCTGCGTAGAGGTGGATCAGAGAATCACCAGCAGCAAGAGCATCCATTGATGTATAAAGAGAAGAGTCGGCCCGAGGATTGAACCCTGTGGCACCCCCATAGAGACTGTCAGAGGTCCGGACAACAGGCCCTCCGATTTGACGCACTAAACTCTATCAGAGAAGTAGTTGGTGAACCAGGCGAGGTAGTCATTTGAGAAACCTAGGCTGTTGAGTTTGCCGATAAGAATGTGGTGATTGACAGAGTCGAAAGCCTTGGCCAGGTCGATGAATAGAGCTGCACAGTATTGTCTCTTATCGATGGCGGTTATGATATTGTTTAGGACCTTGAGCGTGGCTGAGGTGCACCCATGACCAGCTCGGAAACTAGATTGCATAGCGGAGAAGGTACTGTGCGATTTGAAATGGTCGGTGATCTGTTTGTTAACTGGGCTTTCGAAGACCTTAGAAAGGCAGGGTAGGATAGATATAGGTCTGTAGCAGTTTGGGTCTAGAGTGTCTCCGCCTTTGAAGAGGGGGATGACCGCAGCAGCATTCCAATCTTTGGGGATCTCAGACTATACAAAAGAGAGATTGAACAGGCTAGTAATAGGTGTTGAAATAATTTTGGCGGATCATTTTAGAAAGAGAGGGTCCAGATTGTCTAGCCCAGCTGATTTGTCGGGGTCCAGATTTTGCCGCTCTTTCAGAACATCAGCTATCTGGATTTGGGTGAAGGAGAAATGGGGAGGCTTGGGCAAGTTGCTGTGGGTACAGGGCTGTTGACCGGGGTAGGGGTAGCCAGGTGGAAAGCATGGCCAGCCGTAGAAAAATGCTTATTAAATTCTCAATTATCATAGATTTTTCGTTGGTGACAGTGTTTCCTAGCCTCAGTGCAGTGGGCTGCTGGGAGGAGGTGTTCTTATTCTCCATGGACTTTACAGTGTCCTAGAACTTTTTGGAGTTTGTGCTACAGGATCCAAATTTCCTGTTTGAGAAAGCTAGCCATTTGCTTTCCTAACCGCCTGTGTATATTGGTTCCATTTTATCATGTATGTTGAAAAATGTTTTTGGGAGATGCGATGGATCATTGGGGATCATTCAATATTCCCTTTCTTTTTTTGTTCAGTTAAATCATCTCATGTGAAGAGTCAACTCATTTAATTAAAGTTCAATTCATAACTAAATTGTTTTTTACATTTCTATTGTACGGATTTAATCATTTGCAATTATGTCTACTTATGATAAAGGTTTATGTTTCTGCCTCCATATGATATATATTCAATGCAAAAAACATCTACATTTAAATTATATTAATATTAATTTGCATATATTCCTGTTCATTCCCACCTCTGAATATTCCCCAAAATGTGCAACCCTAGGTAGGACGAAATATATTTAAATAGTGGAGTAGGGTGGTGTTATTCTTTATCATTTGATTTCTTTATTTATTTTTGTGAGTGTAGTGGTAGATGGTGGGATAATTTTTTTAAAGCAACGTATAAGGGAGTTGTACTTCAGTCTAGTAGGTGGCGGTAATGCAACATTTATGGAATGCCAACCGCCGATAAACCTCATCGACGAAGAACAGACCAGGGCTTTTGGCACAGCTAGGTTGCTACACAGCAGTTGGTCAGACACTTGGGAGTGCCTGTCCTATAGTCCGCCACAGTGTACGTGTCAAAATACATTGTGAATCAATTTGAACAATTGAATTGTGTATTTGGTGTAAGCTTACCTTAGCGTGATGTTTTGATAGCTGTGTAATTCTCTCGGACAAGGTGAGTTGTATCGGTATATTCGCCAATATTTTCTTTAAAAAAATGTGCAATGCTAATTATTGATAAAAGTGACCTTGTCCGAGAGAGATTTTGGGCAGTTATCAAAACGTCTAACCAAGATAAGTCTACACGAAACACAGACCTTATTTAAAGTAGTTCTAAAATCCCCCAAAATAAATACGAAGCTTTACATGGACTTTCCTACCTATCCGATTTGGTCTTGCACTACATACGTACACGTATGCTACGGTCACAAAATGCAGGCTTCCTTATGCAACATTTTAGTGACAAAACAGTAGAGTTAACCTGTATTTTATATTTGGTACATGGGAATTTAATCGCAAAAGTTGTGCTTCCCTACTTCACGCAGACTTTTCTCCGCAACAAGTGAAATTGATGGAAAATGCGCATATTTTATATTCGCATGAAAATGTTTGGAACGCTGTTTTTTTAAACCAAAATTCCACACCAAAACAGGCTGAAATATCAGGCGATCTTTTTAAACAGCTCTTATATTAAAAAGGGCATTATCATAATTTTCATTATTTCACAGGATTATTCCAACCTCATAGTATTGAAATATAAATGCAGTGCCTTCAGAAAGTATTCACACCCCTTGACTTTTTCTGAGTTTTGTTGTTTTACAGCGTGTATGTAAAATGTACTAAATTGAAATGTTTTCGTGTGTAGATAGGTAAGAGAAAAGACAGCTATTTAATCCATTTTGAATTCAGGCTGTAACAAAAAAATGTGGAGACAGAGCAGCACCTCTGGATGGAGAGCAGTTTATGGATTAAGTCCCTTGCTCAAGGGCACAACGACAGGAAATGGTACCTTAGTGCTGATATAGGATCAGTTTAGCCTTTTAGATAAGATTATATGGGACAGGAGGGACTTAATCAGCACACTTTGTGAATATGAGTCGGGTTGCCAACTTGAGACCGGTCTTAGAAACAATTCCTCAATAATTATGAAATGAGTCTGACAATCACATGGAAACATACGACTGAGCTTTGAAAGTATATGATTTAATTCCGCATAATATGAAAAGTCAAGCTCTCTGAAAACCAGATGGATAATCACCTAACATTTAAATCAGTACATGGAATACAAATGCTATTGAAATCATTTTCAAATGTGATTGAGATTGTGATATTATTCTACAGTTTGTGTGAATGTAATTATCACCATTACCTAATAAGCACAATATAGATACACAATAAAACCCTGAGAGAAATTGTTCCACACTTTAATAAACCATCGCAATGGCTCAGTTATATACTTATTTTAAAAAATTATCAAAAATCAAAATGCCTTCCTTGCAATGATAAAGAATAAGGGATGGTGCAGACACACCCTCTGAAAGTCCTTGGTAGAAATGCTACAGGAAGAGGAAAGAAATGTACGTCCAAATACATGTAAAGTATTGGTGTGTTTAATACAATGCAAAATGTTCCTTGTTTTAATATCATTACAATAATAGCAGTCAGAACCATTCATCTTGAACATACAGTTGAGATTGATGTGCGTTTCAGTGTCGCCACCATCTGTCCAGCTATGAAGCTTTTAAACTGGTAGAAGACAGATCTGAGTTGAAACACTATTTCTAATGTTTCAAATACTTTAAGCGTTTGCTTCAGCCTGCCTGGAGTGCCAGGTCTGGTGGGAAGGGTTTGGGACTTCTATTGGTTTCACTGCAACAGGCAAGCTCAATCGAGCACAGCTAAAGTATTTTGAATGATTTCAAATAGTGTTTTAACCCAGGTATGGTTTACGACAGGGGTCAACTGCAGAGAAAAGAGTAGTAAATAGTGTTTTAACCCAGGTATGGTTTAAGACGGGTCAACTGCAGAGAAAAGAGTAGTAAATAGTGTTTTAACCCAGGTATGGTTTAAGACAGGGGTCAACTGCAGAGAAAAGAGTAGTAAAACAAACAATGTAACAGTACTGGCCCAATAAAAAGGTTGTACTATTTGGTCTTGTATACTCCGGTTGTACAAATGATGTACAACACATTTCACACAACTGTTGTGGTACAACACAGGTTTTTTTTAGCACAAAAATTATTACAGAAGTGATGTGGAGAAACTTTGTACAGACAAACTCTGTTGTATATCACACAACCATTCTGTTAAAATGCGTACATCAGTAGTACAACATGAGTGAGTACAGGGCCTTTTTGTTACTGGTGAACAACTGCAGGCCACACAAATAATAAGAAAAGGGAAGTATATCTCCTCCAGGTCAATGCTTTTCACATCTAAACAGATACATTGACAAGAGTAAATATTATTAATACTAAATGATAACATAAGGGAAACAGATAAAACAATAAGAGCAGAGCTACTGAGAACAAACTTCATTATAAACTGGGTGGTTCCAGCCCTAAATGCGGATTGGCTGAAAGCCAAGATATAGACTATACCACAGGTATGACAAAAAAATAACTTTTTACTGTTCTAATTACATTGGTAATCTGTTTATAATAGCAATAAGGCACCTCAGGCATTTATGGTATATGGCCAATATACCACGGCTAAGGGCTGTGTCCAGGCACTCCGCGTTGCGTCGTGCGTAAGAACAGCCCTTAGTCGTGGTATATTGGCCATATACACCACACCCCCCGAGGTGCCTTACTGCCATTATAAATTGGGTGGTTCGAGTCCTGAATGCTGATTGGCTGACAGCCATGGTATATCAGACTGTATACCACGGGTATGGCAAAACACATATTTTTAGTGTTCTAATTACATTGGTAACCAGTTTATAATAGCAATAAGGCACCTTGTGGGTTTGTAGTATATGACCTATATACCGCGGCTACTCCACGTCATGCTTAAGAACAGCCCTTTGCAGTGGTATATTGGCCATATATAACACCCCCTCGGGCCTTACTGCTTAATTATAACACAACCAACTAAACAGAATGACAATTATTACTGCATACAAATAAAAAAAACAATACTTTAGACTATTGCATACAGTTCTCCAAATGACATTTATTTTATACAAGGTATGTTAAGAAATACTTCCTTTGAACTATATAAAAACAAAACTCCAACAATTCTGTACATTTCGGAATCATTATCAAATCCATAGCTTCCCGACTTCAATATCCTTAGATAAAACTACAACTCTGCATGTCTAAATGTGTAGCACGTTCTTTAAATAACACACATTCTACGTCTCCGTCCCAAACAGCACCCTATTCCTGAAACCGTATGCTACTCAAATGGGCCCTGGGCAAAAATTATGCACTAGAGAATAGGGAACCATTTGGGATGCATTCTACAACTGCTGGCTCAAGTGTATAATACTAAAGACTTGAATAGAAACCATGGTGGATTGGAAAATGATTAGGAACCAGACTGTTCATGTCATAACAGTACTAATGGACCGGATGGCGATATCAATTCAAAAATAAACACATCTAAAAACACAACTTCATCCAGATGGGAGTTAAATGTAACCTAGGTACCAATCTGTTAAATGAAAAGAATCAAAAACACAAGTGAAAACTCTGACAGGTTTCACATAATTAAAAATGTCCAATGTTGCTGTTATCTCAATATAAAATATTTTCTGGGAAACAATTGATTACCCCATGGTGCTTTTTTTGGTATTATTATTATTCTTTTTTTGAAAAGGTACAAAAATAAAGTTGTTTTTTTTAGCAAAAGAGCAATTTCTCAAGTAACAATTTTGCTGGGACTGTCTGGGAGTCTGAGTGGGGAGGGGAAAACCAAAAACTAGCTGTTATTGTCAGTGGTTTGGAACTCTTTCTTATTGGTCTATTAACTAATTTAGCCACCAGGCAGACCAATACTCCATCCGACTAAAACAGGCTGAAATTCCAGGTGGACTTTTCAAACAGCTTATACACTAAAAGGGAATAATCATAATTTTCACAATATTATTCCAACTTCAGTGTGAAAATATATATAAAAACACAGAAAAAAAATACATTTTTGACTGCACTGTGCCTTTAAAAAGGTTTGGTTGCTATGTACATGGGAAAAGAAAAACCCAGGTGGTGAATAAAAGGAATAACCTAGATTAGTCAAATAAATACAAAAGATGGCGTGAACTTGAGGTGTTGAAAGTGAGGTGAGGACATGGATGACAACACAGAACTGGAAAGGCAAGCATTCCTACTACCACAAAATAAATACAAAAGATATTTGAAAATAAATAATCCCAAACTAAAAACTAACTCAAAATCCCATTTGACTGAATTGTCAGGAAATTCAATATTTCCCATTTAAAACATTCACCCTGTTGCCTTCAATCATGCGCGCTTGTGCACATTAAAAGGAGACCCACGTCAAAGGAAGAATGGGTTATATAACTTAACTAAAATAGATTTCAGACATTTTTCATTGCCAATTTGACGAATACATGATTCCTTCATGTAAGTTAAATGGTTTGATTGATGATTAGACAGATCAATGAATTGACCATATGTTTCCCATTGATCTGAGCAGTGCATGACCAACTAAATGTTGAGATGCTTCTCAATATATTCATATGAAGGTATGAATAATCCCAAATGTGAAAGCAGAGTACCAAAGCAGAATGTGAATATTTCAGCGCTAGAAAAGCGCTATATAGATTCAAGCAATGATTAATTATTAAATGGGACTGGGAAGGGGTATAGGGTGGAACATGAGTGGATGACAGGTTTAGGTGACACCAGATGAACAAAAGTTGAATTATAGAACAACAAAATAAACACACAGTCTCTTAAAGCAGTCACGTCCTTTTAGTCCTCTTTAAAATTGCATCCATCTTTCCTCCTAGAATCATTCCTAAAAATCTTTCTCCATCCACATCTCCGAAAGCATCTCACAGGAGAAGCTTCCCATTGCGGTGTATTTTCAGAATCTTTCCTAGTCTCTGTTTTGCTGTTGCAAGTCCTTTCTTTGGACGTTTCCCTGAGATGAAGGAAGGAGGAGGCAACGGGTAAGAAAATATTTTGTCACATTTGTGAATGTCAATGTGCAGGGTCTTGCTCATTAGACACCAAATGGAAGAAAACAGACATACAGGGAGGGACTATCATTTTCCATTGCAAAATGCTTTGAAACGTTTTCCGTTGCGTGCCCTAATGAACACAAGTCATGTCTATGTGCTGTGATGTGTACTTACCTCCACCAGCTCCAGCGCTGCCGGGGCTAGCTAGCCCAGCGGGGGAGGCTGCTGAGTAGGAGTAAGTGCTGCTGTTCTGGGGGGAGAGGGAGGGTCGTCTGGAGGTGAGGAACACCCCAGGAGCCATAGCAGCACTCCCTCTGGGGCCTCCAGGACCGAACGGGCCAGGGCCTGCCGTGTACTCATGGTCCAGTAGGCTGGCAGAGTAGCACTCCATCCTCCGCTCAGGGCTGAAGTCAGGGGTGGGAGGCTCCGGGGCCGGAGGGGGGGAGGGAGGAGACGGCTCAGCCCGAGGGGGCTGTGGTGGGGCAACAGGGCGGGGCTTTTTGGTGTATTTCCTCTTGGTGGGTTTCTGGATCTCCTGGATGAATAAACAAACAAAACAGTTGACACGCACTCAGCTTCCCTAGTTCCTTAGATCATGGCATTTTGACATCCGACTCAATTGACAGTTGAGAGAAAACATGTCTTTGATGGTTGTCATATCTATTTGAATGCCTATAAGATTTTATAAAAAAGGCACTACCGCCAACTGCCCTTCCTCTCTCAGAACTTTAACTTGTCCCAAACTGCCCTTCCTCTCTGAGAACATTAACTTGTCCCAAACTGCCCGCAGAAGTGGAGAGGAGATACAGCAACACTTGGAGGACAATGTAATTCAATTTAAAAAGCTTGTTTATTGCTAAAAGTAGATCCTCCTCCAACATATGTCGCCTCCTATCACCTGTTGTGCAAGTTTGGCAGCAGCTGCAGCGAGGCCAGTCTCTACAGACGCCACTCTGGCCCCATCCCTTACTGGGCGCTCCTGTTTGGGCAGGGTGGGGGTCACCCGGGCTGAGGGAACAAGAGAAGATTTTAGTGGAATTAATCAAATCCCCCTACCAAATGGTTTCTAAAATGTTCAACTAAGTATCAACACATTTCCTTCGCTGATTTGGTGATGAAATACATCCACAGTCCAACATTCAGGGACTTCAGTAATGAGTACCTTTGGGGCTCCAAGGAGTGTCGCCCCAGTTCCTCTTCCTCTTGACCTGGTCCTCCTCATCAGACTCTAAGGACGGATAGACTAAAAACACAGACAGTCAAGGATAATGACTGACATCATTGGATCATTCACATTTAGGTAAGTATCCATAGTGCCCTGATTGGACCATGATTTAGACAAGCTAAGATGTTTGTGCGTTCGTTTTTAGCTCGCCCGGGAACCAGTTAGGCAGAGTGTGCATATTTGAGACTAGGGCTGTTGCGGTGACATATTACCGCCACACTGGCAGTCAAATCAAATTTTATTTGTCACATACACATGGTTAGCAGATGTTAATGCGAGTGTAGCGAAATGCTTGTGCTTCTAGTTCCGACAATGCAGTAATAACCAACAAGTAATCTAACTAACAATTCCAAAACTACTGTCTTGTACACAGTGTGAGGGGATAAAGAATATGTACATAAAGATATATGAATGAGTGATAGTACAGAGCAGCATAGTCAAGATACAGTAGATGGTATCGAGTACAGTATATACATATGAGATGAGTATGTAAACAAAGTGGCATAGTTAGTGGCTAGTGATACATGTATTACATAAGGATACAGTCGATGATATAGAGTACAGTATATACGTATGCATATGAGATGAATAATGTAGGGTAAGTAACATTATATAAGGTAGCATTGTTTAAAGTGGCTAGTAATATATTTACATAATTTCCCATCAATTCCCATTATTAAAGTGGCTGGAGTTGAGTCAGTGACAGTGTGTTGGCAGCAGCCACTCAATGTTAGTGGTGGCTGTTTAACAGTCTGATGGCCTTGAGATAGAAGCTGTTTTTCAGTCTCTCGGTCCCAGCTTTGATGCACCTGTACTGACCTCGCCTTCTGGATGATAGCGGGGTGAACAGGCAGTGGCTCGGGTGGTTGATGTCCTTGATGATCTTTATGGCCTTCCTGTGACATCGGGTGGTGTAGGTGTCCTGGAGGGCAGGTAGTTTGCCCCCGGTGATGCGTTGTGCAGACCTCACTACCCTCTGGAGAGCCTTACGGTTGAGGGCGGAGCAGTTGCCGTACCAGGCGGTGATACAGCCCGCCAGGATGCTCTCGATTGTGCATCTGTAGAAGTTTGTGAGTGCTTTTGGTGACAAGCCGAATTTCTTCAGCCTCCTGAGGTTGAAGAGGCGCTGCTGCGCCTTCTTCACAATGCTGTCTGTGTGAGTGGACCAATTCAGTTTGTCTGTGATGTGTATGCCGAGGAACTTAAAACTTGCTACCCTCTCCACTACTGTTCCATCGATGTGGATAGGGGGGTGTTCCCTCTGCTGTTTCCTGAAGTCCACAATCATCTCCTTAGTTTTGTCGACGTTGAGTGTGAGGTTATTTTCCTGACACCACACTCCGAGGGCCCTCACCTCCTCCCTGTAGGCCGTCTCGTCGTTGTTGGTAATCAAGCCTACCACTGTTGTGTCGTCCGCAAACTTGATGATTGAGTTGGAGGCGTGCGTGGCCACGCAGTCATGGGTGAACAGGGAGTACAGGAGAGGGCTCAGAACGCACCCTTGTGGGGCCCCCAGTGTTGAGGATCAGCGGGGAGGAGATGTTGTTGCCTACCCTCACCACCTGGGGGCGGCCCGTCAGGAAGTCCAGTACCCAGTTGCACAGGGCGGGGTCGAGACCCAGGGTCTCGAGCTTGATGACGAGCTTGGAGGGTACTATGGTGTTGAATGCTGAGCTGTAGTCAATGAACAGCATTCTCACATAGGTATTCCTCTTGTCCAGATGGGTTAGGGCAGTGTGCAGTGTGGTTGAGATTGCATCGTCTGTGGACCTATTTGGGCGGTAAGCAAATTGGAGTGGGTCTAGGGTGTCAGGTAGGGTGGAGGTGATATGGTCCTTGACTAGTCTCTCAAAGCACTTCATGATGACGGAAGTGAGTGCTACGGGGCGGTAGTCGTTTAGCTCAGTTACCTTAGCTTTCTTGGGAACAGGAACAATGGTGGCCCTCTTGAAGCATGTGGGAACAGCAGACTGGTATAGGGATTGATTGAATATGTCCGTAAACACACCGGCCAGCTGGTCTGCGCATGCTCTGAGGGCGCGGCTGGGGATGCCGTCTGGGCCTGCAGCCTGCGAGGGTTAACACGTTTAAATGTCTTACTCACCTCGGCTGCAGTGAAGGAGAGACCGCATGTTTTCGTTGCAGGCCGTGTCAGTGGCACTGTATTGTCCTCAAAGCGGGCAAAAAAGTTATTTAGTCTGCCTGGGAGCAGGACATCCTGGTCCGTGACTGGGCTGGATTTCTTCCTGTAGTCCGTGATTGACTGTAGACCCTGCCACATGCCTCTTGTGTCTGAGCCGTTGAATTGAGATTCTACTTTGTCTCTGTACTGACGCTTAGCTTGTTTGATAGCCTTGCGGAGGGAATAGCTGCACTGTTTGTCACGAGTCATGACCTCAGTCAAATTCCCTTTGACAGTTGGTCACGGTAATCCCCTCCAAAACTGTACAAAGGAACGGCGTTGATGAGTAGCCTACCAAACTTGCTAATGGCCTGGTACTTGGCGCTCTATTGTCCCTCTAATCCAGCCTTTTTTAAAGTATTGGTAGCGACCAGGGCCTCCCATCGGGCAAGATTAGGCAGCCGCCTGTGGCGGCACTTGAATTTGGGGCTGCATTTTGACAATTGGCTGCCACCCACCGGCACCCCTGATCAGCTCCTACACCGCCGGCGGCACCAGTTCATAGCGTTGCTGCAGTTCCCGCCCCCACCTTATTCCACTTCTCCCGAAGTTCACTCCCACTATCCTTCGTAGCTATGGTAATGTGTGTTTATATGGGATTATCCAATTGTGAAACATTAATACAAATAAATCTGCTAATTAAATTGAGTTTTTTTATGTTTGTGTGTGATGAAGACGATTAGTGATTAGGCAATAGCCTAACCTAGCCTGTTAATGTTAGATAGCTACTACCTAGTGGATAGAATATTTGCTAAAAAGTGAGCTAGAGAGATTTGAAACAATTTGCTACCATGTTTAAGAAACTAATCAAGAAGCTAATATTAAAAAATAAATAAAATGAGAAGAGAAGAGGCACAATCTCTAAACCAAAGAAATTCACTGGTGAAATCTATCAGTGTGCAGCAATGTCCATCAGCAGGTGTGGAGAATGACAAGCCTATGAGGCCAGGCCATTCATTCACCGAGATTCCCCTCCTTATCCCGATGTGTCCCAGCCTGCACGAACATATCCCGTAAAGATACATTCATATTTTGGCCACTCACTGGGATCTTGTGTTTTTGTCTGGGAGTCAGATTCAGCAGCAGCACCATCATCAGGGATGGGGAACGGGTCCAATATAGTAGGGTCTTCGCAGGGCAAAAAACATAAGATTCCAGAGAGTGGCCAAAATATATGAATGGATCTTTATGGGGTATGTTCGTGCAGGCTGGGTCACATCAGGATAAGGAGGGGAATTTCCCAAGATTAGAGGGGGAACTAAAGTTTTCGGTGGCCCACTTCAATAGGAGGATGGCGAACTGGGAGAGAGTGGAGACCATGGCTTATCTATTCCAAGAAAAATGATGCAGCCTTTTGTTTTTGCTGAAAACTTATTTCACACGAGTGCAAATCTGCACTGGTCAGGGATGGAAAAGGGACTGGAAGAATCTGTGCCACCTCAGTTCGCATGAGAAGTCACATGACCACCTAGATAGTTTCCAGAGGTGGAAGGAGCTGGAGATCAGGCTGGTGTCCAAGCAAACAGATGATTTGATTCCAGGACCATGGACAGCCACCCGAGAGAAAACATTGCTGACTGCAATGCAACACCACAGCAGAGGAAAGAGACAAAATAAATAAATAAATGCTGAAACTGATGTTGGACAATCAAATTCGATGTGTAAATAAACAGAATTTGTTAAGGCTGGGTCATCGACAAAGCTTATTTTACACTATTCTCTGAAACTTCTATTTTCATTATCCACCTTTACTTTGAGACTTTTTCAGCCAACATGTTTTCCCCCAATCAACACACCACAACTGCATGTGTGTCTCGCCTAGCGCGGCAGAAGGTACAGGGCCGGCCCTTGTCACGACCCTGTTAATGATGGGTCGCGACCTGTCAGCGTAAACGCATAAATTACTGGAATTTATTTGGCCAAGTGCAACTGCGCTCTCGGTTCAGGGCGCTCTCTGTTCAGCTTGGCAGCTGGGAGATGCCCGGGTGCTTTGCGGTTTACTGGATATTTTTAATGCAGTTTTCTTGAAGAGCACTCCGCGACACACTATGAGGTGCTGTCGTTCAGCAACAGATGATGCGTTATCAGCCACTGATTTGTCTGATACACTGAGCCACTGATACAAACTTTGATAAATAAGGAGCGCCCACAATATTCTAGCGACCCGCACAGAGAGCTGTGTGTTATGTGTTATGCTGTTAGTTGGTTGTATTTACCAGTACCCAGTGTTCGCAGTGTCCGGCCCGCCAATCAACCTGCCATCTACCAATCACAGGAATGGTGGTTGACGCATCCTGGTGGTTGATAGAGTGGCGTGTGTGTGTGTGTGTGTGTGCGAGGCTAAATGGAATCAAGTCCCTGCAGCAATGTTCCAACATCTAGTGGAAATCCTTCCCAGAAGAGTGGAGGCTGTTATAGCAGCAAAGGGGAGACCAACTCCATATTAATGCCCATAATTTTGGAAGGAGGAGATGTTTGACAAGCAGGTGTCCACATACTTTCGGTAATGTGTGTGTGTGTTTGTGTATGCGTGTATGCATGCATGCGTGTATGTATGTATGTATATATGTATATATAAATAAATAAAAGTATATTGTTGAGTTGTGACTGTCAGTGAAAAACAGAGACCCAGCCAGGCATATTGCTATATATATATATATTTTTTTTAAATACAAATTGTGGTAACATTTTTGGAAAGCAAATGGCTATTGCTATAAAGAGATGGCAATGAAAAGACTCCAATCTGTCTTTTAGTTATCAAAATG
Organism: Oncorhynchus clarkii lewisi; assembly: GCF_045791955.1. Classification (NCBI taxonomy): domain Eukaryota; kingdom Metazoa; phylum Chordata; class Actinopteri; order Salmoniformes; family Salmonidae; genus Oncorhynchus; species Oncorhynchus clarkii. The sequence continues at coordinate 68,940,628 of NC_092155.1, forward strand.
CTCAACTTGAGCAAACAGTAGCCTATCTTACTGGCACTAGCGGAGAACATGGGCCATATCCCTGGTGAGTGTGCAAATTCACTGTCTCTCATTGGGTCAGTACCACGTTTGTTTGTTTTTGGACAATCATTTCCTCCTCCAGGTTAGATGGACGTCATATTGTATGAAGGCCGATTACATGGATCAGACAACATAATTTTTATTGATCTGTTCGTCAGTCAGCAAAATAGCCTACCTTAAAATGTCTGTCCTATTAAAAAAAAGATTGTGCTAATGTCTTCAGACACATAAAGTATAGGGGAATTGCATGAAATGTGTTTAACATTTCCCTGTGGAAAGAAAAGGAGAAATGTATCTGATATAGCCTAGCCTACTTTAAGCCACTATTCGCTGCATTGAACAGCGGTCTCTTTTGCGAACATTGATTGAGTTATATTACTAGTGTAAATGATGACTATCAAATTGAATCACATTAGGAATAGAAGCTCTCTAACATAAGTTTGCAAATGTGATGATGCACGGAATGCTTTATTATAAAAGGTACATTTTTAAATGGTGAAAATAAGCTTCCCCAAACTTGAAATCCACAAGCCGCTTATGCACTGGAGGCTCGGAGCAGGCAGAGGGAGACCCAACCCCTTATCTGGCACTAGACTCGCTTCTTGCTAGTTATTTATCATCCCATCTGATTACATAGTTGGCCTACCCGTCTTGACTGAATCAACCTGAGAGAAACTAGGCTAATAGAGGCTAGCCATAATGTTGTGCTTCTCACCGTCCTACAGTTGGGCCTACACACAACAACTCCGTTAATTTCAGAACCAGAATAGGAGGCTACCCTTTCTTACTCATTTAAATCCTGTCATTTTAATTCCATCTTCAATTGATTAGATATCACCTTAATTACTTACCACAAAAGCAGAAGAGGAGAGTCTCTCTCTCTCTCCCTCCCAAATAATGGATATTGTGATGGTGTTGGCTATATTAAAATTATATTTATTCAATTTTTAAAAAAAAATCAAGTTATTCCAAAGGCGCAGCTTGTATGCGTGGAAGCCTGGAGAACGTAAACATGTTAATTAACAGTCAATTACTGTGAGACCGGCAGTCATTTGCAAGAAAATTACCAGCTGACAAAATGTTATGACCAACACAGCCCTATTTGAAACCATTCCAAAATTAATGGCCCCAGGGCGAGGGCAGCAGTCTCCGGGGCAGCAGTGCTCCTTCCTCCTATGACTTGCCTGGTTAATAGTAGTACATTATATAGGGACTAGGGTGTCATATGGAAGCACACAGCCTATGACTCACCATACTCTGCGTCTTTAAAACAGGTGCCAAGAGTCTCCTGCTCATCTGTGCTCTCCTCATCACTAAGGTGACGGACCGGCCGCTTGACAGGCCGCTTCCCGGGGCGCTGGAACGTTGTCTTCTCTTTAGAAGCACTTCCTGTTCTGCTCTTATTGTCTCCGGTCACCCACACGGCTCTCCCTCCTTTCTCTTTGACTAATCCCAGTCCCTCAGACAGCCCTCCAGAGACGGAGAGAGGGGAGGAAGAGGAGGATGACAAAGAAGAGGAGGAAGAGGGAGGGTTGGCCATGGAGAGCATGCCCTGAATGGCTTCTCGTGTGCTGGGAGAGGCTGGAGCTTCCTCACTGGAGGGTGTATATAGAGATAGAGAGAGATAGATAGATAGATAGGAGAGAAGTAGTTTGAGTAAGAATTCAAATTAGATCTGTTGCAAAAACTTTGATTACGCAAGTCGTCCAAGCTTCTCGGTAATGTTAATGGAAGTAAAGAGTAACACATTCATCTTCCACATTTCGTTGGCTCCATTATCCACTTGACTTCAGAAAAAAAAAAACACAAAAAAAAACATGATAGTCTGAAACAAAATGTATTCAGAGTGCTGATTAAGTGTCTGTAATTGCGAGGCAGGTCCTACCTGAGAGCAGAGTCCAGCCCTGCCACCTGTTTGCTGGCTTTCAGCAGGTCCAGGATGCCCCCGGCTCCACCCTTCACGCCATGGACAGTCATGGTCTCCTCCTCATCTGTAGTGTAGTCCTCTTCAATGTCGAAGTCAACCTCTCCGGGTTCCCTGATGCGATGGGGGTCAGAGCAAGGCTTGGCCCTTGGTAGCTTCCGGGGGAGACCTGAGGGGACAAGGGTTGTTAATGTTAATTTTGTTGCCAAGTGTGCCCTGATAGAATACGATCTAGGCCAGGGGTCTCCAACCTTTTCTTGCACAAGAGCTACTTTAAAAAAATAAACATGTCCCAAGCTACTTCATATATATAGCTTTCAAATAGGCACATTCTTCTCATGTATACCAAGGACCTGGGGATGAGTAGAAGATATGTGTTTTCTGTCAATATACCTGGTAAAATAATGGTTAATAAACAGTATTTGGCATGACAGGCCCCATAAAAATTATATTTAGTATTTTCCTGAAAATGGATGTTGAAGACCCTTCGATTGTGTAATTCCATTTTAATTGCACATCTAGCAAGAGAGGAAAGTGTCGGTCTAGCGATGTTTCTGCAGACGCGTACTGCTGCAACAAGTCATGGCAGAGTTTGTAAAACAATGGTCAATAATCATTCAGTTCAGTCAGTTCGTTCAGTCAGGTAAGCCAGCTTTGCAGTTAACATTGTAAAATAGTTTCTGTCTAGCCACCAGACTGTTCATCATTGGCACCATTAACTGGTACATACAGAGTGATAAACAGACAATATTGCTGGAAATGTATTTGGAAAGGGAAAGAAAGAGGGTCAGTTGTACAACAATGCATTCAACTGAAATGTGTCTTCTGCATTTAACCCAACCCCTCTGAATCAGAGAGGTGCGGGGGACTGCCTTCAACATCATCGGCGCCCGGAGAACAGTGGGTTAACTGCCTTGCTCAGATGCAGAATGACAGATGTTTACCTTGTCAGCTTGGGAACTCGATCCAGCAACCTTTCGGTTACTTGCCGCCCCAGATATTGTGCAACGTTTGGCTAACCAGGGGTGGCATAATGACACTGTGGCTTTGATTGGATAGTAGCAGGGAGCTTTATGTTTATCACAGTTAATGATGGAACACATGAAAAAATAGAGCATGTACTTTTAGAATTGCTTGGCTGGTAGCTACTAGTAGCTCACGATCCATCTGTGGGAGATCCACGATCTAGGCATACAGACATGAGGTGGGTTCTAGTTTGTGGCGCTACCAACCGACAGAACCTACCCCGCACAATACACTACATGACCAACAGTATGCTCGTCTAACATCTCATTCTATATCATGGCCATTAATATGGAGTTGGTCGCCCCTTTGCTGCTATAACAGCCTCCAGTCTTCTGGGAAGGCTTTCCACTAGATGTTGGAACATTGCTGTGGGGACTTGATTCCATTCAGCCACAAGAGCATTAGTGAGGTTGGGCATCGATGTTGAGCGATTAGGCCTGGCTCAATTTAATAACGATAACACTCACTGACCCAAAGAACTCTTTAAAAACCTTCCTCCTCAAGGCTCAGTAGGATGAACTGAATGCCCCAACAGGAGCAGAAAACTGTTGTAGGCTTTAGTAATGAATGCTATTATGAAGCAGGTGCTCCCCACTACATATTACATTCAAACTAGATTATGTACTCTCTCACCACTGAGTTTCTTCTTGCTAGATCCTCCAGCCTTGCGTCGTGGAGGGGGAGTTTCATCAATCTGCAGTTCGTCCTCGGACTCAAAATCTGACAAGGTAGACCCTCCCATAGCATGGTGCTGGAATTGAGAGGCACGGCCCGCACTGTTACTTATGCCTGAACGACCTCCCTTCTTCCTGTGGGCAGAAATAAGGATGGATGACACTGAAATGTAGCAAGAACACAGAGAGGGAGAGAGCCAGCCAGCCAGCGAGAGAGAGAGAGGCAGGCAGACAGACAGCCAGCCAGAGAGAGAGAGAGGCAGGCAGACAGACAGACAGCCAGCCAGCCAGAGAGAGAGAGAGGCAGGCAGACAGCCAGAGAGGACGGCAAGCTGACAAGAGGACGGCAGCCAGGCAGGCAGACAGCGAGCAAGCCAGGCAGGCAGACAGCGAGCCAGGCAGGCAGACAGCCAGAGAGGCAGGCAGACAAAGAGGATGGCAGACAGACAAAGAGGATGGCAGACAGACAAAGAGGATGGCAGACATACAAAGAGGATGGCAGACATACAAAGAGGATGGCAGACAGCCAGCCACACAGAGAGACAGACAGAGAGGACGGCAGGCAGACTGCGAGCGAGGCAGACTGCGAGCGAGCCAGGCAGGCATACTGCGAGCGAGCCAGGCAGGCATACTGCGAGCGAGCCAGGCATATTGCGAGCGAGCCAGGCAGGCAGGCATACTGCGAGGCAGGCAGGCACACTGCGAGCGAGCGAGCCAGGCAGGCAGCGAGCGAGCCAGGCAGGCAGACAGACAGGGCGCCAGCCAGCCAAGCAGGTAGAGCGCCAGCCAGACCGAGAGGATGGCAGGCAGACCGAGAGGATGGCAGGCAGACCGAGAGGATGGCAGGCAGACCGAGAGGATGGCAGGCAGACCGAGAGGATGGCAGGCAGACCGAGAGGATGGCAGGCAGACCGAGAGGATGGCAGGCAGACCGAGAGGATGGCAGGCAGACCGAGAGGATGGCAGGCAGACCGAGAGGATGGCAGGCAGACCGAGAGGATGGCAGGCAGATAGCCACACACACACACAGAGAGAGAGAGAGAGAGAGAGAGAGAGAGAGAGAGAGAGTGAGAGAGAGGTGCAGGCAGGCCGGCCGACAGAGGCAGGCAGAGAGGCAGAGGCAGGCAGAGAAAGTGAGAAAAAAAAAGAGATGAAGATTTGGCGTGAAGATACTGAAGAGTCTCCTGACCTCCCAGTCTTACCCCTGTATTTTGCCGTTGGTCAGCACCAGTTTCAGTTTGCTCTTGCTCATTTTCCCTGTAAACTCCTGAGGCAGCTCTAACTGGAGAAGGAGAGGAATGGCACAATCCTGTCAGCATTTCACTATAATACACATTAACAATGTGAGGCTGAGAGCCAAAGTACATTTAGACTTTCAACCTTATTTGTCCCAGAGAGGGAAATGTTGAGGTAAAAAGGACTGTTGAACAATCAGTCATACCTTCTTCTTGTTTTTTTTGTTACCACATTGGAATTTCTTCAGTGTGTGTTTGGTGTGGATCTCCAGGAGGTCCAACTCGCCTGCCTCTTTCATTAAGCCCTTTTGACCCTTCTTCTTGGGGCTTGGGGACATATCCTTGGGTTTGGGGCCTCTCTTCCTCCCTGGGGGGCGGCTTGGACTCTGGGAGACAGCTAGAGGGGAGGCTTTGGGGAGGGGGGTGGGGAAGCCCTGTGTAGAGGTGAAAGGAGCCGCAGGACGGCCTTGTTGGAAGATGTCCTGTGGTGACAGACAGGAGAAGACGGAGTAGTCTCAGTAAGCCAGACTGAAATTTGATAGTGCCTCACACTATAGGTGCGACCTGAACTACACTGGCTCAGATGTTTTCTATGGTGGACGAACAACCAGGCCAGCCCAGTAGCTTGGCTCGGTCAGTGTACTCTATGAAATATTTTCCCCTGCCTACCTCAACCAGTCGTATCTCCTTGGTCAGGTCCTTCACTAGACGCGGAGTCTCGATGGTCTCTGGAATCTCCACCTCGTGGTCAGTCAGCGACTAGCCAGAGCACAAAAACATCACAAAACAAAGACTACTGCGCCCAATATAACTAGTTTCATGACACCTTCATGCCATTGTTCATAATGTTTATGACTGCCTATGACAGGTGTTATTATGTCTTATGTAGCTGCTATAAAGGCTTAATTAATGCATTCATAAGGGGGCCTACAATAAAGAATCACCTCTTTGCGTGTCCACATGCGGAAAGCATTGTTGAGGGCCTTGGCTCCGTGGACCAGGTAGGAAGCAGGGTGTCTGCGGTTCTCTCGCAGACCTGTAAAGTAGACCAGTATAGAAGTTACAAGGTTCCTGACAAACATTGCCCAAATAAATGCAGTTCAGCAGAGGTGGGGAAAAAAACAATGATTTATGATGAAGCGCCTCACCTCTGAATGTGTCTAGCAGGTGCTTGCCAACATACCAACACACTGTCTCAAAGTTTGGAAACCTGAACAGGTCTGCTGTACTCAACCTCTTCTCTATTTCATATGCTCTGATTGGAAGAGAACACAGAGAGAATGGTATTAGACATTTGGTATTTAAGCAATAAGGCCCAAGGGGTGTGTGGAATATGGCCAATATACCACGACTAAGGGCTGTTCTTACACACGACCCAACGCGGAGTAATTAGAGTAGTAAAAATAAATGTTTTGGCATTCCCGTGGTACACGGTCTGAAATACCACGGCTGTCAGCCAATCAGCATTTAGGGCTGGAACCACCCAGTTTATAATAGGAATACATACTATACATTCTATTCTGGTACAATGGTAAAATAAATGTACATTTGAGTCATTTAGCAGACGCTCTTATCCAGAGTGAATTATAGGAGCAACAAGGGCACGTCAACAGAGCCACGTCGGCTCGGGGATTCAAACCGACAAGTTACTGGCCCAACGCTCTAATCGCTAGGCTACCTGCCGCCATGTATGGCTTGAGCATTTTTCCGAATGGCATTCTAGTTTTGATGTGGAGAGAGAGGCTGCTAAGATCAGTTGAGGAAAGCGGAGTACCGTAGGTGATGTGACTGTTTTAGGTAGAGGCAGGGGTAAAGTGACTCACCGGAGCTGCATGTCAATGTTGAGGCTGTGTAGGAAATTCCCTCCGAAGGCCACACAGTCCACAGGAGTCAGCACAGCGTGGATCCATCCTGAGACACACACACAGGTACATGTGAACAACTCACACATATACAGTTAAACTATTCATTTATGCATGTACTATTCGCACATAATATACTGAGTTCTGACGAACTCCACCAGAAATGTTCTGCATGTCAAACACAATAGCAGGCCGGTACCAGGACTGTCACCTGTACATACACTCACAGGACAGTTTATTGGGTAAACCACCCCGTTCACAAAAATGGATCACTCCTACAGAATGAGTCCCGTGGCCATGGCTTGCTATACAAAGCAGGCAGACAGGCATCCAAGTTACTGTTTGATTGAATGTTAGAATGGGTCAAATGAGTGACTTAAGCGACTGAGCGCGGCATGATTATCGGTGCCAGGCACGGCGGAGTCAGGATCTCCGAAACGGCCGGGCCTCCTGGGCTTTCACACACACAACATTGTCTAGGGTTTCTCAAGAATGGTGCCACAAACAAAAAACATCCAGTCAGAGGAAGTCCAGTGGACAAAAACAACTTATTGATGAGAGGTTAAAGGAGAATGGCAAGAATCGAGCAAGCTAACAGGCGGGCCACAAACAGACAACGGCGCAGTACAACGGGGGTTTGCAGAACGGCATCTCGGAACACACAACTCGTTGGTCCTTGTCATGGGTGAGCTATTGCAGCAGACGACCACACCAGCCGGCACACAATCACCAACACTGGACAATTGAGAAGTGGAAAAACATTGTCTGGTCTGACGAACCCCGGTTCCTGTTGAGTCATGCTGATGGCAGAGTCAGGATTTGGTGTAAGCAGCATGAGTCCATGGATGACATTGCGTCAGCATGGACAAACATCCCTGTAGGACGTTCCCATCTTGTAAAATCCATTCCCCAAATAATTCAGGCTGTTCTGGAGGCAAGGGGGGGGGGGGGGGGGTCCAACCCGGTACTAGATGGTTGTACCTAATAGTACACTACATGGATGTACTCTACATCCCCCAAACTCAACTTTGGAACTCAAAGCCAGTTCCACTGTGTTTTCATCATTGCCCTCTGACTTAGACCTGAGAAACTTCTGAAAACACTGAATACCTGTTGGGATGAAGAGCGAGGGCGAATACCTGTTGGGATGAAGAGCGAGGGCGAATACCTGTTGGGATGAAGAGCGAGGGCGAATACCTGTTGGGATGAAGAGCGAGGGCGAATACCTGTTGGGATGAAGAGCGAGGGCGAATACCTGTTGGGATGAAGAGCGAGGGCGAATACCTGTTGGGATGAAGAGCGTGTTTCCTTGTTTGACGGAACACTTGTAGCACATGTCCACCTGGTCCCCGAAAAACATCTCGTTCTGATTGGACGAGGAACTCCAGTGCTCAAACAGGGCCAGGTTGGCCGGCGTGGGGGAGATCAGGTAGAAGATCTTCTCACCCTGAGAGAGAGACAGACATTTATCGAACAGTGCTTATTAAATCAACCTTTCAGTTGATCAACATTTTATTCCACATGAACGTAAGCTTTGCATGCTGATCAGACTGGCCACGTTGCGTGCGCGATAGTTGCAAAATAAAATGTACACATACATTTGATATAATAATTTCATCCAAACTGCTCACGGGAGTCTGCATAGCCTGAGTCTGCATAGCCTGAGTCTGCATAGCCTGAGTCTGCATAGCCTGAGTCTGCATAGCCTGAGTCTGCATAGCCTGAGTCTGCATAGCCTTCCCCTTTTTATCGGAGTAGAGAACACATGATTTTGTATGACTCAACATGGATAAAACAAAGTTCCAGCTAAAAAAAGACCATATGCAATTCAGGTAAAATAACAACCCAATGTTTATCTCCAAGGACAAATGTGTTAGCAACAACAAGCCAGCTAAATGTCCATGTGTTTCGACCTGTCCCCAAATGAATATAGCTGGTTAACAGTTGGTTTTGGTATTTTAACACGTCTGGTGCAGATTGACAAAATCAACATGCAGACTAGAGGTTGACCGATTAATCGGAATGGCCGATTAATTAGGGCCGATTTCAAGTTCATAACAATCGGAAATCTGTATTTTTGGACACCGTTATCTTTTTACACCTTTATTTAATCTTTATTTAACTAGGCAAGTCAGTTAAGAACACATTCTTAGTTTCAATGACGGCCTAGGAACAGTGGGTTAACTGCCTTGTTCAGGGGCAGAATGACAGATTTTTACCTTGTCAGCTCAGGGATTCAATCTTGCAACCTTACAGTTAACTAGTCCAACGTTCTAACCACCTGATTACATTGCACTCCACGAGGAGACTTCCTGTTACACGAATGCAGTAAGAAGCCAAGGTAAGTTGCTAGCTAGCATTAAACTTATAAAAAAAACAATCATGGTTGATGATATTACTAGTTTATTTAGCGTGTCCTGCGTTGCATATAATCGGTGCGTATTCTCGAAAAAGAACTGTCTTGCTCCAATGTGTACCTAACCATAAACATCAATGCCTTAAAATCAATACACAAGTATATATTTTTAAACCTGCATAATCAGTTAATATTGCCTGCTAACCTGGCTCGTTGCGAACTCTGTGAAGACTATTTATTCCTAACAAAGAGAGACAACTCTTTGCGAAAAAAGCGTACCGTAATTGTTGCACGACTGTACCTAACCATAAACACCAATGCCTTTCTTAAAATAAATACACAGAAGTATATATTTTCAAACCTGCATATTTTGCTAAAAGAAATCCAGGTTAGCAGGCAATATTAACCAGGTGAAATTGTGTCACTTCTCTTGCGTTCATTGCACGCAGAGTCAGTGTACATGCAACAGTTTGGGCTGCCTAATTTGCCAGAATTCTATGTAATTATGACATAACATTGAAAGTTGTGCAATGTAACAGGAATATTTAGACTTAGGGATGCCACCCGTTAGATAAAATACGGAACGGTTCCGTATTTCACTGAAAAAAATTAACATCTTGTTTTCGAGATGATAGTTTCCAGATTCGACCATATTAATGACCAAAGGCTCCTATTTCTGTGTGTTATTATGTTATAATTAAGTCTGTTTTGATAGAGCAGTCTGACTGAGCGATGGTAGACACCAGCAGGCTCGTAAGCATTCATTCAAACAGCACTTTGTGCGTTTTGCCAGCAGCCCGTCGCTGTGCTTCAAGCATTGAGCTGTTTATGACTTCAAGCCTATCAACTCCTGAGACTAGGCTGGTGTAACCGATGTGAAATGGCTAGCTAGTTAGCGGGGTGCGCGCTAATAGTGTTTCAAAAGTAACTCACTCAGAGTTAGAGTGGTTGTTCCCCTTGCTCTGCAAGGGCCCCGGCTTTTGTGGAGCGATGGGTAACGCTGCTTCGAGGGTGGCTGTTGTCGATGTGTTCCTGGTTCGAGCCCAGGTAGGGGCAAGGAGAGGGACAGAAGCTATACTGTTACACTGGCAATACTAAAGTGCCTATAAGAACATCCAATAGTCAAAGGTATATGAAATACAAATCGTAGAGAGAGAAATAGTCCTATAATTCCTATAATAACTACAACCTAAAACTTCTTACTTGGGAATATTGAAGACTCCTGTTAAAAGGAACCACCAGCTTTCATATGTTCTCATGTTCTGAGCAAGGAACTTAAACGTTAGCTTTCTTACATGGCACATATTGCACTTTTACTTTCTTCTCCAACACTTTGTTTTTGCATTATTTAAACCAAATTGAACATGTTTCATTATTTATTTGAGGCTAAATTGATTTTATTGATGTATTATATGAAGTTAAAATAAGTGTTCATTCAGAATTGTTGTAATTGTCATTATTACAAATACATTAAAGAAAAATACATTTTTATAAATCGGCATCGTCTCTTTTTGGTCCTCCAATAGTCAGTATCGGTGTTGAAAATTCCTAAATCGGTCGACGTCTAATGCAAACCCATGCACAGAGCCTGTCTGGCCAGCATGTTAGCAGCAGAGCTCATTTTCATCCATCAGGCAGACACAGCACGTACAATTATGAACAACGTATATGCAGTAATGGATAAAATACATTTAAATGTTAAATCTACCATAACGCCTCTATATAGTGAGTATGCCAAACATTAGGAACACCTTCCTAATATTGAGTTGCAACCCCATCTCTGTTAGAAACTTAGAAAGATATAAAGATACAACAACTAGGAAGATAAGAAAACCAATAGACCAATAGTCTCATGTTACTCCTATGACCAGAAAAAGTGAAATATGCCTTGATATTAAAAAAGACAAGCCACAAATAATAACATTTGCATAGCCTTGGGAAGTAGGGTGGCTGAGGGTTCTGAAAAATCAGAAGAAAAAAAACTATATTAATATATATTTTTTTTTTGGGGGGGGGGGGGGGGAATATTTTCACAAAAGTAGTGCAGTGGGCCTTTACTAGTCAGGCACTAGGGCTGCAGAATCAAATGTCAGAGTCAACAGCTCCAAACAAATAGGAAGACAAGGCATTACTGTTGGGCTTTTCACAGAAATGTTTGACGATTGACTAGGAATGGCTTGGAGATCAACCGGTAGGGGACCACTAGTTTAGAGAGTGATTAGAGGAACAATAGAGAGCAGAGTCCCAGGCCATTAGCAGGTTTGGTAGGCTACAAATCAGCGCCCTTCATTTTCACAGTTTTGGATTATCTTGACCAACAGTCACAGGGAATTTGACTGCGGTCATGACCCGTGACTGCCGGTGTGGCGGTAATACGTCACTGCAACTGTCCTACGCCTGGCATCTACTAACCATAACTTTTCAAAAGGCACTTAAATGTTTTTGTCTTGCCCATTCATCCTCTGAATGGCACACAGACAATTCATGTCTCAATTGCCTCAAGACTTAAAAAGCCTTCTTTAACCTGTCTCCTCCCCTTCATCATCTACACTGATTGAAGTGGATTTAACAAGTACCATCATTAAGGGATCATGGCTTTCACCTGGTCAGTCTCATGAAAAGAGCAGGTATTTTTAATGTTTTGTATTTGTTATTTCACCTTTATTTAACCAGGTAGGCTCGTTGAGAACAAGTTCTCATTTGCAACTGCGACCTGGCCAAGATAAAGCAAAGCAGTTCGACACGTACAACAAGAGTTACGCATGGAATAAACAAACATACAATCAATAATACAGTAGAAAAATCTATACACAGCATGTGCAAATAAGGTAGGATAAGAGAGGTAAAGGCAATAAATAGGCCATGGTGGCAGAGTAATTAAAATATAGCAATTAAACACTGGACTGGTAGGATGTGCAGAAGATGAATGTGCAAGTTGAGATACTGTGGTGCAAAGGAACAAGATAACAGAATGGGGATGAGGTAGATTGGATGGGCTATTTACAGATGAGCTATGTACAGGTGCAGTGATCTGTGAGCTGCTCTGACAGCTGGTGCTTAAAGCTAGTGAGGGAGGTAAGAGTCTCAGTGTATAACTATCCAATTGTGCATGTCAGCACAGCAGTAAGATTGCGTAGTGCCAACTGTCCCTTTTCACAATCTGGCCCCCAATTGTCCCATAACGGCGCTCTTCTTACCCGTAGTACATGGTACCAGACAGAGGTGCCTCCGAAGTCGATGTGGAAGTCTGTGTAGCTGTCCTTGACCCCCATGAGGCAGTACTTCTGGACGTTGGGCCGCTCAAACACTGACTCCTCAGGCCACAGGTTCTCTACCCACGATAGCTTCCTCACTATCTTTGGAGTCTCCACCAGATTGGACAGCCTGGTACAGAACATTGACATTTTGTATATTTAAAACACCAGATTTTACAACAGTAATTCAAATATTATTTTCTGCAGAAACAATTATGCCAAGTCATTTCTTACACTCTCAGTATGGCTCTGGCAAAATGTAACTTTTGATCAACCAACTGATGTACTGGTGACAAGAAAGACCCCTCGAAAGCAATACTAACCAATGAATGGACCGGAAGACCCCTAAAGACCAATACCAACCAATGAGTGGACCGGAAGACCCCTAAAGACCAATACCAACCAATGAGTGGATCGAAGTGACCCAAGAACAAGCAGTGTACCTGGTCTCAGAGAACTCCAGGCTGATGACGTTGAGGACTCGGTCTCTGTTGGGGCTGTTGTAGTACTCCACAAAGTCCCCTAGACACATCTTCAGGTCAGCTTGGCGAGACACGTCAATCACATCAATCACCCTGTCTGGACCTACAGACAACACGCAATCAACACATAATCACATCTTGCTGCTCCCCAGACTTTATTATCCTATAGCGATCAGGGCTGTTACTGTGAGCGTATTACCGCCACACCAGCGGTCACGAGTCATGGTGGCAGTCAAATTCAACGTGACCGTTTAGTCACAGTAATTAGGCTTCTCCAAGGTCTGACGCTAAACACCTGTATGTGACCAATACATTTGATTTCATGCTGCTGATGGTCATTAGAAGCCTACCAAACTTTCTAACTGCCTGGTACTCAGTACTCTATTGTCCCTCTAATCACTCTGACATCAATGCAAATGTAATTGAAAATCTAATCAAACACATCATGAGAGCCCATGAGCTCATGTTGCGCAACATTTCTATAGGCTATGGAATTATGTGTGAAAACAGAGTGATGGCCTCTATTAAAAAGAGGATGCCATCAGCTTTCTATAGGCTAGGCCTACTGTGTGTGTACACACACACACACACACACACACACACACACACACACACACACACACACACACACACACACCTCAATTTTCCTAATATTAAGCACATTGCTTCTCTTTACAACAGGAGTATAGCCTACCTGGCTGGCATGAAATTGAACCATGAGAAAAGCGTCCTCCATTCGCTATTTAAGTGCATAGATTACATGACATTTTTTTCTGCTGCCCCTGTTTTAATACAGGTGCATGATAATGTCCATTCTAAATCAAAACAAAATTTCACACATATATTACTTAGTATATGTAAAGACACGGTTAAATCAAGAATAGTCTGAAGGGTGACACTATTAGCCCATCACTGAATGATGCCCAGCTTGTGTGCAGTAAGGCAAGAAACTCGCGACTTTTTCAAATCATAGTCACACGCCTCATGTAGTCTAGCCCATAGGCCTATATGTTGTAATAAGGTTAGGATCACACCTCATGTAGCCTAGCCCATAAGCCTATATGTTTTAATAAGGTTAACATCACAACTAAAGTGGCCAAATAACTTTTTTAAATGAAGCACATTCATTCGCTTTTCAACGGGTGTAGAGCCTAACTGGCATATATACGCAGCGCGTGAGTTTCTAGTTTTGGGAAGATAATTTTCACCATAAAAATGCACCTTTCTAATAAAATCATTATATGCATAATGGCATTTGCGGTCACTTTTGAGAATGGAGTTATCCCGCTAATGGAACATTCACACTTATAGCCTACTGCCATGTGCGCATTGCTGCGCTTACAATGTAAAGAAATAGCCTATTAGTTTATCAACACTAGGTGACATACTCTGATAACCTACACTGAGTACCAGCTAAAACATTCTGGTCTGTTGTGTTAGCCTCATTGCTTAAAAAAGTTTGTTTGATGGTAGTGGTTGCATTGATTTGGGATCTATCACATCCCACAACTGTTCCAGACCATATCTGGAATATTTATTTCTCGCACAGAATAGGTCAACTTTTGTACATTGGGGGATAGTAGATTGACATAGGCTAGTGCTTTTGCTGTTCGTTAGGCCTACTCGTCTTGTTGGCTCACGAAAAGTATTTGTGGACAGTTTTTCCAATATCTGCGCCTCGGAATGGGATGCGCGCAGGTGCGAAAACCAACCTAGCCTGTGAGAAAAGACCCAATCACGTGACGGAGAGACATTTGGGGCGGCAGGGTAGCCTAGTTGGTTAGAGTGTTGGTCTATTAACCGGAAGGTTGCAAGTTCAAGCCCCCGAGCTGACAAGGTACAAATCTGCCGTTCTGCCCCTGAACAGGCAGTTAACCCACCGTTCCTAGGCCGTCATTGAAAATAAGAATTTGTTCTTAACGGACTTGCCTAGTTAAATAAAGATACAATTTAAAAGATACAAATAAAAGTTGAGTGAGGTGCTCTGGAGCATGCAGCTGGGAGAAGGGAATTATAATTATTATTTTCAGCACAATGACCACTGTCCGCAAAAGGCATGGGGGGATGCCTCCGGGAAATTCAAGGAAGTATCAAATACTTGTCAAATTGTGAATGATTGATTGACTGATGAAAAAAAAACAGATGTGCAAAAAACAGAGCATGCCTTTCATGCAACTTTTTTCAAATCATCATTAGAGTTGCATTATGCAGCCGTATTAAACATCTAAATATTAAGCCCAACATTTGTATCACAACTAAAGTTACATAAATCACCGCTCAACACTCAGAATTTGTTTGGAGAAAATATCCTTTCTATTTTATTCAGCTATGTTCAATTGTATTCTTCATACTATAACATATAAAACAATGCCATGGAATTCTAAGCAAATCTTGCCTGCTAAATGAACTAGTTTTGCCCACAGCCATATGGCATAGACAGATCAGGGCCTAACATAAGGACAACGCATAGTATGCTATTCTTTTCTTCCGAAATAGACTACATTTTCTTCATATCATGTTTCTTTAGACCTGTCTAAAATAAATAATGGCTTTAACGTGATGTGTAGACTATATAACATGGATGTATTAGACTTTTTTTTTTTTTTTTTAAATGTATCAGTGGCTTGTAGGCTTTAGGTAGGCTTTAGGTGGAAGCCAGGAGAAGCTAAATATGTTTACGTTAATTAACGGGCAACTACCGTGAGACCTGCAGTTATTTTCTTGACAATCACCGGCTAAAGAAATTTCATGACCGCCACAGCCCTAACCATGATCATATACAACTTCAAATAAAAAGTGTTGCGGGAGATAAGACATTAGGTTACTCTGATAACCTACACTAGGTCACATCTCCTATGGTAATGAAATGTCGTTGAGATGTGACTAGTTGAAGAGGAGGTGTACTGTGGGAGGTTTACATTGACATTTCAATCATTAAGCAGATGCTATTATCCAGGGTAACTTCTAGTCAGTGCATGGGTCGGCAGGTAGCCTAGTGGTAACCGAAAGGTTGCAAGATCGAATCCCCGAGTTGACAAGGTAAAAATCTGTCGTTCTGCCCCTGAACAAGGCAGTTAACCCACTCCTAGGCTGTCATTGAAAATAAGAATGTTGTTAACTGACTTGCCTAGTTAAATAAAGGTAAAATAAATCATGTATAAATGCAACTAAGGTAGGTAAAGGTACCATAGCAGAGAATATAACTCAGTGTTCTATTTAATTATGTGGGTAAAAACCACCACATATCAAAATGGCATGTAAAACCAAAAGGGCCCTAAAAACAGGGAGGATTACCAATATAGTGCTCTACGTCATTGACTCCGAAGTTCCCCGGGGGAAGGCTCATGCCCAAGCCGTCCCTCCTGAGGACCATCACGGGAACACTGAAGGAACGCTCCTCCAGGAACTCCACAGTCAGCTGGGCCCCCGACGGCTTCAACAGCACCTCGTCAGCACTGAACAAAACACAGATTGGGAGAGCGTGAGGGACATATAGAAATTGAATAACTAGAATAGGCAAACACCGCTAGTCTGAGTGCCAATCTATTTAGCTAACATTCCACTCTTTGCCAGTGAAAAAGAGACTGGCCTTTCGGGAATCTCAACGTTTAATATGCACTGGATTTTACAGCGAAGTTGCTCATTGCTTGTTGGCAATAACATTAATATTTTCCATGACAACATGTGTTGCCTCAAATTGAATTAGTGTTTATAACAAAGTAAAAAACAAATACTTAGTTGTTAGATGGAACAGTTGAAATGAGCAAGCTTTAAAAAATAAAATAAAAAAAAGATGTTTTGTGGTTGGAATTGCAGTATGTATTTAGTTTGAGAATTTAGATGTGAACAACCAGATAGCAATGTGTTCTGTGGAGAAAAAAGTTCCAATATTTGCATAAATCGGTGTGATTGGAGGATAGCTGTGAGGGTTAACAAATCAGGATGAATTCCTCAGTTCTCCTCGAGCTCATTAATGATGGAATGTTCATATATGAAGATGACAAAGGCCAGTCTCTTTGGCACATGAGTACAGTGAGTGGATTAGCTAAAGAAACTGGTATTGCCGCAACAACAAGCAATAACAAGCTAGCTAAATGTCCATGTGTTTCGATCTGTCCCCAAATTAATATAGCTGGTTAACAGTTGGTTTTGGTATTTTAACTTTTATATCATGAAGGCGTCTGGTGCGAATGGACAAAATCAACATGCGCACAATTTGACAGTAAACTCAATGTGAATGTCATGGTATTATGATGCAAAATTCTACCCACATCAAGTGTGTTTCCGTCTACGGAACATTGCCACGTTAGACCTATGACGTCACAGCCTGGAGCTGAGCAACTCATCCACGCCTTCATCTCATCCCGTCTGGATTATCATAACGCCCTGTTTGTTGGCACATCTGCCAAGTGCCTAAGGCTACAATATGTCCAGAACTGTGCTGCACGTTTCCTACCCACACCTCCACTGGCTCCTCATATGCTCACGCGTTGACTTTAAAATTCTGGTTCACACCAACCAAGCTATCCACAACTCTGGACCCAAGTACCTGCCTGACCTCATCCTACCCTCCTTCCCCACACACACCCTTCGTTCATTTAGGTCCATCTCCCTTCAGCAGCCTCACAGCAGACTGGACACTGAACACACACGCAATAGCGCCTCTTCAACCTCAGGAGCCTGAAAAAATGTAGCTCGTCTCCAAAAACCCTCACTAACTTTTACAGATGCACAATTAAGAGCATCCTGTTGGGCTGTATCACCGCCTGGTACGGCGACTGCACCGCCCACAATCGCAGGGCTCTCCAGAGGGTGGTGTGGTCTGCACAACGCATCACCGGGGCAAACTACCTGCCCTCCAGGACACCGACAACACCCGATGTCACAGGAAAGCAAAAAAGATCATCAAGGACAATAACCACCCGAGCCACTGCCTGTTCACCCCGCTATCATCCAGAAGGCGAGGTCAGTACAGGTGCATCAAAGCAGGGACAGAGAGATTGAAAAACAGCTTCTATGTCAATGTCATCAGATTGTTAAACAGCCACCACTAGCAAAGAAGCGGCTGCCTACCTACAGACATATCATTGGCCACTTTAATAAATGGAACACTAGTCACTTTAATAATGCCACTTCAATAATGTTTACATATCTTACATTACTCATCTCATATGTATATAACGTATCCTTCACTATCTATTCTTTGCTATCTATTGCATCTTATCCGCTCTGTCACTGCTCATCCATATATTTTACATTTATATATTCTTATCTCATTCCTTTACTAGATTGTGTATTAGGTTTTGTTGTGGAATTTGTTAGAGTAAGTTTTGTAGTGGAATTGTTAGATATTACCTGTTAGATACTGCTGCACTGTCAGATCTAATAGCATAAACATTTCACTACACTCGCAATAACATCTGCTAACCATGTGTATGTGACCAATACAATTTGATATGGATGACAGGGCTTTCAATTGTGTGACTTTGGCTGTGGAACACACTTCCAGCACACTATCAGGGCTGCAGAGTTTCTGGCCTGTTTTAAGGCACAGTTAAAAACAGAGCTTTATAGAATATGACTATTTTATTTGTTATTTTCTTCAGAGTCTCAGGTGTGAGAAAAGCACTCCACAAATGAAATGTCTTATTATTATTACTTCAACAGAGAAAGCCAGGGCAGAACTGTAGAGCTAGAAATAATTATTAGTGTCACTCCACAATGATACATTAACTGAATACAAAATGCAGATTTAAAAGGTCATATTCTGGACCACTCGGATAGAGTTGAGACACCATACTGTATGTCAAATAAAAATTAATTAAAATGTTATTGATCACATGCGCCAAATACAACAGGTGTAGACTTTACATTGAAATGTTTACTAACGGGCCCATTCCCAACACTGCCGAGTTAAAAAGTAAGACAAATATATGTACGCAAGCAGAAGCTATACGCTTGAATTCATTTAGGTGTCAGATTGGGTTCTTCCTCTGGGAGGGGGTGATTATAGGGAAATGTAAATAGTAGATATAAAGACAGTGTGGAAGAGAATGAACATGTACTGTATAGACATAATGTAATATGGGAGGTTTACCTTGGGAAGGTGCGGCTACGTAGCTCACTGACAAACTGTGGAGTGCCAGTCTTTACCGGTTGACCAGAAGTGTCTCTTCCTCCAGTGGCTCCAGCATCAGTCTGCTTGGTTCCTCCACGCCGCTTTCTCACTGCAGAACATAAAGGGGACAACAACAGATTGGGATTACAACCAGAACCACACTACTAAAGGCAGACCAGAAGGCCAAAGAGGAATTGGCATGTGTATTGGCATGTGTATTGGCATGTGCATTGGCATGTGCATTCCTGTAGAGCTGGGTTTACTAAACCTCTCCTTGAGTACCCCCAGCCATTCCACGTATTAAAAGTATTCAGAACTAGCACACCTGATGCAATAGATTCAAACAGGTCTGAAATGCATGTAAAATATAACAAGACAGCCTGGAAATCAAATTGAAAGTGACAAGAGGGACTTACTGACAGAGGGCCCATGGGTGACCTGACAGTTGGGGCAGTGGTACAGGTCAATCTCTGCTGCTTTGTCTTCCTCCACTCCAACACAACTAAACAAAACAAAAAAACAATGTACACAATAAACAAAACCAATTTACTCAAATAGCCTACTGTAAAAAGTTGGAAATTAGTAAAGATGACACTGAAATATAACTTACCTTCCATGGAACCAGTCTTGACAGATGTCACACTCGATCATGAAGCGTGTGACATCATAGGGTAGGCGACACAGGCAGTATACTGGAACCGACGCCATACTGGGAGTGTATGGGAACTAGCACTGCTCTGTGTCTGACTGACAGTTAGCCCTAAATCTACTGAGAATGGGACAGCACTACACGTGATAGTCTAAATTGGAAATACGTTAGGGTTACATTGAGTGCTTAATATATATAGTTAAAAAGGTGAGGGTACTGAAGCAGCACAGGGCAGTGCCAGTAACAGGTTAACGGTTGTCTCACTTCACTGGGACTAGGTGCCTGTCACACTGTACAGGCCATGGTCAGGAACCTGTTGAACGGGTAGAAAAGAGAGCACAAACGTATCTGTTAAAAACGTATACAGGGATTTGGGTGTTAGGTTAAGGGTAAGAAATATAGGCTAGTCTTACTAACATAAAGTTTCTCGTTAGCTACTAACGTTATACTTGGCTTGCTAGCAGTGGGTCTTGACTAGCAAGCTAGCCCCCGATTAGCTAAATATAGCTAGCTAACAAGATGCATATTAAACAACATTGCTACAAAAGTTGGCTAAATAATAATAACATGGCGTATGGGGAGGGGTAGGCCTTGCAAACTGACAGCTTTCACATCTTAATAAAAAATCTGACAAACATCATTATTGGCTAAGTAACGTTAGCTTGCTAGTACTAGGTAGGAAATAACATTAGCTAGCAGCTTAGCTACATAACGTTACGTAAAGATTGCACCCTGGCTAACAATAATGGCTTAAGTAACTTAGCTAGCTATGTAAACTAATGTTAGCTAACAAACGAAAAGTACAGTTAATTTAACGTTACCGATGGCTAGCAAGCTGGTAATAATTTGTATTGAATGACTAGTTATATATTAGTTAGTTGCAATTCAAGACAACATATTTCAGTATTTGGCTACTAGAACTGCTGTTTATTCACTAACTTAGCTGCTAGCAGAAAAAGGCTAGCCACCGTTGGCTAACGTATGCAACGCGTTAGCTAATCATCGGATAAATCTGTATTAATCTATATAGTTTAATATCTAGTATTTCATATACGTTCATGACAACAACTAAAAGTATCGGAGTAGCTGTATGTAAGTTGCACGTTCAGAAAATCGGTCCGAAATCATTTCTTACCGGGATTGGAATTGTCTGGTCGCTGCAGAGTCCGCCGGCCAAGCATTCGAAATCGGTTAAAATCCGTACGAAAGGCCGAGGATCGATGAGGCCTTATTATGCAGCGAAAAGTATTTTAAAATTTCCGTTACTGCATAGGTTTTTTTTGCCACAAATTGTGTCCAGGTGTGTAGTTTGTCACCAAAAATATAGTGCAGGGTTTGAATAGATTAAAATACAACTACATGAGCAATGTTACTATAAACAACTAAAACATAAAGACATTTGTGATGGAGCAACGGCATTTCAAATCACTCGCAAAGAGACTGTCTGCAGTTGAAATAACAATAACGTTGCGCTAGTAGGGGGCCTTCAAATGTAGGCAGAGAGGAAGAGGCGAAGCGAGCGGCATAACTGGTCCCGAAAACTGTCTACTCCAGCAGGTGGCGTTTTTTCGCTAACTGGGCGATGCATTTTTGTATGGAGGTCAATGAGTGAGTCTCGAATTTGGTTAACAAAAAATGTAATGGCTTATTTGCTACGTATGGCTTATTTAATTGAATATACGTTTCGTAATGATTAGGTTGTTATGAGTGTATCGATATAAGTAGGATATGTAATATCCCGGCAACTTTGAGAAAAAACACTTCCTTTCGGAATTGGTCCTGGTTGTCACTAGTTACCACATCCACAAAGTAAAACCCCGCCTACTTCCACAATGTATCCTCTTAAAATGTGCTTTTAAATCTAACCTTAACCACACTGCTAACCTTATGGCTAACCCTAATCTTAAATTAAGACCAAAAAGCACATTTTGTTTTCATGAATTCTTACGATATAGCCCATTTGACTTTGTGCTTGTGGTAACTAGTGGACACCGTTGTGCCTGTTGTTCACACGCGTATCTGCCCTGTCATTGGCTGGAATAGTCCCACCTGATCTTACCTCCTCCCAAACGCCTTCCATTTTTGAAGACATTTATTTTCATTGTTGGAGCGGCCTCTACAGTATCTGTTCAATATAATGGATAATATGTGATGTAGGCCGACAAAATGAAACAATATTTACATTACAGGGAGGTAATCATTCAACTGTAATAACCCTAACAAGCAGCTATTACACCCTATCCACCTAGGTCTGTAATAAAATACATTATTTCAACCATATAATGATGACAAGACTGGGGAAATTGAGGACAGGTGTGGGTCCAATAGAATAAGCAACAAAATGCCATTAACAGTTTGATGTTTAACACCATTTATTTTGATTAGTTACAAAACATAAATAAAATCAACAATTAAATTAGTTAACATTTTACAGAGGCTAAATCACCAGCAACATACGTTTTATTGATATGTTTTTCTGTTTAAATATCTTTATAAATCATTGGTTCCGAATCTAGTGTAATATCTGGACACTCAAATATGTGTCATATAGAAGATCCTAATGGCCTATAGATAGTCTAGGCCTGCCCCTTGATAATGTTTTGTGGTTTGTCCAGTGAGTCAAGATGTGAAATGTAAGACAATATTACCATAGAGATAAAACAAGTTGAGATATCCCTATGATTATATCCACGCTGACAAAACCTATCGTAATTGAAACATGATGTAGCTCTGTTTCAACACATAGTCTAAAATGAACATACAGTGAGGGAAAAAAGTATTTGATCTCCTGCTGATTTTGTACATTTGCCCACTGACAAAGAAATTATCAGTCTATCATTTTAATGGTAGGTTTATTTGAACAGTGAGAGACAGAATAACGACCAAAAAATCCAGAAAAACTCATGTCAAAAATGTTATAAATTGATTTGCATTTTAATGAGGGAAATAAGTATTTGACCCCTCTGCAAAAGATGACTTAGTACTTGGTGGCAAAACCTTTGTTGGCAATCACAGAGGTCAGACGTTTCTTGTAGTTGGCCACCAGATTTGCACACATCTCAGGAGGTATTTTGTCCCACTCCTCTTTGCAGATCTTCTCCAAGTCATTAAGGTTTCGAGGCTGACGTTTGGCAACTCGAACCTTCAGCTCCCTCCACAGATTTTCTATGGGATTAAGGTCTGGAGACTGGCTAGGCCACTCCAGGACCTTAATGTGCTTCTTCTTGAGCCACTACTTTGTTGCCTTGGCTGTGTGTTTTGGGTCATTGTCATGCTGGAATACCCATCCACGACCCATTTTCAATGCCCTGGCTGAGAGAAGGAGGTTCTCACCCAAGATTTGACGGTACATGGCCCCGTCCATCGTCCCTTTGATGCGGTGAAGTTGTCCTGTCCCCTTAACAGAAAAACACCCCCAGAGCATAATGTTTCCACCTCCATGTTTGACGGTGGGGATGGTGTTCTTGGGGTCGTAGGCAGCATTCCTCTTCCTCCAAATACGGCGAGTTGAGTTGATGCCAAAGAGCTCCATTTTGGTCTCATCTGACCACAACACTTTCACCCAGTTGTCCTCTGAATTATTCAGATGTTCATTGGCAAACTTCAGACGGGCATGTATATGTGCTTTCTTGAGCAGGGGGACCTTGTGGGCGCTGCACGATTTCAGTCCTTCATGGCGTAGTGTGTTACCAATTGGTTTCTTGGTGACTATGGTCCCAGCTGCCTTGAGATCATTGATAAGATCCTCCCGTGTAGTTCTGGGCTGATTCCTCACCGTTCTCATGATCATTGCAACTCCACGAGGTGAGATCTTGTATGGAGCCCCAGGGCGAAGGAGATTGACAGTTATTTTGTGTTTCTTCCATTTGCAAATAATCGCACCAACTGTTGTCACATTCTCACCAAGCTGCTTGGCGATGGTCTTGTAGCCCATTCCAGCCTTGTGTAGGTCTACAATCTTGTCCCTGATTTCCTTGGAGAGCTCTTTGGTCTTGGCCATGGTGGAGAGTTTGGAATCTGATTGTTTGATTGCTTCTGTGGACAGGTGTCTTTTATACAGGTAACAAACTGAGATTAGGAGCACTCCCTTTAAGCGTGTGCTCCTAATCTCAGTTTGTTACCTGTATAAAAGACACCTGGAAGCCAGAAATCTTTCTGATTGAGAGGGGGTCAAATACTTATTTCCCTCATTAAAATGCAAATCAATTTATAACATTTTTGACATGCGTTTTTCAGGATTTTTTGGTTGTTATTCTGTCTCTCACTGTTCAAATAAACCTACCATTAAAATTATAGACTGATCATTTCTTTGTCAGTGGGCAAACGTACAAAATCATCAGGGGATCAAATACTTTTTTCCCTCGCTGTAATATATGCATGGGGGGGACTCCATCAACAGAGATGAGAACCAATGTTTTCTAGTATCAGATAACCTCAGATTTTAAATGTTGATCAGAAGAACACAATTTTACATTTTGTACAACCCCATTTCAAAATACAAAAATAATATTTTCTTCTTTTAGATTACATTTTGGTAACACTTCAGGAAAGGGTGAGTTCCACATTTCCTTTTCATGAATATCATTAAGCTGTGACATATGGTCAACATGTTAGTGTTGACTTGACAGCACTTCCTCCACTCCACTAATAATCAGCAAATATATTACTGTGAAAATGTGGGTTGTCTCATAAAAAAACTCATAAAAAAACAACAAATACTGAAAACCATTATGTTAAACTCTATATTCATATGCAATTTGTAACGGTTTTACTATTTGAACAACCATAAGCGTAAGCACAAACTGTTTTAGCTCCCCAATAGAAATGTCAATGTTTTGTTTTCGTCCTTCCACTTTCAGTAGTTTTAGGGTGAGTTTTCAATTCACTATGAAGCAGTCTGTCTCATACAGTGAGCTCTAAAAGTATTGAGACAGTGACATATGATGTGTTGTTTCGGCTCTGTACTCCAGCACTTTGGATCGGAAATTATACAATTAATATGCGGTTAAAGTGCAGACCGTCGGCTTTAATCTGAGGGTATTTTCATCATATAGGGTGAACCGTTTAGAAACTATAGCACTTTGTGTACATAGTCCACGTTTTTGGTGCACAGTCACACACACAGTAAAGTAATAATTCCAAAAGGCAATATGAGAACAGCCCCTATACATTTACATGGGTTCTCCATTACCATGAAATGACTTGGCATTTTGTTTGTTTTCTCATCATTGTTTTCCTTGGATGACACCTTCAATATGCAGGGCTGAGACTGGTAGAGGAAATAACACATTTATCTAAAACAAATGTTTTTATTTTAGCTCAAATAAAACATTGATTTATTCCTGATCAATAATTTACCTCAGAGTTTTCTGTTGTGCACTGCAGCAGACGTGATATATGTATATATATATATATATATATATATATATATATATATATATATATATATATAAAAGCACACATGTAAGTAGATTGCACTCAAGGCAAGTCAAGGTATGTTGTAGCCGTAAGATCATGCAGTTTTAGTCTCGATGAGTGTTTATTCAGTAAGATTTAAATGAAAGCCCACTGAACATATTCATCAATTAAATCAATTTTTCAGTGTATTAAGGAAATCAATTGATCAGAATTTAATCATGTTACTCATCAACGTGTTATTTTAAATCTTCTAACCTAGTTGTTACCACTACTTATCAATGTAAAATATAACAATACACAAAGTACATGCCTTGCCAGTGCACTACACCGTACAACAGTATGCTTAGTGACATTGTGGTAGTGATAATAGCCAGGTAGCACCATTATTACCATGCTCTGTGGTGTTACTGTAACATGCTGTTGTTGTAACTGCTTTACGTCTCATTGGTAGCCAGTTGAAACATTTGTGCTATGTTCATGTAAGATGTTGGCTCACTGTATTGGCTTGTAAATGTCTGGTTGATTGTTGTCAACGTGCTTCTACAAAATTATTTTGTTAAATGCCTTACAAACAATACAGGATGATAACATTTAGATGACAGTTAGTAATTGCACTTCTAAAATCCATAGTCCTTTTCAATATAAGTAAGCATTGACAAATAAAAAATACAATAATAATGTCATAATGTTTGTGTTCCTTCATGTCTCTGCTTGGGAGAAGAGTTCAGGGTCCAAATTAGTTGGATTTTAAAAAATAACATGACTGTTACTTGGTGTCA
Source organism: Oncorhynchus clarkii lewisi (assembly GCF_045791955.1). Taxonomy (NCBI): domain Eukaryota; kingdom Metazoa; phylum Chordata; class Actinopteri; order Salmoniformes; family Salmonidae; genus Oncorhynchus; species Oncorhynchus clarkii. Next base: position 68,966,465 of record NC_092155.1, read on the forward strand.
AAACACACAAGAGATATGTATTGAGAAAATCAATGGCAACACAAACACACACACACAAATACACACACAAACGTTACGCAAGTTTGTACATCTCAAACACAACAATAACCCCACCAGAGTTCCAAATTTCCCCTCTGTCTGTAAATACTCTACTCTACATACTCTACATAGACTCAACCATCTCTCTCATTCACTCCCCATCTCAACTTTACAAACCCACTGGCGTCCATTTTTTCATTCTCAGACATTTACCTCTCATAACATACACACTCTCCATCTTTTTTCTCCTTCCCTCGTTCCATCATAATCGACATCACTCTTCCCTTTTTTTATTTTCTTCATTTCCCTGCTGTCCCAGAGGAAGAGTTGAGGTTGGGGGCGTGGGGTGAAGTTTGGCACTGGATGGTTGAGCAGCAGCAGAGCAGCAGGACGAGGAGCAGAATGTCCCTCCGGGGACACTGGTGGCAGCAGCAGGTCCAGTGTCTATGGTTCCCACCACCGCGGTTGTGCTAGACCCAGGAATCAGACACCCAGGCTGCGCTAGGGCCAGCTCAGATGACGGGGCCATTTGGGGTATCTGGGAAGGCAACAGAGGTTGATTCTGATTCTGTGGTGAGGCTCCTACACCTACATTGGGCTGCTTGGGTATCTGTTGTTGCCCAGTCTGTGGCTGTACAGGAGCCAGGGACTGAGACAGTAGTGGAGTCTGGATTAGGGGCTGTTGTTCTAGGCATAGAGGTGATTGCTGAAAGGGCTGTATCTGTAATGGGTGAGGAGGCTGGGCTTGCTGGAGATGTAAACTTTGCTGCAGCTGTGGGACTTGAGGCATGTGCGTTTGTTGTTGTTGTTGCTGTGAACCAGGTGGTCCCCCCACCCCGCTCCACTGGCTCAGGCTCCCCCCAGCAGTGTACTGAGCTGGGGCTGGGGAGGCCTGGGGGTTCAGTGGTGCCACAGGGAACCAACCTGGAGGAGCCACCTGGAAAGATGACAGCCAAGACACACTAATGAGCACCAAGCATACCATTATAATGTATGTAATAACTAGGGCTTTTGCGGTGATCGTATTACCGCCACACAGGCACGAGTCATGACGGCAGTCAAATTGCCTATGACCGTTGGTCACTGTAATCCCAGTCCGAAACTGCAAATGAATGGTGCTGATGAGTAGCCTACCAAACTTGCTAATGGCCTGGTAATAAGCACTCTATTGTTCCTCTAATCAGTCTCTAAACACATCAGGATTGAATTTGAATAATCTGAATGATGAGGACAAATAGTGATGGGAGGTAGAGTTTCCGTTCCGAAATAGACATGGGAAAGCCCCGGACTCAATATGCATTTTTAAAACCTGTTCCAAAAGGATCTAAAGGACAACCGGTCCAATCCGAGTGAGGGAAGCAGCAGAAAAGACAATGGTTTGCTACTTTATTAAAAGGCTCGGAGCACCGCAGCACGGAGGGAGAGACCGTAACCACTGTTATCTCGCGCTAGACTGACTTATTGCTAGTAACTTATCGTCCCAATCCGATTACATATTACCTGTCTGACTGCATCAAACCGAGATATAATAAACTAATTGAGGCTAGCCATAATGTTACTGCGCTTCTCACTGTCCTACAGTTAGCCTAAACATAACAATAACTCCATTCAGATTATAGTGTAAATAGCATCCTAACTGTTGGCTTTTTGTCATTGTAGCCTTTCTTTCTCATTTCACTTTTAATTCCGTAATTTTAATTTAATCTAAAATTGATTTGATATCCCCCAACTTTCTTGCTACACAAGCAGAGCATCAATGCAATTGTCTCTCTCTCGCTGCTTGAAGTGCAAGGATCAGAGTGCATGCCTATTTTTGCAACTTTTTCCAAATCCTCAAAATAGAGTTGTATCATGTAGCTCTTATGATTTGATTTCTAAGACATTCCCAGGGTTATAGGCCTATCACAACTAAAGAAACAGTGGATTTTATTATGATGGCTATATTAAATGGATTTATTAGACTTAAAACATTTTTCTGACTCATGTAGTAGTAGTAGTAGTAACAGTAGTAGTAGTAGTAACAGTAGTAGTAGTAGTAACAGTAGTAGTAGTAGTAACAACAGTAGTAGTAGTAATAACAGTAGTAGTAGTAACAACAGTAGTAGTAGTAATAACAGTAGTAGTAGTAGTAACAGTAGTAGTAGTAACAGTAGTAGTAGTAGTAACAACAGTAGTAGTAGTAACAACAGTAGTAGTAGTAACAACAGTAGTAGTAGTAACAACAGTAGTAGTAGTAGTAACAGTAGTAGTAATAACAGTAGTAGTAGTAATAACAGTAGTAGTAGTAGTAACAACAGTAGTAGTAGTAGTAGTAGTAGTAGTAACAGTAGTAGTAGTAGTAACAGTAGTAGTAGTAGTAACAGTAGTAGTAGTAGTAACAACAGTAGTAGTAGTAATAACAGTAGTAGTAGTAACAACAGTAGTAGTAGTAGTAGTAACAGTAGTAGTAGTAGTAACAGTAGTAGTAGTAGTAACAGTAGTAGTAGTAGTAACAGTAGTAGTAGTAGTAACAGTAGTAGTAGTAGCAGTAGTAGTAGTAGTAACAGTAGTAGTAGTAGTAACAGTAGTAGTAGTAGTAACAGTAGTAGTAGTAGTAACAGTAGTAGTAGTAGCAGTAGTAGTAATAACAGTAGTAGTAGTAGTAACAGTAGTAGTAGTAGTAACAGTAGTAGTAGTAGCAGTAGTAGTAGTAGTAGCAGTAGTAGTAGTAGTAACAGTAGTAGTAGTAGTAACAGTAGTAGTAGTAGTAACAGTAGTAGTAGTAGTAACAGTAGTAGTAGTAGCAGTAGTAGTAATAACAGTAGTAGTAGTAGTAACAGTAGTAGTAGTAGTAACAGTAGTAGTAGTAGTAACAGTAGTAGTAGTAGTAACAGTAGTAGTAGTAGTAGTAACAACAGTAGTAGTAGTAACAGTAGTAGTAGTAGTAACAGTAGTAGTAGTAGTAACAGTAGTAGTAGTAGTAGTAACAGTAGTAGTAGTAGTAACAGTAGTAGTAGTAGTAACAGTAGTAGTAGTAGTAACAGTAGTAGTAGTAGTAGTAACAACAGTAGTAGTAGTAGTAGTAACAGTAGTAGTAGTAGTAACAGTAGTAGTAGTAGTAACAGTAGTAGTAGTAGTAACAACAGTAGTAGTAGTAATAACAGTAGTAGTAGTAACAACAGTAGTAGTAGTAGTAACAGTAGTAGTAATAACAGTAGTAGTAGTAGTAACAGTAGTAGTAGTAGTAACAGTAGTAGTAGTAGTAACAGTAGTAGTAGTAGTAACAGTAGTAGTAGTAGTAACAGTAGTAGTAGTAGTAGTAACAACAGTAGTAGTAGTAACAGTAGTAGTAGTAGTAACAGTAGTAGTAGTAGTAACAGTAGTAGTAGTAGTAGTAACAGTAGTAGTAGTAGTAACAGTAGTAGTAGTAGTAACAGTAGTAGTAGTAGTAACAGTAGTAGTAGTAGTAGTAACAACAGTAGTAGTAGTAGTAGTAACAGTAGTAGTAGTAGTAACAGTAGTAGTAACAGTAGTAGTAGTAGTAACAACAGTAGTAGTAGTAATAACAGTAGTAGTAGTAACAACAGTAGTAGTAGTAGTAACAGTAGTAGTAATAACAGTAGTAGTAGTAACAACAGTAGTAGTAGTAACAGTAGTAGTAGTAGTAACAGTAGTAGTAGTAGTAACAGTAGTAGTAGTAGTAACAGTAGTAGTGGTAGTAGTAACAACAGTAGTAGTAGTAGTAGTAACAGTAGTAGTAGTAGTAACAGTAGTAGTAGTAGTAACAGTAGTAGTAGTAGTAACAACAGTAGTAGTAGTAATAACAGTAGTAGTAGTAACAACAGTAGTAGTAGTAGTAACAGTAGTAGTAATAACAGTAGTAGTAGTAACAACAGTAGTAGTAGTAATAACAGTAGTAGTAGTAGTAACAACAGTAGTAGTAGTAGTAGTAGTAACAGTAGTAGTAGTAATAACAGTAGTAGTAGTAGTAACAGTAGTAGTAGTAGTAACAACAGTAGTAGTAGTAATAACAGTAGTAGTAGTAACAACAGTAGTAGTAGTAGTAACAACAGTAGTAGTAGTAATAACAGTAGTAGTAGTAACAACAGTAGTAGTAGTAGTAGTAGTAACAGTAGTAGTAGTAACAGTAGTAGTAGTAACAACAGTAGTAGTAGTAGTAACAGTAGTAGTAGTAGTAACAACAGTAGTAGTAGTAGTAACAGTAGTAGTAGTAACAACAGTAGTAGTAGTAATAACAGTAGTAGTAGTAGTTATTGGTAGCTTGCAGTCATAGACTGAATTGTACACCAACTGTACGTATAGGTCACAAGTGGGTGGACCTTGTACTTTACCTCTGTGGGCTGTGGCCAGCCTCTCAACTCCTGCACCTGCTGAATCTGCTTGATCTGATTGAGCGAGGGCTTGGGATGGGTGGGACCCACTGTCTCCTTCGTCCAATCATCAACCAGTCTGTGCAAGTCATCTGTGAACGTGCTCTTCCTGGCACCTTGGGAGGGAGGACTGTGGTCTGAGAAAAGAAAAAGGGAAGATATTCAATCAAACACTTTATTCAGAGGAAGAGGAATAGTCTTATGTTTTGGTGAAACCTTTACTTACCTCTTTTAGTAGTCAGTAGGTTGGTGTGTTCTGGGTTGCAGTACGGTGGTAGTCTGCTCTGTTCTCCGCCTGAAAAACTACTGGACTGCTGGATACCTTCAGGAGATACAACAGACAGTCAGATATCACAGTGCCTTTGGAATGTATTCAGACCCCTTGACGTTTTACACATTTTGCTTCGTTACAGCCTTATTCAAAAAGTTATTACATTGTTTTTTCCCCCTCATCAATCTACACACAATACCCCTTAATGACAAAAACAAGTTTGTAGAAATGTTTGCTAGTTTATTTTTTTTAAATATATGGAAATATCACATTTACATAAGTATTCAGACCCTTTACTCAGTAGTTTGTTGAAGCACCTTTGGCAGCGATTACAGCATTGAGTCTTCTTGGGTATGATGCTAAAATCTTGGCACACCTGGAGTTTCTCCTATTGTTCTCTGCAGATCTCTCAAGCTCTGTCAGGTTGGATGGGGAGCGTTGCTGCGCAGCTATTTTCAGGTCTCTTCAGAGATGTTCGATTGGGTTCGAAAGCTGATCAAACACTCATACGTTGTATTGGCTGTGTGCTTAGGGTCATTGTCTTGATGGAAGGTGAACCTTTGCCCCAGTCTGAGGTCCTGAGCGACCTGGAGCAGGCTTTCATCAAGGATCTCTCTGTACTTTGCTCCATTCATCTTTGTCTCGATCCTAGACTCCCAGTACCTGCCGCTGAAAAACATCCCCACTGCATAATGCTGCCACCACCATGCTTCACCGTAGGGATGGTGCCATGTTTCCTTCAGACATGACGCTTGGCATTCAGACCAAAGAGTGCAATCTTGGTTTCATCAGACCAGATAATCTTGTTTCTCATGGTCTGAGAGTCCTTTAGGTGCCTTTAGGCAAACTCCATTTTTTTATTTGTTTTTATTTTTACCTTTATTTAACTCGGCAAGTCAGTTAAGAACAAATTCAAATTTACAATGACGGCATACCAGGTAACAGTGGGTTAACTGCCTTTCCCAGATCTGTGCCTCGACACAATCCTGTCTCAGAGCTCTATGGACAATTCCTTCGACCTCATGGCTTGGCTTTTGCTTTGACATGCACTGTCAACTGTGGGATATTATATAGACAGGAGTGTGACTTTCCAGATCATATCATGTCCACAGATGGACTTGTAGAAACATCTCAAGGATGATCAATGGAAACAGGATGCACCTGAACTAAATTTCAAGTCTCATAGCAAAGGGTCTGAATATTTACGTAAATTAAGTATTTCTGTTTTACATTTCTTAATACATGAGAAAAAATATCTAAAAACCTGTTTTTGCGTTGTCATTATGGGGTGTTGTGTGTAGAGAATGGAGAGAGAGAAAAATACAAGGAGATCGAGATTGAAAGACCAAAAGTAGACCCAGGAAGAGTGATTGGTTACCAGGGTGACCAGTGACTCCATTGTTGTCTATGTGGGAGTGGGGTCTGGGCCGGAGCTTGGCTTTGGCCGTGCGGGGCCTGCGGGGGGAGAGGGCTGGCGCTCCCGAGGGGAGGGTTGGGGTGCAGGGCAGAGGCAGGGTCGGCCGGTGCTCTTGGAGGGAGCGGAGCTGTTTGTACAGCTCCTGGAGCTCTGTGTTCTGCTGAGCTTGCAGGGACACCACCTCCTTGATGTGTCTGGCAAGAGGTAGAACACAGGGAGAGGAAAGAGGAAGGGGAGAAAGGGAGGAGGGAGGAAGGGAAATTAACAGAATGGAGTTTGGGAGATCATTAATGAAAGAGAGACAGAATAGAGAGACAGAAATAATTGAGGAGGAAAAAGTGAGGACATTTGAGAATATAGGCAGGCAGGGATGAAGTGGAGTGGGAGGGAGGAAGAGAATACAAATTGGTTAGTCAAAATGGGAAAAAGGTGAATTCAGTAGATACTTCAGTTTCTTTCTTTCTTGATTGGGTTCATTATAATCTAATCTTTCCTTGTCCCCTCCATGTCTCACTTCTCTCTCATCTTGTGCAGCTCCTTCCTCAGGTCTTCATCCCCCATTTCACTCTCCTCATCATCACTACTGCCTAGGGGTGAGTGACCATGCCCATGTCCTCGGGGTGGGTGGCTCAGTGCTGCATTCTTCTTCCCTTCCTCTCCCTCTTTCCCTCGGGCCCTCCTCCTTTCTCTCTCCAGGTCAGGAGACACAGGGGAGCTGTCTGTTAGCTCTTTCTCCTCTCTTTGGGCCTTCGTTTGGGTGACAGAGAAGCGCCCCACTTTCCTGTGACTGCTGCCTATACCGGAGGCTGCCTCTTTGGGGGGAGAGGCCTCGGGGAGCTGGGGCACTGCGGTGACCTGGAGAAATGTGAGTCATTAACTTTGATTGTGTTCCTCCCTCACCAGTGTATTCTGATATTTAAACAGGAAGGGATTTTCAGGATTATCAGAAAGTTCTAGGCAACTCATAGATCTGAAATAACTGGTTAGACGTGGTAGTAGGTATCTTGTCCCCTCGTACACTGGGTGGATATTTTACCATAATTCTTATACCTATCTAATCCTTTCAGATCTATTTTCTAGGGGGCTAGTTTTTTTTTCTGGATGGGCCGTACCCGAAATCGTCCCTTGAGTGAGTGGGTAGGGTTGGAGGAAGCTCCCTCTCTGACTGCCTGGCTGCCTTTAGAGTGACCATCTATTAAAAAGAGGGTGAATGAAAAACAAGGGGAAGAGAAAGAGAATACACAGAGAGACAAGAACACAGAGAGACAAGAACACAGAGAGACAAGAACACAGAGAGACAAGGACACAGAGAGACAAGAACACAGAGAGACAAGAACACAGAGAGACAAGAACACAGAGAGACAAGAACACAGAGACAGGCATAGAGACAGACATTCACATGAGTGAGGACAAGGTAGAGCCACAGAGACAAACACACACAAAGAGGGACACACCGACCAGCACAGAGATAAGACATGGACACACAGACACCACAAACACAGAAGAACAGAGTTAAAAATCATTGAATCACACGACATCCCATCAGCATCAGCACACCACCCTGTGACTGCATGCATTGTATACAAGCTAACAGTACATACATGACTATGGGAAAGTGTGCGTACATTACGTTGATTTAGAAAACTATAGTATTTTTACAATGCTTTTCTGTCCTTTTATTACAGCGACAGGAATAAACAAAAAGTTCAACTAAAGATACAGTACATCTACAACAAAATCATGCTTAAATAAGCATGACATGTTATGGGATGTGGGGAAGTGTGGTAGATTATTGATTAATCATAACAGAAAATATGAATCTATTTTAGGGGAGGGGTCAGTTAGTTCAACATATGCATCAGTTTATCCCCACCCACCCACACACATCCATTCTCTCACCCACCCACACACATCCATTCTCTCTCCCACCCACACACATCCATTCTCTCTCACCCACCCACACACATCCATTCTCTCTCCCACCCACACACATCCATTCTCTCTCTCCCACCCACACACATCCATTCTCTCTCCCACCCACACACATCCATTCTCTCTCCCACCCACACACATCCATTCTCTCTCTCCCACCCACACACATCCATTCTCTCTCTCCCACCCACACACATCCATTCTCTCTCACCCACCCACACACATCCATTCTCTCTCTCCCACCCACACACATCCATTCTCTCACCCACCCACACACATCCATTCTCTCTCACCCACCCACACACATCCATTCTCTCTCCCAACCACACACATCCATTCTCTCTCACCCACCCACACACAGCCATTCTCTCTCACCCACCCACCCACACACATCCATTCTCTCTCCCACCCACACACATCCATTCTCTCTCTCCCACCCACACACATCCATTCTCTCTCTCCCACCCACACACATCCATTCTCTCTCACCCACCCACACACATCCATTCTCTCTCTCCCACCCACACACATCCATTCTCTCACCCACCCACACACATCCATTCTCTCTCACCCACCCACACACATCCATTCTCTCTCCCAACCACACACATCCATTCTCTCTCACCCACCCACACACAGCCATTCTCTCTCACCCACCCACACACATCCATTCTCTCTCCCACCCACACACATCCATTCTCTCTCTCCCACCCACACACATCCATTCTCTCTCCCACCCACACACATCCATTCTCTCTCCCACCCACACACATCCATTCTCTCTCTCCCACCCACACACATCCATTCTCTCTCCCACCCACACACATCCATTCTCTCTCCCACCCACACACATCCATTCTCTCTCTCCCACCCACACACATCCATTCTCTCTCACCCACCCACCCACATCCATTCTCTCTCTCCCACCCACCCACACACATCCATTCTCTCTCTCCCACACACATCCATTCTCTCTCCCACCCACACACATCCATTCTCTCTCACCCACACACATCCATTCTCTCACCCACCCACACACATCCATTCTCTCTCCCACCCACACACATCCATTCTCTCTCACCCACCCACACACATCCATTCTCTCTCCCACCCACACACATCCATTCTCTCTCTCCCACCCACACACATCCATTCTCTCTCCCACCCACACACATCCATTCTCTCTCCCACCCACCCACACACATCCATTCTCTCTCTCCCACCCACACACATCCATTCTCTCTCTCCCATCCACACACATCCATTCTCTCTCCCACCCACGCACATCCATTCTCTCTCCCACCCACACACATCCATTCTCTCTCTCCCACCCACACACATCCATTCTCTCTCACCCACCCACCCACACCCATTCTCTCTCTCCCACCCACCCACACACATCCATTCTCTCTCTCCCACACACATCCATTCTCTCTCCCACCCACACACATCCATTCTCTCTCACCCACACACATCCATTCTCTCTCACCCACCCACACACATCCATTCTCTCACCCACCCACACACATCCATTCTCTCTCCCACCCACACACATCCATTATCTCTCACCCACCCACACACATCCATTATCTCTCTCCCACCCACACACATCCATTCTCTCTCCCACCCACACACATCCATTCTCTCTCACCCACCCTCACACATCCATTCTCTCTCTCCCACCCACACACATCCATTCTCTCTCTCCCACCCACACACATCCATTCTCTCTCCCACCCACACACATCCATTCTCTCTCCCACCCACACACATCCATTCTCTCTCCCACACACACACATCCATTCTCTCTCTCCCACACACATCCATTCTCTCTCCCACCCACACAAATCCATTCTCTCTCACCCACCCACACACATCCATTCTCTCTCTCCCACCCACACACATCCATTCTCTCTCTCCCACCCACACACATCCATTCTCTATCCCACACACACACATCCATTCTCTCTCTCTCTCTCTCTCACCCACCCACACACATCCATTCTCTCTCACCCACCCACACACATCCATTCTCTCTCACCCACCCACACACATCCATTCTCTCTCTCCCACACACATCCATTCTCTCTCACCCACCCACACGCATCCATTCTCTCACCCACCCACACACATCCATTCTCTCTCACCCACCCACACACATCCATTCTCTCTCTCCCACCCACCCACACACATCCATTCTCTCTCTCTCACCCACCCACACACATCCATTCTCTCTCTCTCACCCACCCACACACATCTATTCTCTCTCTCTCACCCACCCACACATATCCATTCTCTCTCTCTCACCCACCCACACACATCCATTCTCTCTCACACACTCATAGACAGTGTCCCAATAACATACTACACCCCACACTAACATCACACGTCAATCAACCAATCAACATCAATCAATCAACCAATCAATTAATTGATTGACATTATGAATTCACTTGGATAAACAGTGATGTTGTCCGTGTTGTATAATATTTGGCAGCTTTTAATCAGAAAGTGTGTATATCACAGGAGGTTGGTGGCACCTTCATTTGGGAGACCGGGCTTGAGGTAATGACTGGAATTGGTGGAATGGTATCAAACACATGGTTTCCATGGTTTCCAGGTCTTTGATTCCATTCCATTTGCTCCGGTCCAGCCATTATTATGAGCCGTCCTCCCCTCAGCAGCCTCCTGTGATACACACAGATGTTGAACATAAGGTATGTAACGTGCTGTATGTTCATGCTATATCTACAATAAACATTCACATATAACTAAACTACAGTGGAACACACTAATACATGCAAGCATAGCAGTCTTCTAAAACAATGTGGCTTATTGGCTCAGCCTTATATTTTATTATTTATTTTCTTTTTAATTAACCTTTATTTAACGAGGCAAGCCAGTTAAGAACAAATTCTTATTTACAATGACTGCCTTATAAAAGCCTATGCAGGTAAGAAAGAACCCGAATAGGTAGTTGCTTCTAAACCCTGCACTGAACAATGTGCACAATGTATAGTGAATTATCTAGGATATTACATACAGAACATACTGGCAGACAATTGACTCATTTCTAAAGCATTGCATAATGCATTGCATTTCTAATGGGGTGATTGTCATGACATTTGCCAAGTGTGAGTGAGCACTCAAAGTGTGAGGTGCCTTTACCCTCTGAGAGCAGAGTGGGGGTGTGGTGGGGCTGGTGGGGGTCATAAAGGGGTCTAATGCTCTCATATCCTGGGTGCAACAAGTAGCCAGGTGCAATTCCAATCTCCAGGGTTACAGATGTAAACTCATCATCAGCCTCCTTATATTGTCCATCTCTTTCTTCCCTCACTCTCCTCTTCTCTCCTCCTCCTCATCCCCCATCTCTCTCTTTCTTCCTACACTCTCCCTTTCTCTCCTCCTCCTCATCCCCCCCTTTCTCTTTCTTCCTACACTCTCCCTTTCTCTCCTCCTCCTCATCCCCCCCATCTCTCTCTTTCTTCCTACACTCTCCTCTTATCGCCTCCTCCTCCTCCTCCCAGTACATCACTGGGGCCAAGTGTCCTGCCATCCAGGACCTATATACTAGGCAGTGTCAAAGGAAAGCCCAAAAAAGTGTCAAAGACTCCAGTCACCCAAGTCATAGACTGTTTTCTCTGCTAATGCACGGCAAGCGGTACCGGCCGGAGCGCCAAGTCTAGGACCAAAAGACTCCTTAACAGCTTCTACCCCCAAGCCATAAGACTGCTGAACAATTAATAAAATGGCCACCGGATTATTTACATTGACACCCCGCCTCTCCATTTATTTTGTACACTGCTGCTACTCGCTGTTTATTATCTATGCATAGTCACTTCACCCCTACCTACATGTAGAAATTACCTCAACTAACCTGTACCCCCACACATTGACTCAGTACCGGTGCCCCCTGTATATAGCCTGGTTATTGTTACTTTTTATTATTACTTTTTATTTTAGTCTACTTGGTAAATATTTTCTTAACTCTTTCTTGAACTGCACTGTTGGTTAAGGGCTTGTAAGTCAGCATTTCATGGTAAGGTCTACACTACACTTGTTGCATTCGGTGCATGTGACAAATAAAGTTTGATTTGATCCCCCCATCTCTCTCTTTCTTCTCTCTTATTTTCTACATTATTCTGGCCTAATGCAGGCTGAGGCAGGGTGAGTAACCCCCCTCAGGCAGGGTGAGTAACCCCCCTCATGCAGGCCCAGGCAGGGTGAGTAACCCCCCTCATGCAGGCCCAGGCAGGGTGAGTAACCCCCCTCAGGCAGGGTGAGTAACCCCCCTCATGCAGGCCCAGGCAGGGTGAGTAACCCCCCTCATGCAGGCCCAGGCAGGGTGAGTAACCCCCCTCAGGCAGGGTGAGTAACCCCCCTCATGCAAGCCCAGGCAGGGTGAGTAACCCCCCTCAGGCAGGGTGAGTAACCCCCCCCCATGCAAACCATAAAGGTTATGTTACACTAAACAGAATTACACTAAAGGTAACTAAACAAGATTTGTATTTTAGATAAACACCCCCACCAACAAACACCCCATTCAACCTCTCTCTCTCTCTCTCTCTCTCTCTCTCTCTCTCTCTCTATAAACACGCTACCTTGCTTGACTCTGGGCTTCTTGAACAAGCTGGCGGAGTGGCGCAGTTTGCACGCCCAGCTTTTGAATTTGCGAGTCCAGGATTTCTTGCTAACGGGATTTCTGATACTAGGACATGTCAGGTTTAGGCCAAAATATCCACCTCCTGCATTATGCTGTGGCAGTCCATGGCCCAGGGGGACGGGGTGCAGATTGGGGGGCCACGTAGTGACTTCTCCTGGGGTACTGGGGTCAGAGTGAGAGGGGGCAGCCTGGAGGGGATAGGTAACAGCAATAAGGTAAGAGTGGCTGCAGCCATGGGGGTAATGGTAGAGACACTCAGAGAGAAAAGGAGAGATACTGAAATATCATAAGTGCATTACAAGAACCATAGCATCGAAAAATACATGTATCTATCAATTTATAACAACAAGGCAATCAAAGCAGTGATCTTTACTAAATGTTTCAGGAAGAAGTCAATCAAACACTATTCAGATATGTGCACCTCACTTACAAGAAAGGTGGGTTCTCCAGGGATAGGCGGTGGCCCGGCAGAGTCTCCATGAGGCGGGGCCAGGGGAGAGGAAGGGGGGGAGGCGGAGGAGAGAGACGGGGCGGGCTGCTGCTCCACCGGGCCTGTTGGAGGAGCCTCCTCCCCCACTCCTCTCCCCCTCTCCAGGTCAGGAGAGGTAGAGGAGGAGCGGGAGGTGGTGGAGGAGGTGGTGGAGGAGGAGGAATGAGGAGAGGTGTCTGAGGAGGAGGAGGCAGGAGTAGGGAAGGAGGAGAGATGGAGCGATTGCGGCTCCGAGGATTTGACCCCTCCTGCCGATGTGGAGGCTGCTGACACTGCGGTGGGACCTGAGGTAGAAACCACAGCAGCTCCCCCCGTCACAGCTGCCCCACTACTATACTCCTGATACAACAAGTTCCTCAGCTTTTCATCCAGAGTCTTAATGCGGTTGTCTACAAACTCGATTTTGGGAGGGCCCTCGCTGTCCGACTCAGCCACAGAGGATGGTTGGACCGGGGAGGGTGTCAGGGTGAGGGAGAGGGGGTGTAGGGGGGCATCGGAGGTTGTGTTAATGTTGAGGGGCAGAGTGGAGTCTGAGGAGTGGTGTAGAGGTACAGAGTGACTGACTTTATCCTCGGTCACAATGGCCTCCCATGTAGACAGCTCCCACTCTGACTGTTGGAACGACGACTGCTCCTGCTGGGGCACCTGATGCTTCTGCTGAGGGTTAACCTCTTGTTGTTGTTGTTGTTGTTGATGAGCTTGCTGTTGTTGCACCAGTGCCATGTTTAGTAGCTGTACTGGTTGTTGTTGGACATATTGTTGGTTCACTGACTGGGCTAGCAGCGCAGGTTGCTGCTGTAACACATCTCCCTGTATGGCAGTTCCAGCCATAAAATACTGTTGTTGTTGTTGTTGGAACATTTCCTGTTGCTGCTGAATATCTAGTGCCTGTTCCAGACCTAACTGTTGCTGATGCGGTTGCTGCAGGTCAATCGCTGCCTGTTGCTGTTGTTGTTGTTGTGGTACCTGGTGTAGCTGTGGCTGTTGTTGCTGTGGTGGTGGTAACTGGTGTAGCTGTGGCTGTTGTTGTTGTGGTAACTGGTGTAGCTGTGGCTGTTGTTGTGGTAACTGGTGTAGCTGTGGCTGTGGCTGTTGTTGTGGTAACTGGTGTAGCTGTGGCTGTTGTTGTGGTAACTGGTGTAGCTGTGGCTGTTGTTGTTGTGGTGGTAACTGGTGTATCTGTGCCTGTTGTTGTTGTGGTAACTGGTGTAGCTGTGGCTGTTGTTGTTGTGGTAACTGGTGTAGCTGTGGCTGTTGTTGTAACTGGGGTAGCTGTGGCTGTTGTTGTGGTGGTAACTGGTGTAGCTGTGGCTGTTGTTGTTGTGGTGGTAACTGGTGTATCTGTGGCTGTTGTTGTTGTGTTGGTGGTAACTGGTGTAGTTGTTGTTGAGGTGGTAACTGGTGTTGTTGTGGTGGTGGTGGTAACTGGTGTAGCTGTGGCTGTTGAATGTGTAACTGTGTGTTGCACTGTGTGTTCTGCATTTGGACAGGCAGTTGCTGTATCTGTTGTTGTAGTGCCAGTGGCAACATCTCTGTCTGTGGTTGCAGGGACATACACTGTTTTTGTAATGGCTTTGTCTGACTGAGCTGGGGCTGTAAATGTAGCTGAGACTGCTGCTGTTGCTGCTGCTGCTGCTGCTGTTGTTGTTGTTGTTGTTGTGGCTGTAGTTGTTTCTGTTGCAGCATCTGCAACTGTTCAATAGATTTTTGCAACGCCTGTTGCTGCTGCTGATGCTGCAGTTGTATCTGTTCTTGGTACACTTGCTGTTGTTGCTGTACCTGTTGAAGTTGCACAGCCTGCAGGGTTTGTTGTTGTTGTTGCTGTTGCTGTTGCTGCTGCTGTACCTGTTGCATTGTCTGGAGCTGCTGTTGTAACTGGACCTGGGCCTGAGGCAGAGCTTGAGGCTGGGTTGCCATGCACTGAATCTGAGGCAGAGCTTGAGGCTGGGTTGCCATGCACTGAATCTGAGGCAGAGCTTGAGGCTGGGTTGCCATGCACTGAATCTGAGGCAGAGCTTGAGGCTGGGTTGCCATGCACTGAATCTGAGGCAGAGCTTGAGGCTGGGTTGCCATGCACTGAATCTGAGGCAGAGCTTGAGGCTGGGTTGCCATGCACTGAATCTGAGGCAGAGTGTTTTGCTGCTGCTCCAGAACTGCATGGCTGGCAGAAGGAGAGGCCACAGCTGTAGCTGTATCCACTGGAGGGTGGATGGAGCCGGTGAATGAGTGGCCCCCACCAGACACACACTGCCCTGGGGCTGCCATCATCACTACATCCCCCAGGCTTGGGCCTTGGCCCTGGCTCACCATGGAGCAGGTCAGAGCTTCAGTTAGACAGTCTGTGGTAGAGGGCGCAATGGTGGCAGAAGCAGCTACCATGGCAGGGACTGGGAGGTTGGTAGCAGTGTTTGGGACATGGGTTGGAATGGAGGATGTTGCTGTGGTTGTACTGGAAATTTGGTGGATGGAAGCCTGCAGGTCTAGACCAGCTGAGGCAGCAGGGACTGGGTGTAGGACTGAGGCAACAGCTCCACTAGTAGAAGCCAGGTCAGAAACACTTCTGTCAGAGGCAGCAGAGGCAGTCGTGTCAGGAGTGGGGGCAGCAGTGGCTGGGGGGGCAGACATGGAGGCAGGGGTAGAAATGGTAGAGACGCAGGTGGAGGCAGGGGGGGAGGAGGCAGAGGCCAGGGCACACAAGGTGGAGGTGGGGCAGATAGGAGGAGAGGAAACCATTTCAGCAAAGTAGGAGTCCGATCTCTGGGATCCTCCATCCCACTCTAGAGTATGTCGACCAATCAAAGCAGACCAGAGAGAGGAGGTACAGAGGGTTAGTTGGTGTTACTCAACAGACAGAACCAAACACAGCAGAATGTACCCTCTTCACACTACTGAGCAGAGCCCAGCCGTACTACGCTGGCCCGGTTACGCTTCCACCCTAGTTGCTGGTACTGTGTTAGAAAATGTACATTTTCTGTACAGTGCAAAGCCCATTAATGGAGCAGGACACTAACTGCACAAGACAATTCAGAAAATATTTCAACCCCTACTGGTTTTCAGGAGGGCTTGGTAGTGTGAAAAGGATATGACTGCCCAGTGTTAAATGACTGTTAGCCCAGGCCCAGGTGTCATCCTGTTACTGTACCTGGGTCAGTGTCTGTAGGCTGAGGCACCCTGACCTCGCTGGTCGAGAGAGGTGGAGGGGTTGACGCTCCTCCCTGGTTTGATGTGGAGTCTCTGTGTCTGATGGTCTGGTTGATGAAGAACCTCCATCTGCCCACCGGAGACGACTGGGGCGCCCCGTCCACTGGAACATAAAATAATATATAAAAAGGCCCACTTTAAACTAACTACAACTTTCAAGGTTTCATTAAACACTTTATAAAGACTACATAGATGTTTTAGAAGTCATTCAGAGTCATTCAGAATGTTTTTTTCAAGGGAGGTTCTGAATCCACTGGCAGACAGAGAGAAATAATAAGGTCCCACTTTAAACTAACTTTAACTTTCAAGGCTTCATCAACACTTCATAAAGCCTATAGCAGGGATAGGCAACTTTGATGGATCGAAATTCCTCATGAAGGGTCGCAGTGGCTTGCGAGTCTGTGTACCCACATCCACACCCACACAGTCAGAGCTATCTCTAGCCTTTTGGGGGACCTAAGCTTGTTGCCACCGCCATGAACATTTTTCAATGTTACAACAACTCATTTCATGCAATTCTACACATTTTGCCATAAGGTGGAGAGAAATGTTTGCAGTTTTTAATATGATATCTGAGTGAGAGTGACTAACAAAATCAATGGTGGCCCTGTGGTCGATAATTTGACCATGATTACTACAAGTTTAAATAGCTGGCCGCTGAACTAACTTACCAATCCCCAAAAAATGTTAGCTGACATGAGCTACTTGTGTGACTGTCCGTGACTGACGTAAGAGAAAAACTAGTGATGCACAACCACATTTTGAAAGTGCACCTGCTGTATTCTACTATTCTAACTCGCAACAGTATGTTGAGACCAGACTAAGTTCTGATTTTATTATTTTTATAAATAAATATACATACAGTTGAAGTCTGATGTTTACATACACCTCATCCAAATACATTTAAACTCAGTTTTTCACAATTCCTGACATTTAATCAGAGTAAAAATTCCCTGTCTTTGGTCAGTTAGGATCACCACTTTATTTTAAGAATGTGAAATGTCAGAATAATAATGATTTATTTCAGCTTTTATTTCTTTCATCACATTCCCAGTGGGTCAAAAGATTATATACACTCAATTAGTATTTGGTAGCATTGCCTTTAAATTGTTTAACTTGGTTCAAACGTTTCGGGTAGCCTTCCACAAGCTTCCCACAATAAGTTGGGTGAATTTTGGCCCATTCCTCCTGACAGTAATGGTGTAACTGAGTCAGGTTTGTAGGCCTCCTTGCTCGCACACGCTTTTTCAGTTCTGCCCACAAATTTTATATGTGATTGAGGTCAGGGCTTTGTGATGGCCACTCCAATACCTTGACATTGTTGTCCTTAAGCCATTTTGCCACAACTTTGGAAGTACGCTTTGGGTCATTTTCCATTTGGAAGACCCATTTGCGACCAAGCTTTAACTTCCTGACTGATTTCTTGAGATGTTGCTTCAATACAGCCACATAAGTTTCCTACTTCATGATGCCATCTATTTTGATAAGTCCACCAGTCTGTCCTGCAGCAAAGCACCCCCACAACATGATGTTGCCACCCCCAGGCTTCACGGTTGGGATGGTGTTCTTCGACTTGAAAGCCTCCCCCTTTTTACTCTAAACATAATGATGATCATTATGGCCAAACAGTTCTATTTTTGTTTCATCAGACCAGATAATTTCTCCAAAAAGTACGATCTTTGTCCCCATGTGCAGTTGCAAACCGTAGTCTGTTTTTTTATGGTGGTTTTGGAGCAGTGGCTTCTTCCTTGCCGAGCGGCCTTTCAGGTTATGTCTTTATAGGACTCGTTTTACTGTTGATATAGATTTCCACCAGCATCTTCACAAGGTCCTTTGCTGTTGTTCTGGGATTGATTTGTACTTTTCGCACCAAAGTACGTTCATCTCTAGGAGATAGAACGCATCTCCATCCTGAGCGGTATGATGGCTGCGTGGTCCCATGGTGTTTATACTTGCGTACTATTGTTTGTACAGATGAACCTGGTACCTTCAGGCGTTTGTAAATTGCTCCCAAGGATGAACCAGACTTGTGGAGGTCTCCAATTCTTTATTTGAGGTCTTGGCTGATTTCTTTTGATTTTCCCATGATGTCAAGCAAAGAGGCACTGAGTTTGAAGGTAGGCCTTAAAATACATCCACAGGTACACTTCCAATTGACTCAAATTATGTAAATTAGCCCAACAGAAGCTTCTAAAGCCATGACATCATTTTCTGGAATTTTCCAAGCTGTTTAAAGGCACAGTCAACTTAGTGTATGTAAACTTCTGACCCACTGGATTTGTGATACAGTGAATTATACGTGAAATAATCTGTCTGCAAACAATTGTTGGGAAAATGACTTGTGTCATGCACAAAGTAGATGTCCTAACCGACTTGCCAAGTTAACAAGAAATTTGTGGAGTCGTTGAAAAACGAGTTTTAATGACTCCAACCTAAGTTTGTGTAAACTTCCGCCTTCAAATGTATATATATATATATATATATATATATACAGTGCCTTGCGAAAGTATTCGGCCCCCTTGAACTTTGCGACCTTTTGCCACATTTCAGGCTTCAAACATAAAGATATAAAACTGTATTTTTTTGTGAAGAATCAACAACAAGTGGGACACAATCATGAAGTGGAACGACATTTATTGGATATTTCATGTCTCTATCAGTTTTGCACATCGAGAGACTGACATTTTTTCCCATTCCTCCTTGCAAAACAGCTCGAGCTCAGTGAGGTTGGATGGAGAGCATTTGTGAACAGCAGTTTTCAGGTCTTTCCACAGATTCTCGATTGGATTCAGATCTGGACTTTGACTTGGCCATTCTAACACCTGGATATGTTTATTTTTGAACCATTCCATTGTAGATTTTGCTTTATGTTTTGGATCATTGTCTTGTTGGAAGACAAATCTCCGTCCCAGTCTCAGGTCTTTTACAGACTCCATCAGGTTTTCTTCCAGAATGGTCCTGTATTTGGCTCCATCCATCTTCCCATCAATTTTAACCATCTTCACTGTCCCTGCTGAAGAAAAGCAAGCCCAAACCATGATGCTGCCACCATCATGTTTGACAGTGGGGATGGTGTGTTCAGCTGTGTTGCTTTTACGCCAAACATAACGTTTTGCATTGTTGCCAAAAAGTTCAATTTTGGTTTCATCTGACCAGAGCACCTTCTTCCACATGTTTGGTGTGTCTCCCAGGTGGCTTGTGGCAAACTTTAAACAACACTTTTTATGGATATCTTTAAGAAATGTCTTTCTTCTTGCCACTCTTCCATAAAGGCCAGATTTGTGCAATATACGACTGATTGTTGTCCTATGGACAGAGTCTCCCACCTCAGCTGTAGATCTCTGCAGTTCATCCAGAGTGATCATGGGCCTCTAGGCTGCATCTCTGATCAGTCTTCTCCTTGTATGAGCTGAAAGTTTAGAGGGACGGCCAGGTCTTGGTAGATTTGCAGTGGTCTGATACTCCTTCCATTTCAATATTATCGCTTGCACAGTGCTCCTTGGGATGTTTAAAGCTTGGGAAATCTTTTTGTATCCAAATCCGGCTTTAAACTTCTTCACAACAATATCTCGGACCTGCCTGGTGTGTTCCTTGTTCTTCATGATGCTCTCTGCGCTTTAAACCGACGCTTCACAAGTCCTCAACTGGCGGCTTCATTAATTAGAACCCGCAAAACACCAGTCTCAATGTCAACAGTGAAGAGGCGACTCCAGGATGCTGGCCTTCTAGGTAGAGTTGCAAAGAAAAAGCCATATCTCAGATTGGCCAATAAAAATAAAAGATTAAGAAGGGCAAAAGAACACAGACACTGGACAGAGGAACTCTGACTAGAAGGCCAGCATCCCAGAGTCACCTCTTCACTCTTGATGTTGAGACTGGTGTTTTGCGGGTACTATTTCATGAAGCTACCAGTTGAGGACTTGTGAGGCATCTGTTTCCCAAACTAGACACTCTAATGTACTTGTCCTCTTGCTCAGTTGTGCACCGGGGCCTCCCACTCCTCTTTCTATTCTGGTTAGAGCCAGTTTGCGCTGTTCTGTGAAGGGAGTAGTACACAGCGTTGTATGAGATCTTCAGTTTTTTGGCAATTTCTCGCATGGAAAAGCCTTCATTTCGCATGGAAAAGTCTTCAAATTGATCCTGGCCTACAGAGATGCTTGACTGGGGTGCTGGAAGATAAAGAGAAATCCTATATAAAAAGATCCCACTTTAATGAAAAAAAGGCTAAAGGAAGCTGCCTTAAACAGAAATCATTCATAATGCTTTATAAAGAAGGGCAAAAGGGTTAAGCCACATTTGTCAAATCACCACGTTATGACCATGTATAGTCTAGTAGAAGAGAGCATGATGACCCTGTCCCTACCCCGGCTTCACCAAGATGGACACAACTCTTCACCGTCTTCAAAGTCGCCTCTTAAAATCTAAATTCAGGGACTGGATACACCCTGACCGAATCACATTGACAGGCAGGAACACTAGCAGCCAAAACAAATGGACTGAGGTCACCAATCCCATATTTCTGCTCTTTGAATAATGAGTGGCTTTAAGAACACTTCCTCCCTCCCCTCTCCCTCCCTCCTCTCTCCCCCCTCCCTTCCTCCCTCCTCTCTCCCTCCCCTCTCCCTTCCTCCCTCTCTTCCTCCCTCCTCTCTCCCTCCCCTCTCCCTTCCTCCCTCCTCTCTCCCTCTTCTCTCCCTTCCTCCCTCCTCTCTCCCTTCCTCCCTCCTCTCTCCTTCCCCTCTCCTTTCCTCCCCCCTCTCTCCCTTCCTCTCCTCCTCTCTCCCCTCTCCCTTCCTCTCCTCCTCTCTCCCTTCCTCTCCTCCCCTCTCCCCTCTCCCTTCCTCTCCTCCTCTCTCTCCCTCCCTCTCCTCCTCTCTCCCCTCTCCCCTCTCCCTTCCTCTCCTCCTCTCTCTCCCTTCCTTTCCTCCTCTCTCCCTTCCTCTCCTCCTCTCTCCCTTCCTCTCCTCCTCTCCCCTCTCCCTTCCTCTCCTCCCTCTCCCTTCCTCTCCTCCTCTCCCCTCTCCCTTCCTCTCCTCCCTCTCCCTTCCTCTCCTCCTCTCTCCCCTCTCCCCTCTCCCCTCCCCTCTCTACCCTATTCCCTATATTCTGTCATGCACTATTTTTGATAAGTGGTCATAGGGATCTGTAGTGGACTACTTTTAATAAGGGGTCATAGGGATCTGTAGTGGACTACTTTTAATAAGGGGTCATAGGAATCTGGTCAAAGGTAGTGCATCATATATGGAATGAGGTGCCATTTTAGACTGTAACTCACTTGCTGTGCCTGTTGGAGTGCTCACATACAGCTGTTCCATAGAGCCAGTCTTGGTGGGACAACAGGAAGACACAGAACAGACCATGTTAACATCAGCAAAAAAAGAAACGTCCAGGACCCTGTCTTTCAAAGATAGTTCATAAAAATCAAAATAACTTCACAGATCTTCATTGTAAAGGGTTTAAACACTGTTTCCCATGCTTGTTCAATGAACCATAAACAATTAATGAAAATGCACCTGTGGAACGGTCGTTAAGACACTAACAGCTTACAGACGGTAGGCAATTAAGGTCACAGTTATGAAAACTTAGGACACTAAAGAGGCCTTTCTACCCAGGGTCCCTGCTCATCTGTATGAACGTGCCTTAGGCATGCTGCAAGGAGGCATGAGGACTGCAGATGTGGCCAGGGAAATAAATTGCAATGTCCATACTGTGAGACACCTAAAACAGCGCTACAGGGAGACAGGACGGACAGCTGATCGTCCTCGCAGTGGCAGACAATGTGTAACAACACTTGCACAGGATCGGTACATCCGAACATCACACCTGAGGGACAGGTACAGGATGGCAATAACTTCCCGAGTTACACCAGGAACGCACAATCCCTCCATCAGTGCTCAGACTGTCCGCAATAGGCTGAGAGAGGCTGGACTGAGGGCTTGTAGGCCTGTTGTAAAGCAGGTCCTCACCAGACATCACCGGTAACAATGTTGCTTATGGGCACAAACCCACCGTCGTTGACCCTGACAGGACTGGCAAAAAGTGCTCTTCACTGACGAGTTACGGTTGTGTCTCACCAGGGGTGATGGTCGGATTTGCGTTTATCGTCGTAGGAATGAGTGTTACACCGAGGCCTGTACTCTGGAGCGGGATCGATTTGGAGGTGGAGGGTCCGTCATGGTCTGGGGCAGTGTGTCACAGCATCATCGGATTGAGCTTGTTGTCATTGCAGGCAATTTAAATGCTGTGCGTTACAGGGAAGACATCCTCCTCCATCATGTGGTACACTTCCTGCAGGCTCATCCTGACATGACCCTCCAGCATGACAATGCCACCAGCCATACTGCTCATTCTGTGCATGATTTCCTGCAGGACAGGAACGTCAGTGTTCTGCCATGGCCAGCGAAGAGCCCGGATCTCAATCCCATTGAGCACGTCTGGGACCTTTTGGATCAGAGGGTGAGGGCTAGGGCCATTCCCCCCAGAAATGTCTAGGAACTTGCAGATGCCTTGGTGGAAGTGGGGTAACATCTCACAGCAAGAACTGGCAAATCTTGTGCAGTCCATGAGGAGGAGATGCACTGCAGTACTTAATGCAGCTGGTGGCCATACCAGATACTGACTGTTACTTTTGATTTTGACCCCCCCTTTGTTCAGGGACACATTATTCCATTTCTGTTAGTCACATGTCTGTGGAACTTATTCAGTTTATGTTTCAGTTGTTGAATCTTGTTATGTTCATACAAATATTTACACGTTAAGTTTGCCATAGGGTTCTGTAGTTCACTACTTTTGACCAGTGGCCGTAGGGTTCTGTAGTTCACTACTTTTGACCAGTGGCCATAGGGTTCTGTAGTTCACTACTTTTGACCAGTGGCCATATTGTTCTGTAGTGCACTACTTTTGACCAGTGGCCGTAGGGTTCTGTAGTTCACTACTTTTGACCAGTGGCCGTAGGGTTCTGTAGTTCACTACTTTTGACCAGTGGCTGTAGGTTCTGTAGTTCACTACTTTTGACCAGTGGCTGTAGGTTCTGTAGTTCACTACTTTTGACCAGTGGCCATAGGGTTCTGTAGTTCACTACTTTTGACCAGTGGCCATAAGGTTCTCTAGTGCACTACTTTTGACCAGTGGCCATTGGGTTCTCTAGTGCACTACTTTTGACCAGTGGCCGTAGGGTTCTGTAGTTCACTACTTTTGACCAGTGGCCGTAGGGTTCTCTAGTGCACTACTTTTGACCAGTGGCCATAGGGTTCTGTAGTTCACTACTTTTGACCAGTAGCCGTAGGGTTCTGTAGTTCACTACTTTTGACCAGTGGCCATAGGGTTCTGTAGTTCACTACTTTTGACCAGTTGCCGTAGGGTTCTGTAGTTCACTACTTTTGACCAGTGGCCGTAGGGTTCTGTAGTTCACTACTTTTGACCAGTGGCCGTAGGGTTCTGTAGTTCACTACTTTTGACCAGTGGCCATAGGGTTCTGTAGTGCACTACTTTTGACCAGTGGCCGTAGGGTTCTGTAGTTCACTACTTTTGTCCAGTGGCCGTAGGGTTCTCTAGTGCACTACTTTTGACCAGTGGCCATAGGGTTCTCTAGTGCACTACTTTTGACCAGTGGCCGTAGGGTTCTGTAGTTCACTACTTTTGACCAGTGGCCGTAGGGTTCTCTAGTGCACTACTTTTGACCAGTGGCCATTGGGTTCTCTAGTGCACTACTTTTGACCAGTGGCCGTAGGGTTCTGTAGTTCACTACTTTTGACCAGTGGCCATAGGGTTCTCTAGTGCACTACTTTTGACCAGTGGCCGTAGGGTTCTGTAGTTCACTACTTTTGACCAGTGGCCGTAGGGTTCTCTAGTGCACTACTTTTGACCAGTGGCCATTGGGTTCTCTACTTTTGACCAGTGGCCATAGGGTTCTCTAGTGCACTACTTTTGAACAGTGGCCATAGGGTTCTGTAGTGCACTACTTTTGACCAGTTGCCGTAGGGTTCTGTAGTGCACTACTTTTGACCAGTGGCCATAGGGTTCTGTAGTGCACTACTTTTGACCAGTGGCCATAGGGTTCTGTAGTGCACTACTTTTGACCATTGGCCATAGGGTTCTCTAGTGCACTACTTTTGACCAGTGGCCATTGGGTTCTCTAGTGCACTACTTTTGACCAGTGGCCATAGGGTTCTCTAGTGCACTACTTTTGACCAGTGGCCATAGGGTTCTGTAGTGCACTACTTTTGACCAGTGGCCGTAGGGTTCTCTAGTGCACTACTTTTGACCATTGGCCATAGGGTTCTGTAGTTCACTACTTTTGACCAGTGGCCGTAGGGTTCTGTAATGTACTAATTTTGACCAGTGGCCATAGGGTTCTGTAGTTCACTACTTTTGACCAGTGGCCGTAGGGTTCTGTAGTTCACTACTTTTGACCAGTGGCCGTAGGGTTCTGTAGTTCACTACTTTTGACCAGTGGCCGTAGGGTTCTGTAGTTCACTACTTTTGACCAGTGGCCGTAGGGTTCTGTAGTTCACTACTTTTGACCAGTGGCCGTAGGGTTCTGTAGTTCACTACTTTTGACCAGTGGCTGTAGGTTCTGTAGTTCACTACTTTTGACCAGTGGCCATAGGGTTCTGTAGTGCACTACTTTTGACCAGTGGCCATAGGGTTCTGTAGTTCACTACTTTTGACCAGTGGCCGTAGGGTTCTGTAATGTACTAATTTTGACCAGTGGCCATAGGGTTCTGTAGTGCACTACTTTTGACCAGTGGCCGTAGGGTTCTGTAGTTCACTACTTTTGACCAGTGGCCATAAGGTTCTCTAGTGCACTACTTTTGACCAGTGGCCATTGGGTTCTCTAGTGCACTACTTTTGACCAGTGGTCGTAGGGTTCTGTAGTTCACTACTTTTGACCAGTGGCCGTAGGGTTCTCTAGTGCACTACTTTTGACCAGTGGCCATAGGGTTCTGTAGTTCACTACTTTTGACCAGTGGCCGTAGGGTTCTGTAGTTCACTACTTTTGACCAGTGGCCATAGGGTTCTGTAGTTCACTACTTTTGACCAGTTGCCGTAGGGTTCTGTAGTTCACTACTTTTGACCAGTGGCCGTAGGGTTCTGTAGTTCACTACTTTTGACCAGTGGCCGTAGGGTTCTGTAGTTCACTACTTTTGACCAGTGGCCATAGGGTTCTGTAGTGCACTACTTTTGACCAGTGGCCGTAGGATTCTGTAGTTCACTACTTTTGACCAGTGGCCGTAGGGTTCTCTAGTGCACTACTTTTGACCAGTGGCCATTGGGTTCTCTAGTGCACTACTTTTGACCAGTGGCCATAGGGTTCTGTAGTTCACTACTTTTGACCAGTGGCCATAGGGTTCTCTAGTGCACTACTTTTGACCAGTGGCCGTAGGGTTCTGTAGTTCACTACTTTTGACCAGTGGCCGTAGGGTTCTCTAGTGCACTACTTTTGACCAGTGGCCATTGGGTTCTCTAGTGCACTACTTTTGACCAGTGGCCATAGGGTTCTCTAGTGCACTACTTTTGACCAGTGGCCATAGGGTTCTGTAGTGCACTACTTTTGACCAGTTGCCGTAGGGTTCTGTAGTGCACTACTTTTGACCAGTGGCCATAGGGTTCTGTAGTGCACTACTTTTGACCAGTGGCCATAGGGTTCTGTAGTGCACTACTTTTGACCATTGGCCATAGGGTTCTCTAGTGCACTACTTTTGACCAGTGGCCATTGGGTTCTCTAGTGCACTACTTTTGACCAGTGGCCATAGGGTTCTCTAGTGCACTACTTTTGACCAGTGGCCATAGGGTTCTGTAGTGCACTACTTTTGACCAGTGGCCGTAGGGTTCTCTAGTGCACTACTTTTGACCATTGGCCATAGGGTTCTGTAGTTCACTACTTTTGACCAGTGGCCGTAGGGTTCTGTAATGTACTAATTTTGACCAGTGGCCATAGGGTTCTGTAGTTCACTACTTTTGACCAGTGGCCGTAGGGTTCTGTAGTTCACTACTTTTGACCAGTGGCCGTAGGGTTCTGTAGTTCACTACTTTTGACCAGTGGCCGTAGGGTTCTGTAGTTCACTACTTTTGACCAGTGGCCGTAGGGTTCTGTAGTTCACTACTTTTGACCAGTGGCCGTAGGGTTCTGTAGTTCACTACTTTTGACCAGTGGCCGTAGGGTTCTGTAGTTCACTACTTTTGACCAGTGGCTGTAGGTTCTGTAGTTCACTACTTTTGACCAGTGGCCATAGGGTTCTGTAGTGCACTACTTTTGACCAGTGGCCATAGGGTTCTGTAGTTCACTACTTTTGACCAGTGGCCGTAGGGTTCTGTAATGTACTAATTTTGACCAGTGGCCATAGGGTTCTGTAGTGCACTACTTTTGACCAGTGGCCATAGGGTTCTGTAGTTCACTACTTTTGACCAGTGGCCGTAGGGTTCTGTAGTTCACTACTTTTGACCAGTGGCCGTAGGGTTCTGTAGTTCACTACTTTTGACCAGTGGCCGTAGGGTTCTGGACATAAGTAGTGCACTATGTAGGGAATACAGTATCATTTGGGATGCAACCAATGTTTTC
Source organism: Oncorhynchus clarkii lewisi (assembly GCF_045791955.1). Lineage (NCBI taxonomy): Eukaryota > Metazoa > Chordata > Actinopteri > Salmoniformes > Salmonidae > Oncorhynchus > Oncorhynchus clarkii. The sequence goes on from NC_092155.1 coordinate 68,993,409, forward strand.
AAACCAGACCTGTTGATGTGTGAGGAGAATTTCCTGAGTTCTCTTGACAATGGACCTCAGCTCTTCCACGAATGTCTCTTTCTCTGATTCACGGACAAAATCCTCCTCCACCTACACAAGCCATTACAGATACACAAATTGATACACAAAATAACACACTTTTTAAAACTAGACTTAATGGACCAAACAAAGGCTGGATGGGGAACTTGGCATTAGACCAAATGAGAGCGCTTGCTGCTCATCCCATCCAATATAATATAATTATCATATATATCATATGTAATATATCCAAACAGGTAGATGTTTGTGGTGCTATAATCCCATACAATGTCCATGTATAACTGTGTGTTGGTCTAGTCACCATGTAATCTGCAATGTCTTCAGGTGCGTCTCCGTCAGTGTCGAACTTGAAGGTGACCATCTTGTTGCTGTGGGTTTCCAGCTGACACTCCACCATGTTGTCCCCAGAGCCGGACACCTACGGAGCACAGGAAGAGAAACCATGTTGTTCTGTGTCTTGGACACAAAAATGTCTTGGACATTACCATTTCTTTAGAAATCTTTACTATTAGGGATACTATACCTGAATCATGGTCAGTTGAAATGCATGTGATCCTTTTTCTGGCCCCCGATAGGACAATCTCCTCTGAGACTTCACCCTCTCTAGTTTCCCATTGGCCAACATCTGTAAATCCCCATCCCCATTGTCTGGAACAGAGCTGCGGTCAAATGAATAGTACTCCTATTGTTAGTACTTCATGTACAGTATTGGGCATAACCTTTTCTAATAACCTTTTCTAACATGGAAGAGGGCATTCAAAATGAAAAACAAACGAGCAGTATAAAATTGACAACCGGTCCGTAGCCCTTCCCCTTGGCCTTAACCCTTGGATGATTGCAGATCTGAAGGGTCTGGATAGGTATAAACAGTGTAGTGGTGAAGCATCCGCCATATCACCGTATAGATGTGCTAACATTGACGTGACAGGGCCAGGGGGCTAGAGCTAGGCAGCGAATTGGGACCGACTTTGAGAGTAATGATGTGACACATACCCTGAAGTGGAGTGTCCCTCTGTGCCAGACTGTTTCGGACTCTCCTGTAGAGCCACATAGATAGAGACAGACACACAGACAGACCAACGCACACACAAATACATACAGACATTCAGAAAACAACAAAAACCCACAAAGAAAAAATACATACCAAACCATTATTTGACTAATAAAAACTGAAACTGAACTGAATTGGGAATAAATAAAAAATGACTGTACTTGAATGTAAGTTAAAGGAAAACACTTGATCATGTTGTTGTAGTACTGCTAAGTTTAAATCTGAACAAGTATCATACAAATGTACTTAGCGTAACTGAGTAAAAGGAGCTTTTCTTCAAAAAAATAAACTATGCGTTTTATTCTGTATCTTAAAAAGGGTGCGGCCCTTGGATTTCTCTCTACTGTATTCACATTTCTAGAACCGGCTGGTTATTGGCTGCAGATAGTGGTAGTAGTGGAACAGTCTGCTGTAGTGGTAGAGTGGCATGCACTTCTGTACCTGAGCAATGCTCAGCAGAGCAGGGTCACAGTCTGGGAGCGAGGTTGAAGTTGGGGGCAGCAGCGAGGGGGCGTTAGAATCAAGGGGCTGAGCAGCAGCGGCGGCAACAGACGGGGGAGAAGTGGGTCCCGGGGGCCCATCAGCCAGGCCAGGCAGGGTTAGCTGACTCTCTGGTGGGGTGGGCTGGGTCTCTGGGCCAGGGGTAGCAGGACGGAGGGGTGGCAGGGAGGCAGGGTGGGGGTGAGATGCTGTATGAGTGGGGCAGGGGGGCATGTGTGGAAAAGCCTGGGGGGGATTCGGAGGGTGCTGTTGCTCGGTGGTGGTAGCCCCCAATGCGGCCTCAGCGAGCTGGGTCTCGGTGTGGACCTTTGTCTGGGCCAGTGTCTGGGTGTGAGTGTTTGCGAGAGCTTGCATGGCCGTCTGGGTGTGTGTGTGGGCGGGTAGCGGCTGCGTCAGCAGAGCCAGCTGGATGGGGGCTGGAGCTTGTCCAGTCTGTTGTTGTATGTGTTGGGACGAAGCAGAGACCAAGGTGGTAGGGTCTATGACCTTGGCTGCAGGGGCTGCAAGGACAGTTCCAACAGATCCAGGGGACAGCATCATCTGCTGGTTCTGCAGCATGAACTGTTGTTGATCCTTCAGTATCTGCTGTTGTTGTTGTTGTGGTACTTGTTGAGTGATCTCCTGTTGTTGATCCTTCAGTATCTGCTGTTGTTGTTGTTGTGGTACTTGTTGAGTGATCTCCTGTTGTTTATCCTTCAGTATCTGCTGTTGTTGTTGTTGTGGTACTTGTTGAGTGATCTCCTGTTGTTGATCCTTCAGTATCTGCTGTTGTTGTTGTTGTGGTACTTGTTGAGTGATCTCCTGTTGTTTATCCTTCAGTATCTGCTGTTGTTGTTGTTGTGGTACTTGTTGAGTGATCTCCTGTTGTTGATCCTTCAGTATCTGCTGTTGTTGTTGTTGTGGTACTTGTTGAGTGATCTCCTGTTGTTGATCCTTCAGTATCTGCTGTTGTTGTTGTTGTGGTACTTGTTGAGTGATCTCCTGTTGTTTATCCTTCAGTATCTGCTGTTGTTGTTGTTGTGGTACTTGTTGAGTGATCTCCTGTTGTTTATCCTTCAGTATCTGCTGTTGTTGTTGTTGTGGTACTTGTTGAGTGATCTCCTGTTGTTTATCCTTCAGTATCTGCTGTTGTTGTTGTTGTGGTACTTGTTGAGTGATCTCCTGTTGTTGATCCTTCAGTATCTGCTGTTGTTGTTGTTGTGGTACTTGTTGAGTGATCTCCTGTTGTTGATCCTTCAGTATCTGCTGTTGTTGTTGTTGTGGTACTTGTTGAGTGATCTCCTGTTGTTTATCCTTCAGTATCTGCTGTTGTTGTTGTTGTAAAAGTTGTTGAGTGATGTCCTGATGTTGCTGTTGGACTGGCTGCATGGTTTGCTGTTGGGTGGGCTGAAGTGCAGTGACATACTGCGGTGCCAATAGGCCGGCCGGAGCCTGGTGCTGGAGTTGAGGCTGCACCACCTCTGGAAGTTGAACACTGGGCTGCACTAAAGACTGGTGCTGGGGTTGAGGCTGGACCTGGCTTTGCATGGGGGGTATTGAGACTGGAGGTTGGGGTTGGACCAGAGCTGTGCTCTGATGCTTAGGAGGCATCATCTGAGCCTCAAGAACTTCTGGAATCTGAGTCTGAGTCAGGGCCTGGGTTGGGTGCAAAGGCTGGGGAGTCTGCTGGATGACTGACTGCCCTGGCGCCTGGGTCTGTATTAGAGCTGGCATCTGATGGGGAGCCTGTACCAGAGGAACCTGAGGCTGGATAGGGATGGGAGGACTTGGTGCCTGGATTGGGGCCACCATGTGTAATGGAATCTGGACCTCGATCATCTGGGGCTGAACTTGGTGTGGAGGCTGGGGCTGGGCTTGGAGTACTGGGACTGAGACATTGCCCTGGCTCTGAGGGTGAGCTTCATTCCGAGCTTGAATCTGGGCCAGGACTTGGGCATGGGCTTGCACTATAGCCGGTAGAGCTTGGCTGGACATCTGTAGCTGAATGGCTACAGGTATCACTTCCTGACCCTGGGCGGCCATCTGAGCTTGGACCTGAATGTCCTGTATAACCTCTGCTGCTGGTATGGCTGGGGCCATAAGGGGGATCTGAGGCTGAGGTTCAATGACAGAGCTCTGATGGTGCTGCTGATGTTGCTGGGCAACGTACGCCTGTTGTTGTTGCTCCAGTAAGATAGGTTGTTTTTGTTGTTGTTGTTGTAGTTGTTGTTGTTGTTGTTGTATCAGCACCACTTGCTGTTGTTCTGTCAGTTGCTGCTGGGTTAGGCTAGTGTGACTAGGTGGAAACAAAGCAGGGTTTTGCTCTTGTTGTTGCTCCAGTAAGATAGGTTGTTGTTGTTGAATCAATGCTTGCAGCTGCTCACATTGTTGGAGAATTAAAGCGGTCTCTTGTTTCTCGCTTTGTTGTACTTGAATTATGGTGGTTTGCTGGTGCTGCTGCGGTTGTCCAGTCTCTTGCTGTTGTTGAATCTGTTGCTGCTGCTGTTGTAACAAACCCTGTTGGTTAATTCTCTCCGCTTGTTGTTGCAGTAGCAATGCCTGCTGTTGCCGTTGTTGTTCAATCTGTTGTTGTAACAGAGCTTGCTGCTGTTGTTGCTCTAATTGCTGCTTCTGTAAAATCACTTGTTGCTGTTGAAGCTGTTGCTGTTGTAGCATGGCTTGCTGTTGTTCCAACTGTTGCTGAAGCACAGCCTGCTGGTGCTGTGGGTTGACTGGATGACTGACGACCGCCTGTTGTTGTGGTTGGGTCGGTTGTTTCAGCACAGCTTGCTGTTGTTGTTGCAGCTGTTGTAAATCCATTTGTGGTTGTTGTATCTGGCTCACTTGGTGAGCCTCCAGTTGTTGTTGTTGTTGTTGTTGTTGCTGTTGTTGCTGTAGGAGCGCTTGCTGTTGCTCTAGCTGATGCTGTTGTAGTTGAGCCTGTTGTTGCTGTTGCTTTAAGGCTTGCTGTTGCTGCTGCTCTTGTTGCTGCTGTTGTAACAGAGCTTGCTGCTGCTGTTGCTCAAATATCTGCTGTTGTAACAACGCTTGCTGCTGCTCCAGTTGGTGCTGTTGTAGTTGCGCCTGTTGTTGCTGTTGTAGCAAAGCCTGTTGCTGCTGTTGCTCAAGCTGCTGTTGTATGTACACTTGCTGTTGTTGTTCTAGTAACATTGCTTGTTGTTGTTGCTGATGTTCTATCTGGTGTTGTTGGTGTAGTAACAATATTTGCTGCTGTTGCTGCTGCTGCAGTTGTTGCTGCTGTTGTACGTCAATTTGCGGTGGTTGCGCATATGCTTGGGTTTGATCCAATTGCTGTTGCTGCAATGACAATCCCTGTTGTTGCTGCTGCTGTTGTTCCATTGATTGTTGGTGTTGTAAGGCCTGATGCTGCTGTTGTTCCATTGATTGTTGTTGTTGTTGTAGTAAGGCCTGATGCTGCTGTTGTTCCATTGATTGTTGTTGCTGTAGTAAGGCCTGATGCTGCTGTTGTTCCATTGATTGTTGTTGTTGTTGTAGTAAGGCCTGATGCTGCTGTTGTTCCATTGATTGTTGTTGTTGTAATAAGGCCTGATGCTGCTGTTGTTCCATTGATTGCTGTTGTTGTTGTAGTAAGGCCTGATGCTGCTGTTGTTCCATTGATTGTTTTTGTATTAAGGCCTGATGCTGCTGTTGTTCCATTGATTGTTGTTGTTGTTGTAGTAAGGCCCGATGCTGCTGTTGTTCCATTGATTGTTGTTGTTGTTGTAATAAGGCCTGATGCTGCTGTTGTTCCATTGATTGTTGTTGTTGTAGTAAGGCCCGATGCTGCTGTTGTTCCATTGATTGTTGTTGTTGTTGTAGTAAGGCCCGATGCTGCTGTTGTTCCATTGATTGTTGTTGTTGTTGTAATAAGGCCTGATGCTGCTGTTGTTCCATTGATTGTTGTTGTTGTTGTAATAAGGCCTGATGCTGCTGTTGTTCCATTGATTGTTGTTGTTGTTGTAGTAAGGCCTGCTGCTGCTGAACCAAAGCTTGCTGCACATACACTTGCTGCTGTGGCTCAGTAGTTTGCTGCTGTTGGATTGCTATAGTCTGCTGTTGCTGCTGCTGTTGTTCCATCTGTTGCTGTACCGCCTGGTTCTGGGGAATTACACTGGCCTGTTGTTGATGTTGTTGTTGATGATGCTGAAGCAGGGCGGCTTGTTGAGCCTCCATTTGCTGCTGCTGCTGTTGCTCAATCAGTATCTGTTGTTGTTGTTGTTGTTGAACAATGGTCTGCTGCTGTGGGATCATGTCAGGCAGTGCTTGCTGGGTTAAAGGCTGGGGTGTCATCTGGATGACATTGGGAGTGACGTTGGCCTGGGCCTGTTGTGGGAGAGGGACCATGGCCCCCACTCGTCCTGTTGGGTCCCCCGCTAACATAGGAGCTGGGAGGATGTTGAGCTGGGCTTGGGGGGAGACTGGGGGTGCGTAGGACAGCGAAGGGGCCATTTGTGCAATCTGTGACCCATCTGAGTGGTATGACTGAGATTGTTGGTGGATTGTAGTCGCAGGGTGACAGAGGGATGGTCAGGTGGGCAGAGGGAGTTATGGTAAGAGAGGAGAGGGAGGATTGAGGTGGATAGAGAAGGTAAGTGTAAATATTAATCATATGATTTAATCAAAGAATTATAAACAGTTTCAAAGAACATGAAAGCATAATTATGATAATTGGAATTGTCATTATTGTTAAAGAACTGATAAAATATTAAGGTGAAAATTAAGAGTTATTTGGGAAGGTTCAAACTGTAGTGTTTTTGAGAGACCAGAGTCGATAGAGATGCAGATCCACTCACCTGTGAATACTGCTGTGGTATATCTGGTGAAACCTGTGTTGGCATGGCAACAGGCTGAACGTAAGTCTGCTGACCATCAGGAGCCCCACCACCACTTTGGCCAATGGACATGCCGGAAATCCCACTACTCTGACCAATAAGCACATTCGGAACTCCTCTGCTCTGACTAATTGGGAACATTTTGGTGTGGGCCATAATTGCCTAAAAATAAATAATAGACAATATAAGTTAACGTGATTGCAGGGTTGCTGAGTGAAAATAAGATTTCAATCTCTTTGTAAACTGGATTCTCCAAAACAGGAACAACCATAACATTGTGTATGTTCCAAATAGCACCCTAGACTCTACATGGTGCACTACATGGCCCTGGTCAAAACTAGAGCAGTACATAGGGAATAGGGTGCTATTTGATATGTAGCCATAGACTTGCCGAAGCAGCAGCAGGGAGGTTGGATTGAGAAAGCACGTAGGACTCCCGTTGCTGAGGGTACGCCTGGCTCTGGCCATTGGCATAGGACTCACAGCTGGCTGAAACAATGCTCTCCCCTCCTGAAGTAAATACAATGGGAGGTGTAAAACAACACATTTTTTATACTGGTATCATTCTGTCCACAATCCCAAAATATGTGTATCTGTTACATGTTCAATATACTTTGTTTGATGTTGTTTCGGTGGTAGGTACTGCATGTACACTAATGCCGCATTCAAGACAACTGGGAACTCTGAAAAATACGAGGTCAAATCATGACGTCAGTGATTTTCAGGTAGGAAAGTCAGAGCTCTAGAAAGAGGCCCGAGTTCCAATGTTGGAATTCCGAGTTGGATGACCGTTCAAATCGATATTTCCCAGTCGGAGCTCGTTTTTTTCCCGAGTTCTCAGTTGTTTTGAACGCACTTAAGTCGGAAGTCTGCGATTTCCGAGTTTCCAGTTGTTTTGAACGTGGCATTTGTATACAAAACATTATGAACACCTGCTCTTCCTTGACATAGACTGACCAGGTAATTCCAGGTGAGAGCTATGATCCATTATTGATGTCACTTGTTAAATCCACTTCAATGTAGAGGAGAGGAGACAGGTTAAATAAGGATGTTTAAGCCTTGAGACAATTGAAAGATGGATTTTGTATGTGTGCCATTCAGAGGGTGAATGAGCAAGACAAAATATTTAAGTGCCTTCTAACGGGGTTTGGTTTTTGTTAACATTTTACATTTTAGTAATTTAACAGACGCTAACATTTTTGTACTTTTTTCCCAGACTGATCCCCCATGAGAATCGCACCCACAACCCTGGTATTGCAAGCACCATGCTCTACCAACTGAGCCACATGGGACCCAAAAACTTCAACGCTGCTGGGTTTTTCACGCTCAACAGTTTCCCGTGTGTACCAAGAATGGTCCACCACCCAAAGGACATCCAGCCAACTTGACACAACTGTGGGAAACATTGGAGTCAACATGGGCCAGCATCTCTGTGGAACGCTTTCAATACCTTGTAAAGTCCAAGCCCCCAACGAATTGTGTCTGTTCTGAGGGCAAAAGGGGGTGCTGGGGGCTGGCAATATTAGGAAAGTGTTCATAATGTTTTGTACAGTCAGTGTATGTGTATTGTACAGTAGAAAACTATCTGGTAAGCCTCTGATAGAGTCGTACAGTACCTGTGGGCAGGCTCAGAGGATTCCCACTGTGGATCTGCTGCTGTTGCTTCATATGCTGATCTGCCTTTGGTATCTCCTCAGCCTCCCCCTGCCCACCACCTCCCCCGCCTCGCCCTGTCAGCCCAGCCACCCCAGGCCCCAGTGAGGAGGTGCAGGAGGGGTAAGTGTTGGTGTAGGAGGAGGTGAGGGTGGAGTCCCGTCTCTCATCAAAGCCTTGCTGCTGTTGGAGCAGCTGCTGCTGGCGTCTCTCACGGGACTTCTTAATGAGCGTGACACGGTCGCGGATGGATTTCCCCACCACTTTAGCATCGCTCTCATGGAAGAAGCCCGACTTCACCTGGCGAGGAGGGGTAAGACAGAAAAGGAGGGGGGGAGGGGGGAGAGAGAGAGAGAGTAAGACAGTGAGAGAATGAGAGCGAGAGGGGGCGGAGAGAGACATTAAAAGCATTGCAAGGAAACCTTGATTAATGAGCCGTGGACTTTGCAATACATCAAAGCAACTCCAGACCCCACCTTTGCTGTGGCCCTCTCATCTTCCCTGTAGTTCTCTGAGAAGCCCTAGTTATTCCTGTTCCGACCTGCACAGCTCTCTCTCATATCATGTTCACACTAATGAGCTGAGCCAACCTTTACAGTACTGTACTGTACTGTGCTGGCCTGGGGCCATGCTAGAAAGGACAAAATAAAATAAAAAATAACGCGCAGAGCACGTTTCGGGTTGGTACCATAGTGTGAAAAGGGTATCAATGTCTCACCATCTCTCTCTCTCTCCCTCACTCACCATCCCCTCTCCTTCCCCCCGCTAGTTCCTCAGCACTGTCGCTCTCTAGGTTCCCCCCACCCCTCCTCTCTCTCTCCCCCTCTCTCACCATCCCCTCTCCTTCCCCCCGCTAGTTCCTCAGCACTGTCGCTCTCTAGGTTCCCCCCACCCCTCCTCTCTCTCTCCCCCTCTCTCACCATCCCCTCTCCTTCCCCCCGCTAGTTCCTCAGCACTGTCGCTCTCTAGGTTCCCCCCACCCCTCCTCTCTCTCTCCCCCTCTCTCACCATCCCCTCTCCTTCCCCCCGCTAGTTCCTCAGCACTGTCGCTCTCTAGGTTCCCCCCACCCCTCCTCTCTCTCTCCCCCTCTCTCACCATCCCCTCTCCTTCCCCCCGCTAGTTCCTCAGCACTGTCGCTCTCTAGGTTCCCCCCACCCCTCCTCTCTCTCTCCCCCTCTCTCACCATCCCCTCTCCTTCCCCCCGCTAGTTCCTCAGCACTGTCGCTCTCTAGGTTCCCCCCACCCCTCCTCTCTCTCTCCCCCTCTCTCACCATCCCCTCTCCTTCCCCCCGCTAGTTCCTCAGCACTGTCGCTCTCTAGGTTCCCCCCACCCCTCCTCTCTCTCTCCCCCTCTCTCACCATCCCCTCTCCTTCCCCCCGCTAGTTCCTCAGCACTGTCGCTCTCTAGGTTCCCCCCACCCCTCCTCTCTCTCTCCCCCTCTCTCACCATCCCCTCTCCTTCCCCCCGCTAGTTCCTCAGCACTGTCGCTCTCTAGGTTCCCCCCACCCCTCCTCTCTCTCACCATCCCCTCTCCTTCCCCCCGCTAGTTCCTCAGCACAGTCGCTCTCTAGGTTCCTCCCACCCCTCCTCTCTCGCTCCCCCTCTCTCACCATCTCCAGAGCCACCTCTTCTGCGCTGTCATTCTCCAGGTCATAACTGAACTCAATGGCCTCGTTGTCTTTGTGTTTGCCCTTCAGCTTCTTGGGATCCTCCACCCAGATCCTGAGGGCCAGACACTCCTGATACCCCATGTCCTCCTCCGCCAGCTCCACACGCACCCCAGTGTCCTCCCCAAAGATGGCGTGGGTCAACAGGTCCCGGATGGACAGCCTGCAGAGAGAGAGAACACATCAAGCAAAGAACAAATTCCCACTTCTTTCCTTTTATTGGATAAGACAGTGAAGAAGAGATGACAGGAACAGTAGGAGAGGGGCAAGTCAGAAGGGCAGTGGGCTGGAGTTGAACCCATGCCTGATCTGGTATGTGTGCCGGGGTCAGCGGTACTAATCACTTTAGACAGTCCACCGAATGAATTTTTTAAATAAGCACTCGTCCTTATTATGAGAGAGAGAAAGATAAACTTTTGTCAGTGTAATGTTTACTGTTCATTTGTATTGTTTATTTCACTTTTGTTTATTATCTACATCACGTAATTTGGCAATGTTAACATATGTTTCCCATGCCAATACAGCCCTTAAATTGAAATTCAATTGAATTGAGAGAGACAGAGACAGAAAGACAGAGAGAGTAAGAGAGAAAGAGAGGAAGAGAGTAAGAGAGAAAGAGAGGAAGAGAGGAAGAGAGGAAGAGAGAAAGAGAGAGAGAGAAAGAGAGAAAGAGAGTAAGAGAGAAAGAGAGAAAGAGAAAAAGAGAGAAAGAGAGGAAGAGAGGAAGAGAGAAAGAGAGGAAGAGACAGAGAGAGTAAGAGAGAAAGAGAGGAAGAGAGAAAGAGAGGAAGAGACAGAGAGAGTAAGAGAGAAAGAGAGGAAGAGAGGAAGAGAGGAAGAGAGGAAGAGAGAAAGATAAACTTTTGTCAGTGTAATGTTTACTGTTCATTTGTATTGTTTATTTCACTTTTGTTTATTATCTACATCACGTAATTTGGCAATGTTAACATATGTTTCCCATGCCAATACAGCCCTTAAATTGAAATTCAATTGAATTGAGAGAGACAGAGACAGAAAGACAGAGAGAGTAAGAGAGAAAGAGAGGAAGAGAGTAAGAGAGAAAGAGAGGAAGAGAGGAAGAGAGGAAGAGAGAAAGAGAGAGAGAGAAAGAGAGAAAGAGAGTAAGAGAGAAAGAGAGAAAGAGAAAAAGAGAGAAAGAGAGGAAGAGAGGAAGAGAGAAAGAGAGGAAGAGACAGAGAGAGTAAGAGAGAAAGAGAGGAAGAGAGGAAGAGAGGAAGAGAGAAAGAGAGGAAGAGACAGAGAGAGTAAGAGAGAAAGAGAGGAAGAGAGAAAGAGAGGAAGAGACAGAGAGAGTAAGAGAGAAAGAGAGGAAGAGAGGAAGAGAGGAAGAGAGGAAGAGAGAAAGAGACAGAGAGAGTAAGAGAGAAAGAGAGGAAGAGAGAAAGAGAGGAAGAGAGAAAGAGAGGAAGAGAGAAAGAGACAGAGAGAGTAAGAGAGAAAGAGAGGAAGAGAGAAAGAGACAGAGAGAGTAAGAGAGAAAGAGAGGAAGAGAGAAAGAGAGGAAGAGAGAAAGAGAGGAAGAGAGAAAGAGACAGAGAGAGTAAGAGAGAAAGAGAGGAAGAGAGAAAGAGAGGAAGAGAGAAAGAGAGGAAGAGAGAAAGAGACAGAGAGAGTAAGAGAGAAAGAGAGGAAGAGAGAAAGAGAGGAAGAGAGAAAGAGAGGAAGAGAGAAAGAGACAGAGAGAGTAAGAGAGAAAGAGAGGAAGAGAGAAAGAGACAGAGAGAGGAAGAGAGAAAGAGAGGAAGAGAGAAAGAGACAGAGAGAGTAAGAGAGAAAGAGAGGAAGAGAGAAAGAGAGGAAGAGAGAAAGAGACAGAGAGAGTAAGAGAGAAAGAGAGAAAGAGAGGAAGAGAGGAAGAGAGGAAGAGAGAAAGAGAGGAAGAGAGGAAGAGAGGAAGAGAGGGGGGAGGTACAACTGCTTACCTCTGATTCTTGTCTTGGCGGATGCAGCACTCAATGATCTCTTTAATCTCTGGGTCATTGACTTTATCAAAGCTAGCTGGTTTTATACCCTGTAGGCAGAGAGGGAAAGAGAGATAGAGGTACAGTGAGAGTAGAGAGAGAGAAACAGACGACGACAAGTGGGGGGGGGGGGGGGGGGTGATAGAACATACAATAATTTAGATGATGGGACTACTCTGTCCTATATGGACAGTAATATACCTTAGATGGGACTACTCTGTCCTACATGGACAGTAATATACCTTAGATGGGACTACTCTGTCCTACATGGACAATAATATACCTTAGATGGGACTACTCTGTCCTATATGGACTGTAAAATACCTTAGATGGGACTACTCTGTCCTATATGGACAGTAATATACCTTAGACGATGGGACTACTCTGTCCTACATGGACAATAATATACCTTAGATGGGACTACTCTGTCCTATATGGACAGTAAAATACCTAAGATGGGACTACTCTGTCCTACATGGACAATAATATACCTTAGACGCTGGGACTACTCCGTCCTACATGGACAATAATATACCTTAGACGATGGGACTACTCCGTCCTACATGGACAATAATATACCTTAGACGCTGGGACTACTCCGTCCTACATGGACAATAATATACCTTAGACGATGGGACTACTCCGTCCTACATGGACAATAATATACCTTAGACGCTGGGACTACTCCGTCCTACATGGACAATAATATACCTTAGAAGATGGGACTACTCTGTCCTACATGGACAATAATATACCTTAGACGTTGGGACTACTCCGTCCTACATGGACAATAATATACCTTAGACGCTGGGACTACTCCGTCCTACATGGACAATAATATACCTTAGACGCTGGGACTACTCCGTCCTACATGGACAATAATATACCTTAGACGATGGGACTACTCCGTCCTACATGGACAATAATATACCTTAGAAGATGGGACTACTCTGTCCTACATGGACAATAATATACCTTAGACGATGGGACTACTCCGTCCTACATGGACAATAATATACCTTAGACGCTGGGACTACTCCGTCCTACATGGACAATAATATACCTTAGACGATGGGACTACTCCGTCCTACATTGACAATAATATACCTTAGACGCTGGGACTACTCCGTCCTACATGGACAATAATATACCTTAGACGCTGGGACTACTCCGTCCTACATGGACAATAATATACCTTAGACGCTGGGACTACTCTGTCCTACATGGACAATAATATACCTTAGACGATGGGACTACTCCGTCCTACATGGACAATAATATACCTTAGACGCTGGGACTACTCCGTCCTACATGGACAATAATATACCTTAGACGCTGGGACTACTCTGTCCTACATGGACAATAATATACCTTAGATGGGACTACTCCGTCCTATATGGACAATAATATACCTTAGAAGATGGGACTACTCCGTCCTACATGGACAATAATATACCTTAGAACACATATGTCAGAGTCAAGGCCCGCGGGCCACATCCGGCCCGCAAGAAGGTTTTTTACGGCCCCTGGGATGATCTTGATTTATTATTAGAACCGGCCCGCAGCAAGCCGGCAGCCCGCAGATCTTTTACACGCACCAATACTACATTTCCCACAATGCAAAGGTGACGCACCGAGCAGTAGGCTGCTTCATTTCAATATTTATTGGCACAGCAGTCGTCAGCATCACAGTAAAATTAACTTTCAGATACCCATCAAAAATGGCAAAACGGAAGGTGGATACTGAGAACCGGGGGTTTCAAACAAGGTGGGAGTCGGAGTATATGTTCACGAAGGTAGCTGGAAAACCTGTGTGTCTTCTGTGTGGAGAAAGTGTGGCGGTACTGAAAGAGTATAATCTGAGACGACATTATGAAACGAAACACGCGGACAAAAACAAGAATATGGACATGGAACAAAGGCTACAAAAGGCAGAGGAATTAAAACGAGGCCTCAAATCTCGACAGGCTCTGTTCAAAAAAGCCAAATCACAAGGCCAGGCTGCTGTCAAGGCCAGTTTTATTTTGGCAGAAGAGATCGCTAAATCAGCCCGGCCATTTACGGAGGGGGATTTCATCAAAAACTGCATGATTAAAGTTTGTGACGAAGTTTGCCCAGAAAAAAGGCAACTCTTTTTAAATGTGAGTCTGAGCAGAAACACCATTGCCGAGAGAGTAGACCAGTTGTCCATCAATCTAAAAGAGCAGCTTGTGAAAAAGGGAAAAGATTTTATTGCATATTCCTTGGCTGTGGATGAGAGCACCGACATTTCTGACATTGCCCAGTTGTCAATTTTCATCCGCGGAGTGGACTCCAGCCTAAGCGTGACAGAGGAGTTTTTGGCTTTACGTCCTATGCATGGCACAACTACGGGGCATGATTTGTATGAAGAGGTGTCAAGATGTGTAAATGAGATGGAGCTGCCTTGGGAAAAACTCGTGGGTTTGACAACCGACGGAGCACCTGCGATGTGTGGACACAGGAGCGGACTGGTGGCGAAGATACGGGAAAAGATGCAAGAGGAAAACGCGACAGGTGAGCTGACAGCTTATCATTGTATCATACACCAGGAAGCGTTGTGCGGTAAAGCCTTGAAAATGGAGCATGTAATGAGCATCATCACGCGCACAGTTAACTTTATCAGAGCCAAAGGTTTGAATCACCGCCAGTTCAAGGCATTTCTGACGGAGTTAGAAACGGAGCATGGTGATTTGCCTTATCACACAGAGGTGCGATGGCTAAGCCAGGGAAAGGTGCTTCAAAGATGTTTCGAGCTTCGTGAGGAGATTTGTCTATTCTTGGACAGCAAAGGGAAAGACACAACACAACTCCGAGACGAAATGTTTCTGTGTGAAATGGCTTTTCTGTGTGACATTACGAGTCATCTGAATGCAATAAACTTGCAGCTGCAGGGTCGGGATCGTGTCATCTCTGATATGTACAGTACAGTGAAGGCATTTAAAACCAAACTGACTCTGTGGGAGACGCAGATGCGGAAAGAAAATTTGAGCCACTTTCCCAGCTGCCAGACCATGAAAGAGAAGCTCTCTACCAGTGCGTTCCCGAGCACACAGTTGGCTGATAAAATAGGTATGCTTACCACTGACTTTCGACGCCGATTTGCTGACTTTGAAGCACAAAAAAGCAGGTTGGAACTGCTCGGTAACCCATTTGCTGTTGACGTGGAAAGCTCACCACCAAACCTCCAAATGGAGTTGATTGACCTCCAATGCAATGATGCACTGAGGGAAAAATATGCGGCAGTGGGTGCTGCGGAGTTTGCCCGTTTCCTCCCCGGCACAATGCCCCAGCTGCGCATCCAGGCTGCTCAAACGTTGTCTATGTTTGGCAGCACATACCTGTGTGAACAACTGTTTTCTTTGATGAACCTGAACAAAACATCACACAGAAGTCGACTTACTGCTGAACACCTCCACTCAATTCTGAGGATTTCTTCAGCTCAGAGCCTTACCCCGAACATTGATGAACTTGTGGAAAAGATGGGACACCACCAAGTATCACCCTCAACCTCAAACAAGTGAACATTACTGTGCAATCACATATTTAGAGTTTTTACTCAGTTCAAGTTTAAAAGTTAAAATTTAATATTTGTTTTCACTGCATGTTACTTCTCCTTAAACAAAGTGTTGTTTTTGATTAATAGATTTTTGCACTTTATTTTTTTGTATTTCAATCCAATTATATTTTAAAAATATTTCAGTTGAGTGGATGATAGAAAATTGCTATTATTGTTTTTTCTTTGAAGTAAATTTAGCCCACTTTTGCTAAAATAGAAAATATAGTCTACTGATGGTGCCTTGAATACCGGTTTCTTTCATTTAATGTTCATGTTATGGGGATATTTATATAAAGGAAATTTGTCTTTTGTGTCTGTTGAAAATTAAAGATTACTGACAGAGCCATAAGAAAATATTGCTTTATTTATCTGATCATATTGTAATATATTTGTTAGGTTTTCAGTAGGTTCAATTAGGTTCACTAGACTATATGCGTCATTTAAAAATTTTTCAATGAACATTCGAACAGTCCGGCCCTCGTCTTGTAGCTGATTTTTTTATTTGGCCCTCCGTCCATTTGACTTTGACACCCCTGCCTTAGAAGATGGGACTACTCTGTCCTATATAGACAATAATATACCTTAGAAGATGGGACTACTCCGTCCTACATGGACAATAATATACCTTAGACGATGGGAGTACTCCGTCCTACATGGACAATAATATACCTTAGACGATGGGAGTACTCTGTCCTACATGGACAATAATATACCTTAGACGATGGGAGTACTCCGTCCTACATGGACAATAATATACCTTAGACGATGGGAGTACTCCGTCCTACATGGACAATAATATACCTTAGACGATGGGACTACTCTGTCCTATATGGACAATAATATACCTTAGACGATGGGAGTACTCCGTCCTACATGGACAATAATATACCTTAGACGATGGGACTACTCTGTCCTATATGGACAATAATATACCTTAGACGATGGGAGTACTCCGTCCTACATGGACAATAATATACAGTTGAAGTCAGAGGTTTACATACACTTAGGTTGGAGTCATTAAAACTCGTTTTTCAACCACTCCACAAGGTACTATGTACTATGTGCATGACAGAAGTCATTTTTACAGACAGATTATTTCACTTATAATTTACTGTATCACAAATCCAGTGGGTCAGAAGTTAACATACACTAAGTTGACTGTGCCTTTAAACAGCTTGGAAAATTCCAGAAAAAAAGATGTCATGGCTTTAGAAGCTTCTGATAGGCTAATTGACAGTTACGCATACTTAACAATTCCTCCTCCACCAAACTTAACAGTTGGCACTATGCATTGGGGCAGGTAGCGTCTCCTGGCATCTGCCAAACCCAGATTCATCCATCGGACTGCCAGATGGTGAAGCGTGATTCATCACTCCAGAGAACGCGTTTCCACTGCTCCAGAGTCCAATGGCGGCGAGCTTTACACAACTCCAGCCGACACTTGGCCATGGAAACCCATTTCATGAAGCTCCCGACGAACGGTTATTGTGCTGATGTTGCTTCAAGAGGCAGTTTGGAACTCTGTAGTGGGTATTGCAACCGAAGATAGACAATTTTGACTCGTTACGCGCTTTAGCACTTGGCGGTCCCATTCTGTGAACTTGTGTGGTCTACCACTTCGCGGGTGAGTCGTTGTTGCTCCTAGACATTTCCACTTCACAATAACAGCACTTACAGTTGACCTGGGCAGCTCTAGCAGGGCAGAAATCTGACAAACTTACTTGTTGCAAAGGTGGTATCCTATGACGGTGCCACGTTGAAAGTCGTTGAGCTCTTCAGTAAGGCAATTCTACTGCCAATGTTTGTCTATGGAGATTGCATGGCAGTGTGCTCAATTTTATACACCTGTCAGCAATGGGTGTGGCTGAAATAGCCAAATCTACTAATTTGTATATGTAGTGTATAATAATTTACTGAATATGAGGGGGGGGGGGGTGGATCAAGCAGAAGTAGGGAAAAGACAAGACTGCAAAAGAGACAAAGGGAATTTTATGAAGGACATTCAAGAGAAAGATCTTGCAGAAGTAGGGAATAGAGAGACTAGGCCAACCAAAGTGCAAATGGCCTGCAGTCCCAGGAACCCATACTTACGCTGGTGACTTTACGGTAGATCTGTGCAGCATTCTGGCACTCTGAGTAGGGGTATTCTGAGGTGGCCATCTCCAGCATGCACATCCCAAAGGCATAGACGTCCACTGACTCGTCATAATGTTCCTCGTACATCTCTGGAGCCATGAACTCAGGAGTACCTGGAAGACAGGACAGCAGAGCCAACTGAAAAGGTTAATAACCTGATGAATAATCATTTGTTGGCTACTTATATTTCCTGGGTACTTATATTTGCAGGGTACTTATATTTGTAAAATGTCACACATGTACATGTGTAATATGCATGTGTGAATTGTAAATAAAAAAAATTGCATGCTAGCAGATACCCATAGACTTCCAGTCATTACGCTAATGATAGTTAGCATTGGCTCGTGAAACTACCTCTAACTTCCTTCATACTGGACACAGAGACATAAAAATGGTATCCACTCTGGGGAAGTAGATAATGGGCCTCATTGCCAAAATCCATTTAACATTCCCTTTGAGTGGCAAGTTAGTACACTAGAGCTCGACCTAAGAGCAACAATAATCACAGCAGAGACTGTACACAGATCATACTGCCTTGTTGGAGAGTTGGGGAAGCTTATAAAATATTCATTATGTTGCAGAGTGACACAGATTCTAAAAGCCATTTGTACAACAGAGATCCATTAGCACCTATTCAAGATGAATTGCCATTTGTAATAAATACATCGGAAACCTTACTCACAAGAGTTCTGACATACCTGTGAAATGTCAATACCCTTCCCATAACATAAGACAACAACTGATAACTGATGATCGTTAGTTACCTATGACACTCTTAGCAAAGGAAGTCCTCATGAGAGTAGCCAGTCCAAGGTCTCCTATCTTGACGGAGCCGGTGGGGCCCGTGATGAAGATGTTGTCACACTTCAGGTCCCTGTGAATGATGGGAGGGGTCCGGGTGTGGAGGAACTGGAGGCCCTTCAGGATCTGACGACACCAGCTCCTCAGGACCTTAGGCTTCATCACCTTGAAGCGCTTCAGGTACCTGCAGTCAGGACCGGACAGGACAAAATATTATAACTAAGGTCAACAGTATAATGAATATGGTTTATATCGACAGAGGAACAACTGTATGACCACATTTGTCACTACCTCACAGGAGAGGCATTTTAATGATTTTATATATATTTTGAAATAAAAATGAGTTTTCTTTTTAGCAGAAATTCCTTTTGGAACATGTGAACTTTCATGTGCCTTAATAACAAGTGTGTACGACATTTGTAAATACAAATAAAATTGTTAAATTGCAAGCCTAGTTGGTTTAGCCACGGAAAAAGTGAGGAACCTTCCCACTAGCCATGATTGGCTGAGATAATGGATGGGCTGGACATGCCAGGAGATGAGTTCGGATTGGTCTGCCATGTAGAGCGCTTCAGTCTATAACATGAGCTGCTCAGTATGTGTAGATAATCCTTGCTACCATGTTTAAAATATATATATATAATGTTAGCCATGGAGAACTGCAAGTGTTGCTACTGCTCTCAACAACATTGATGCCCTGAATTTAGCCGGCGCTATCAACAAATATCAGTTTGTGATGGACTACTTTTGGCACACGTAAACCGGAGTGACTTGACAAAATGGACCAAACAAGCTGTAGCTAGCTACAGACAAAACAGAAAAGACATGCTGCCGTGAAGCATTCATCCATGTATATGGGTAAGAGTCTAGCTACATTTTCAGATATTATATGTTTCTAATTTTGTCAGAATGTTGTTTTCATTGCAAGTTAAAGCATATTGTTAGCTAGCTAGCGAATGTTACGTGTATGGTCTGTGTAGGAATATTGTTAGTATCTCTGAAAGCTATTTGCATTGCTAGTTATAGCCTAATGTTAGCTAGATAGCTAACACTGAACCTAGTTGATTAGCTTTAGCTACCTGCAGATTCATACAACAGCATTTCATGCATGGTGGCTAGCTATGACAATCTGTTTATACTATAGCTATGGGTTGGATTTATGGTTCATTGTTTAGCTAGCTAGCTACATGTCTAAACAAGACTACACTTTGCCAGATGGTTACATGACCCATCAATTTAGACAAGCGTGTCTGGGTAAGTATCATCTCTAATAATTATCAAATATCTATGCAATATTTTTTATCTGGACACTTTGTATTTTTGATACTGCTACTATGCAAATATACCAGTAACCGTTTCACTGTACCAATTACACCTTCTGTATCCTGGTCATGTGACAAATAAACTTAGATATTATTTGATATAGTGTGTATTTACCAGAGACGGTAATGTGAAGAACAACATGACCCGCACCAAAGACTAGATAAAGTGTGACTTTACCTGTCTTTCCTTATTGTAGGCTACTACTTTCACCACTTTTAGTCTTGATATCTATGGTTCTTTACTACACTACCTTACTCACTCTGTTTAGGACATGGCCTCACATGTGAATCCTCAAGAGATAGGTGGGGGCTAAGGCTTAAGAGGGTGTGAGCGATGCTGAATGGGTGTAGACAAAGAAGAGCTCTCCAATAGGTGTACCAAAACATTCAAGGACCATTTTCTCAAAAGTGTAGTGACACATTTATCAACTTTCAAAGCAGAATTACTTTCCCATTGTTCCTCAACTGCAGTGTATGATGTTTTATCTCTGAGTCTCTAATTATATCCATTGTAAAAAATGTTGCTACATCGAGGCGAGGCGGTAGGTCACATTTGGTTATAAGTGATTTGTGATGCATCTATATAAGGCTTATAGAGGCTTCATTAAACTTCATGAGAAATACTTTATTTAAAGTGAGACCTTATTTCTACAGAGAGAACATCCTCATAAATGCTCTGATTAGCCAACTCACTGTTTCCAATTTACAGGAAGCTAGAGTGAGCCGTCATCTCTTTGGTGCAACCCTATTTGACACTGAGCAGTGGTGTACATGTGTGTGTGTAACGGCGCGCTAAATAGCGTTTCAATCGGTGACGTCACTTGCTCTGAGACCTTGAAGTAGTAGTTCCCCTTGCTCTGCAAGGGCCGCGGCTTTTGTGGAGCGATGGGTAACGATGCTTCGTGGGTGACTGTTGTTGATGTGTGGGTGAGGGGACGGTCTAAAGTTATACTGCTACATATGTCGGTCTGTCTGTGTGTGTTTGTCTTCTACCCACGTTTTGAGTGTCCCCGAGGTCATGAGTTCGGTGACCAGGACGATGCACTTCTTCCCTCGCAGCACTGACTCCCAGGAGTCATAGAAACGGACAATGTTAGGATGTTGGAGCCCCTTCAGCATCTCTGCCTCCTCCTTAAAACGCTGCTGCTCCGCCTTGGTCAGCTTACGGTCCTGTAGACACACAGGAATACACACAACGCAGGTTAGACATAAGTAGACATCAGTGACAGCACTTGGTTGTGAGATCAAGTTACAAAAATCGATACCTGCACACTGTTGAATGCTCCAGCAGGACAACATTTAGACCCCAAAGGTCTTCATCAGTAAGAACATACCCACAGCCTAGACAGCGTTCAGTGCTACACTCCTAATATTGTACAAAAACAAACAATGGGTTTAAAGTGCTTCGGTCTGTTTTAAAGTGGCATAGGATCACACTTTTACACATTTCACCATCACCATACACTGAACCTGAAACCTGTGACAAGAAGAATGCTTTCAGGTGACGATGCATATACTAAACCTGAGTTTACGTGGAGCATGCTTCAGGAAACAGTACTGTCAACAACAGAGCCAATACAGGAGAACTATACCAATCAGGAAACAGTACTGTCAACAACAGATCTAATACAGGAGAACTATACCAATCAAGAAACAGTGCTGTCAACAACAGATCTAATACAGGAGAACTATACCTATCAGGAAACAGTACTGTCAACAACAGATCTAATACTGGAGAACTATACCTATCAGGAAACAGTATTGTCAACAACAGATCTAATACTGGAGAACTACACCTATCAGGAAACAGTATTGTCAACAACAGATCTAATACAGGAGAACTATACCTATCAGGAAACAGTATTGTCAACAACAGATCTAATACAGGAGAACTATACCTATCAGGAAACAGTATTGTCAACAACAGATCTAATACTGGAGAACTACACCTATCAGGAAACAGTACTGTCAACAACAGATCTAATACTGGAGAACTATACCTATCAGGAAACAGTATTGTCAACAACAGATCTAATACTGGAGAACTACACCTATCAGGAAACAGTACGGTCAACAACAGATCTAATACTGGAGAACTACACCTATCAGGAAACAGTATTGTCAACAACAGATCTAATACAGGAGAACTATACCTATCAGGAAACAGTACTGTCAGCAACAGATCTAATACTGGAGAACTACACCTATCAGGAAACAGTACTGTCAGCAACAGATCTAATACTGGAGAACTACACCTATCAGGAAACAGTACTGTCAACAACAGATCTAATACAGGAGAACTATACCAATCAGGAAACAGTACTGTCAACAACAGATCTAATACAGGAGAACTATACCAATCAAGAAACAGTGCTGTCAACAACAGATCTAATACAGGAGAACTATACCTATCAGGAAACAGTACTGTCAACAACAGATCTAATACTGGAGAACTACACCTATCAGGAAACAGTACTGTCAGCAACAGATCTAATACAGAAGAACTACACCTATCAGGAAACAGTACTGTCAACAACAGATCTAATACTGGATAACTACACCTATCAGGAAACAGTACTGTCAACAACAGATCTAATACAGGAGAACTATACCTATCAGGAAACAGTACTGTCAACAACATATCTAATACAGGATAACTATACCTATCAGGAAACAGTATTGTCAACAACAGAGCCAATACAGGAGAACTATACCAATCAGGAAACAGTGCTGTCAACAACAGATCTAATACAGGATAACTACACCTATCAGGAAACAGTACTGTCAACAACAGATCTAATACAGGAGAACTATAC